>NC_071281.1:9017419-9377419 GCF_023375685.1 Ictalurus furcatus
AGTAACGCTGTTCTGTGATTGTCCACACAGATACCTAAGACAGGGGAGGAGTACGACCTCAGAGTCCCACGGGACATGGCTTACATCTTCAGTGGCGCGTACGTCCCTTTGAGCTGCAAACTGATTGAACAGGTTGGTGTTCCCAAAACCAGTTCAACTCTAAACTATGAAAGAATAGATGTATTGCTTTCTTCTAAATAAATAGAGATATTTTCATTGTATATATTGAATACACATATTTATCTGTTGTTGCTGCAGGTATTAGAAAGAGATGGCTGGACAGGGCTCGAGGAAGTCACCCGCCTGTTAAATGGACATGAGTTTGCAGTCACAGGTCCTGAAAATCTTCAGTCTTTAAACAAGTCATGGTGGTAGAAGAGACTTTACTTAAAACGATACATTTTTAGAAAAAGCAATGATCTTGCATGGTAGGAAAAAAAAGTTTTTGAATATTTAATATTTTACATTTAACGTGCTGGTTTAACAAATGAACATACAGGTGAGTGCACATGATGAGTACAGATGAGGCGTGTACCATTTCCAAGACAAGTTGTGTGTGGGTGGGTGTGGGTATGTATTCATTTAAATAAACATTTGACTTGCTAACATAGGAGGGGAATAAATTGTTCGCTCAATTACAAGTTCTCAACATTTTACTTTTAAATATACTGTTTTGATTACTGTTGTTAAATCACATTTAAAAATGATATCCTCACTACAATGTTTTAAATTCATAGTCAACTATGGTTTGTGTTTGGATCAAAATGGAAAGACTAATGCTACAGCCTAGTAGTTTGTTAGCAACACTATATGGAGAACATATGTGAACTCCTGACAAGCACACCCTTGGGGGTTAATATGGAGTTGCCCCCTTCCCCTTTACTGTTATAACAGCCTTCACTCTTCCGAGAAGGCTTTCCAGTAGAATCAGCCAGATGTAAAATCTAATTGAAATGAATATATTTTTCATGTAGTTTTCTGTTTTAGAGGTTTACATCTTCAGCAAAATTACCCCACTACCAGAGACTCAATATTCAACATTGTTTTGAATGTAATTCTTTGAAACGAAACCTTATCTTGTTTCCTTACTGTTTTTGTAAAGTGTTTTCATTACACTTTTTTAATTTTATTTCTAGGAGGTACCAGTGGGACTGAAGCACGAATCAAAACAGACCCTCAAAGGATTATTCTCGTGATGTTCCTGGGAGGATGTACATACTCTGAAATGTCTGCCTTGCGCTTTATAGGTAGAGAGAAAGGTGAGGATGTTTCGGACCAAATGATTTTATGACTGAATGTGCAGCTCTTATGCATTTAACATTAAAATATTTTTTTCCCTCATAGGCTATAGGTTTATCGTGGTGACAACAGCGATCACAAACAGCTCCAGACTGCTGGAGGCTATGTTGGAATATCAGGCTTGAATTCTCCGAGATTACTGTCCACACAGTGACCTGTCTGAAGGACAGAGCCTAGCTGAGCCGAGCATTCCAGATGACATTTTACCCTCGATTACAAATGGACATGATCATCAATGAAGACAAAAGCACTACATGACGTCATTTCAGTGAATGTGTGTTCATGTTTCGTTTTGTAACACGGTATGATTGTGAAGTTGCAGGAACCCAATGGCACTTGGGAGTTTTTCATGCTGTGTCCAGTTGATGCCACGAGTTCCACTGTGGGAAATAAATATGTATTTGTTTTTATGTGTTTGCATCATGTATCTGAAATGTTCATTCATTAATTCAGGTTCATTCACCTCTTTTTCCTGGTCAGGGGCACTTCCAGGTGGAGCTTATCCTGTGAACACTTGGGTGTGAGGCAAGAACACACCCTGGATGTACCATTCTCACACACACACACACATATGTACCCAATTCCAAAAAAGTTGGGACGCTGTGTAAAATGTAAATAAATGTAAATATAAACAGAATGCAATGATTTGCAAATCTCATAAATCCAGTTGTTAGGGACAATTTAGCATCGCCAATCAACCCAGTGTAAATATATTTTATGTGGTGGAAGGAAACCCATACGGAAACCCACAGAGAGAACATGCACACAGGAACTGGACATTAACTCGAGCTCAGGACTGAATCATAACATTCAGAAAACGAATATAAAACTGTTAAACGCGATATAAAAATCTGATCCCGAGGCGCTATTTTTTTTTTTACCATGTGCAATTTTGCATGATTTGAATTCGTTTGCATAATTGATCTGCACCTACATTTTGCAAGTATGAGTTCGTCTGCGTTAATCTCACTCCACACTTTAAACCGAGGACATCTGGGTGCGCGCGAGACGACTGACCGTTTCTGACGTAATGAAAAAACCAGTCCAGTTTTGGGACCTGCCCTCGCGCATGCGCAGTTCGCACCTCTGCTGGCCAATGAAATCCGAAGCGCTATTTTGATGCGTATTTTGAATCGACAGAAACGGCTGCGCGAGACTCAAGCTCGGATCCAACACGTCTTTCTCCCACTACGCAAACTATTAAAACCGGTACTGTTTGCACCCTACGATGAGGAAGAGGTCAGTAATGGTCATATATTTGAGTTTATTCAATATTAAATTGTGTTTTGTTAACTACAATGTGCTAACGCTTAGCTTATGACGGGTTCCTTGACTTTGCTAACTACCTAGCTAATCAACCATATTAATGTGTAATAACTCCTAGTAACCAGGCAACATGCGCCATGTCAAATGAATGACAAAGCTTCAAAGTGGCCATACTAGTGGCTATCTCTAGATACACGTACACTTTACACATTTAATTTACACTAATAATGAGCGTGTCTTTGTATTGACCAGGCTGAGGTCTCTCTCAGACTCCAACCACCTGTCATTACCCTTGGCCTTGGTAACATGTCCATGTTTTTCATTATGAATGTAGTGAGGTGCTTGCTGCAGAGGCAGTGTCATGCCTCAATAAAGCCCTGTGCCACCTGAAGGACATTTGGGAGGAGATTGGCATCCCAGAGGAACAGAGACTGGAGAGAACAAATGTGGTCAAAACTCACATCAAAGTGAGTATGAAGCGGAGATGGTCACTAAATCAAATATAAAGGGTCTGGAAATTGTAAATCTGGCATTATGTTGTGTAAAAAAAAAGGTACTGTTGATTAGTTTATTGTGTTGCCAATAAAGTGCTGTAAAATTGACCGTAAAGAACTGCAAAACATATTTACAATAAAGAACTGTAATATCTTGCGTAGTATAAAATAACACATAACCCAGTACATTTGGTCGATGCAGGTCAAAAGGTTGTGTGATCAAATGACAGCTTGGCAGTAAGACGCTTAACCTTAAACTCAGTTGTGTCCTGCATCAGCTAAATGAGCAAGTGTACAGGGTTATGTGTTATTTTATACAACAATAAGATAATACAGTACTTTACTGTAGATTTAATAAACCCAAGTTGCCAGTGAATTATGGAAAACTTTAGAGCAACTTTTTTTTTACAGTACGTCTCTGGAATACCAATTAGAACTCAATTTGAATGATTTGAATGTGAGTTCAAATCTCTTGACATGAACGTGTCGGCCAAAAGTATAAATGTAAATGTAAATATTAGGGTCTTCTGGACATGATGATTGCAGAAGAGGAGAGTCTGAGGAAGCGTTTGATGATCAGTATGGACACCTGTCGTAAAGAGCTAAATAAAGTGTGCTTGGAGCTGCAGCTTCCTCCGTGTCAGGTAAGTGAATAAACCCTAAATGCATGTAGACCCTGACCAGTTAAGCTTGTTTGTCAACAGTGAGGCCCATTAAGGCCTTTGAGCATCAAAACCAATAGAAAGGCGTACACTCGGTGATCAATACTTTTGCTTTCTCACATGTAAATTGAAGAACATCTTATCTTGCAAGTAGCAAGTGTTTACATGCAGCCTAGTAATTCACTGATGATAATACTTAGACAAGTGTATAGCTCATTCGGTACAGAGTGAACTGATCTAAATGAAATGTATATCCGATTGACCAAGGTAGTTAATCTTTTTAAGATTCTATTAAAGTCGAAAATTAATATCCATATGAACATGTGTGATTTGGATTGACCTCAGTAAGGTTGGCTCAGGAATTGAAATTAAACCTGTATGTCTTGTGCAGTGGCTTTAAATGCTGGTCACACTAGAAGACGAGCAGTGGCGTTCTACTGATGCATAATGTGTGCATCCATGTCGGGTAAATGCTGAGCAACTTCTCGCTGAGAATAGTGACACTTGGATAGGGATTTGTTGTGACAGAAATAATTTAAAACACAAGCAACGTGATTAAAAATCCGAACGCACTGACCAGACTCGCATGCTTCTCGCTTATATGATAATATTGACACTAAACCTCATTCCCTCCATGTGCATAGCTGATCATATACATGCATATACAAGGAGCTTGTTTTCAGAGTGTCCAGTTTAGGATACATGTACACAGTTCATTCGGAATCAGCAGTCGGAATAAATTTAGATTGGCGAAAGTCTTTGCATGTAAACATAGCAAGTGCCTTTAACATGGACGGGAAGAGAATCGCATCCGTGAGCAATAATGGTGATTGGTAAAGCTTTTTGAGAGGCAATAGTAACTTTAATAACTTCTTAAATTTCCCAGGACTCATTGACAGGTCTAGATTTTTCCACATTTTACTGTTGTGAGAAAAAAAAAAAAAAAACAGTGCAGTTTTTCAATTTCCTCAATAAATTCTTAAAATATAATACATTCAAAATGACATCCTTTACATTCTAACAGTAAAGATCAGAGTGAGACAGGCGTAAGAGGATGTCTTACCAAAGCTGTTCTTATGTAGTTTTATACAGCTTTCTTAACACCCAACCCCAAAACAAAACACCCACCCCCAACCCCTGTACACAAAATCTGCTTGTCCCAGGTTCCCAGGCTACTGATTTATTGTGAAAATCCATATGTTAAAGTAGTCTGTTTTGCTGTTTTTAGGAGGAGAGGGCAAACACAATGCTTCAACAAGAGAAAGATATACGAACCTGTCTTGAAGTTATGTTGAAACAGAAAGGTCAGAGAATGCAGACGCTTAAAACCCTCATCGAGCAGGATCAAGACCTCTGTGACATTCTCTGCTCGGAGCCGTTCTCTATCTCTGCAAGCGCAGTTCCTTCCCTGGAGCAACTTGAACGCTTCCGACAACACATTGCACAACTGGTGGCCGAAAAGGTGGAGGATTTCATTCATCTATCCTGGGTTTGATCATCGTAACACCTTAGATGTGTATATTTATATTTTACTTATATCTTCACCTGTCTTTTCTTCAGGAACAAAGACACATCAAGTTTGTTGCGCTGAAGAAAAAGATAATACTTTGTATGGATGATCTGGATCAGCTGCCTGAGACTAGTTTTGAAAAGGATCTTGTGTGCGAGGACGAAGAGGCTTTTTGTCTCTCCAAAGACAACATTGACTCCCTTAAGGTCCTCCTTCACCAGGTAAGAGTAATGTAGTCTTCCCAAATGATCATCTACATCTGAAATGCTCCACAATACAAAAGCTCTAACATTCGAATGTTTCAGCTTGAGAGCAGGAAAGCTGAGAACGAGCGTATTTGTGGGTCATATCGAGAAAAGATCCAGGAGCTATGGGACAGGTTGCACATCTCACAGGAGGAACGTGATGCTATTGCTGAGCACATGACCATGTCCAAGAAGAGGAACATGGAAGCTGTATGTAGACACTGACAACAGCTTGGAAAATGTGGTTCATACTCACTATTATTTTATGAAATTCTCATCCGTCAGGCTACAGGCTCACTGCGTTCGTGTAATGCTGATGTGCACCATCTGTTTGTTTCCAGTTGCAAGCTGAAGTTCAACGTCTTGAGGAACTGAAGCTTAGAAACATTCAGGATCTTACAAAGGCTATTCGAGAGGAAATTACGGTGGTCTGGGATAAATGCTTCTACAGCACCGATCAGCGCCAGGCTTTTCTGCCCTTCTATGATGGTAAACAGAAATTCCCATTTATACCCGGCAAATGCTTAAGGTTTGCACCAAGTTCAAAATAAGAGTTGAGTAATTTCTTCTTTTCAGATAATTTTAGTGAAGAACTTCTGAACTTCCATGAATCTGAGATTCAGCGCCTAAAACAGCATTATGAAGATCACAAAGAACTTTTTGAAGGTGTTCACAAATGGGAGGAGAGTTGGAGGCTTTTCTTGGAGCTTGAAGTAAGTTGGATTCTATTATTATTGTTATTATTATTCATAGTAGTAATAGCAGTTTTGGCTGATAATTGTTATTATTAATCATTTAATTTTTTTATCATTTTAATCATTAAATTTTAAGAAAAAAGCCACAGATCCATCCAGATTTACCAACAGAGGAGGAAACCTTTTAAAGGAGGAGAAACAACGATCAGACCTACACAAAGGTCTCCCTAAGGTAACTAATGCTGTGTACCTGAAAGCATTTATTTTTCTGTTTGGTTCGGATGATTAAAATAAGGCTCCTGCAACTCAATATCTCTCATTTAGCTTGAAAAGAAGCTGAAAGCCCAGATCGAGCAGTGGGAGCAGGAACAAGGCAGAGAATTTCTGGTCCAGGGTCAGAAGTTCATGCAGTTTGTTTCTGAGCAGTGGGAACTCTATTGTCTGGAGAAGGAGCGGGAAAAGCAGGAACGGGTGTGCCTTTCTTTATTTACTGTGTATATCTGTCAGAAAATTAATGGAAAAAAGTGAAAAGCAACGAAATAAATACCATTTAAAAGGCATTTTATTTAATTCTTTTAACAAATGTAAATTTATTATTGTACTGTAGTTCATATCAGAGTTGAGATATGCACATGTACTATGGAGTCAGTACTGATTATCATTAAATAGTGTGTAATGTATACTTAAAACAAATGAAAATGCAAAAACAATAGGATGTGCTGGGTTTTATAAGAAAACATATAATTAAGGTCAAAGCCATATTGTTGATATTTTTATAAACATTATATTGTTATAGCATTTTTTTAAACTGTGATTTATTTTGGGCTTAAAGGCTAGCGCTTGTGTTTAAAGTCAATGCTCTAGACGTAAATCAAAAATCCCATCTCGGACACCTTTATTTAAGGGTAAAAGTAAAGGTAAACTGTTGTGAAATACACTGGGCAGTATAGTACAGTACCGCTCTATGTACGTATGTATGTAAGTACCTGTACTGAATTTGGTTACCCTACTTGCCTGGGTACGATGCGTGCCGAACCAGGACGTACTGATGGAGTGAGAAAAAGTGCACATACTGTAATTTATGGGTCGAGGGCAGATGCCAGAGAATCATCCTGATAATGTATCTGATTAGAAAGGCTTTTCTACTGGACAGTATAATACACCAGTGTTCAGGAGTAGAATGCTGTCTGGTGGGTTTGGGAGTTAGTATGAAAATTTATTCATAAACGTTAATGTATGTTTTGGATTTGTTTACACATATTAACCACAAGTAATGTTTTGCGATTTCCTGGATTGTAAGTTACAAAGCAAATCACTTTGTCACCTCCCGAGAACAATTGTTATGTTGCTCTTCAGGTTCTTAAAATTCATGTGTCACCTTTCTGTGCTAGCAATTGAAAAAGAGCAAACAGACAGAGGAGGACATGCTGTATGGCACAGCTGTACGGTCACCAAGTAAACGAAGATTTTTGGGCAGTATGACGCCTTGCAAGGCACGAAAGGTAAAAAAAGTATTCAAAGAACTTCCACTTGGCTTGAAGTCTTTATCATGGATGTATGTATATTCTTAGAAATTGAACGCTTTAGCTAATTCCATCACTGAAAAACTTGATTAACTTTCTTTTCATGTGAGTGCATGTATTATACTAACTCGCCTTGCATTTCCTTCAGCTAAACGCTACTTCCAGCACTTCCACTGGCGCCTCTAACAGCACTATGCGCTCTGTATTTTGTGGAACTGTCTGCCACTCGCCTGTGTCCCGCCCTCCAATACCAGCCAACAAGGTTAGTGCAGGGCCGCAGTAAAAAAACTAATTTAGCTTTTGTCTTGTGCGACAGTAAAGTATTGTCCTTTATACAGATAAGTGACATGATTTTATCTTTACTCTCTTAAACAGGGTAATTCCTTGAAGACCCCGGTTCGAGGGAAACCTCCTCATCAAGGCCTGGCAGAACGTAATAAGGAGAATGTCTGTCATCTTGCGTACGGTACAGGTGGTGTGTTGAAGACTCCAGCTAGCCCACAGCGTAACTTCAGCATCAACTCTGTTGCCAGCACCTATTCTGAGTTTGCGGTAATTTTATTTTTATTTCCTATTCAAACATGAGCAACACACAGTCTACACAAAGGGCAGAAGGGGTTCAAAAATAGCAATGAAAGATTAAGCTAGATAGATACAGTGGATATAAGACATTTACACACTCCTGTTAAAATGGTAAGTTTTTGTGATGTAAAAAAAAAAAGAAACCAAGATAAATCATGATAGAACCTTTTCTACCTTTATTGTGAATTTTTAACCTATTAATTAAAGTGAAATCATTTTCATAAGAATCTTTGTATGGGGAAAAATGTAAATAAAAAATGTACAATAACCTGGTTGCATAAGTGTGCACACCCTTAAACTAATACTAAATTGAAGCACCTTTAGATTTTATTACAGCACTCAATCTTTTTGGGTAAGAGTCTATCAGTTTGGCACATCTTGACTTAGCAATATTTTGCCATTCTTCCTTGCAAAAGTATTCTAACTCCGTCAGACTGGCTGGACATCTCCTGTCCACGGCCCTCTTCAGGTCACTCCACAGATTTTTTTATTGGATTTAGGTCTGGACTCTGGCTGGGCGATTACAAAACCTTCAACGTGTTTTGGTGAAGCCTTTCCTTTGTTGATCTGGAGGTTTGCTTTGGGTCCTTGTCATGCTGAAAGGCGAAATTCATCTTCATCTTAAGTGTTTTAGCAGAAGCCTTAAGGTTTTGTGCCAGAATTTACTGGTATTTGGAGCTTTTCATTATTTCCTCCATCCTGATTAAAGTCCCAGTTCCAGCTGAAGAAAAACAGCTCCTTTTGGTGATGTGCTGTTATTCTTTTGGTATTATGGCAAAAAATATTTTTGGCTTATCAGACCATAACATATTATTCCACATAGTTTTGGGGAGATTGGATGTACTTTTGATTTTTGTTTTTTTTGTTAAAAAAGGCTTCCGTCTTGCCACCCTTTTCCATAGCTCAGAGATATGAAGAATTTGGGAAATTGGATGTACTTTTTATTTATTTTGTTTTTACAAGGCTTCCGTCTTGCCACCCTACCCCATAGCCCAGAGATATGAAGAATTTGGGAGATTGTTGTCACATGTAGGGAGCAGCACTTGCCAGAAATTGCTGCAGTTCTTTTACTTTTATTGTTGGCCTCTTGGCAGCTTCTCCTGATCTTCTCATCAATTTTAGAGCGATATCCTGTTCTTAGTAGTGTCACGATCGTGCCATATTTTCTCCACTTGTGGAATATTGTCTTTACAGTGTTCCATGGTATATCCAGTGCCTTGGAATTTTTTTTAACCCTCTCCTGATTAATATGTTCAACAATGAAATCCAGTACTGGTTTTTGTAAGCTGTTTGGCTTTTCCAGTTGGATGTTACCAAGATGTCAGGAAAATCCTATAGGAACAGCTGTACTTTATTTGGGGGTAATCTGTCATTTTAATTGATGGCAGCTGTATACTAGTTAGTATTTAACATTAGTTTGAATGTGATTGGTTGATTCTGAACACTGCCACATTATAAAAGGGTGTGCACACTAATGCAACCTGGATATTGGACCTGTTTTTGTTTTTCTTTTTTTTCCCCAAAAAAAAATTTCTGGATGTTTGTCACTTGATATTCATATGTTGCAATTTCGCAATAAAGGTAAAAAAAAGTTCTGATATGATTTGGTTTAGTTTAATTTTTTTACATCACAAAAACCTGCTATTTTAACAGGGGTGTGTAGACTTTTTATATCCACTGAACATATTGGTTTGTGGATTTCAATCTCACTTTAAACTTAAATGCTGAATATTTCTTGGTGTGGCCTACTTAATAATGTACTGTATTTTCTGGACAATAATTTGCTGAAGACTCTAAGAGGCACCCTGCAACTTTCTGTCTGCTTAGAGAAAACCAAAAAGCCAAACCAAAAGCACAACATGCAAATATGAAAAGCAACAGCAAAATCAGAAACGCATCAGCATTACCTGTAAGCGGAAAGGGTATGTCCTTTCTGAACATTACAACACACACATGTGATTACGGACACCCACGGTTGGCTCGTATCAGTCTGATTGACAGGGCAGAGAGAGTATGCCCTTGGTCACGGACGGCCGTGGCATTATCAGGATTCCAACATCAGCAATCTCCTAGCAGCAGGGCGAACACTTCTCTTGTGCCACTTCGGAGACCTATTCGTGTTTATTTTTATCAAGGGCATTCATATGTTATTTGAGATGTTGAGAAATGCTGTCAACTTTGCATGGCATTAATATGAGTAAGTGAACACTGAATACCCACCTAAAGGTAGCCAGGTTATACAGAAGAAAGAATTACTCCTCACTACAATAACATTAGTAACTTCACATTAAAGCTGATGAGTGCATTTTGTCCCCTAGTCATACGCCGTGTCCAATCAACAGCAAGTATGTGATGTAACCTTTCTATTTTAAGTTCATTTTGATGTGTTTGTAATTTTGCTGTTGTTTTTGGTTTTGTTTTTGCGTTTTATGATTATGATTTTTTTTTGTTTGTTAATGTGTATAGCGTACATTGATGTTGCAATAATGTAACAGGCATTTTGATTTTACATGACGTTCACACTGTGTCTGGATCGGGACCTCAGTAATCACTTAATAATTAATTTGTTAATGTTGCTGTAGTTTAGTGCTATATTGTTTCCAAAGCCAAAGACAATATTTTTCTCAGTCCTTCGGTCAGGCCTAGTAAATATAAAGAAGCCATTGCATCACTTAAGCAGCATCTCTTTGCTGCTACCATACTGTTAACATCTGTTAATGCAGCTGTGGGATTTTCAATCTCAGGATGTCTAAGCTAATGATTGGAAGTGTAACCCACAAACATATCATTACCACCACCTATTAAAACACTAACAAATGGCCATGTTACAGTTAGTCTAATGCAAAAAATTTGCTGTATTCACAATACCTGAACATGCACTTATAGTCTACAAAATATGGTCCATTATTTTAAAAGATGTCTCATTCAAGCACTATAATTATGCTAAATATTTTGGCGTTTTCATTGCATTAAATGTGTAGTAGATATTTCAGCTCCATAAGTAATGTGCATGGTGAAGAAAATTCCTGTCAGAGGAGAAACTGACAAAGGTGACTTTGATGAGAATTACTATGTAATTACCAAGCAAAAATGTCCGTCAGCATGAATCATGAAATATCAATTTTATGAGTAATTTTATTGGCTTAAGATCTATTTGTTGGATTTGATGTCTGGTTAATTCTGAAATTTGTTTTGAAAGGAAATAGTCAACGTTGAGTCCATTCAATCAAGGTTTGTTTAAATATGAGCATTTATTATAAGTGCATGCTTCCTTTAACACACTTGCTACAGCTCAGTGACTTTCAGTGATTTTCCCATAAGCTGAACTCTATGAATTTGTTATCAGATTGTTATATTTTATTTTTGACAAATTGTTGAGTAAAATCTAAAGAAAATAAATTCTAAAACGAATTACCTACCATGTTAATTTGAGGAGTTTAATAATGAAAGAATTCAGTTATGAACATTATTCTGTAGTGCATTGAAGCGTGTTATTTTATTATCATTGACGTTTGTCTGTTAGCCCACTTTTTGAACCCTTGTCTGCTCATTCAGCTGAACTGTCACACACGCCCTCTTTCATTCAGTGTAACCTCTAACCCAGTTTTTTGAGCTGCGTAGACTGTGTGTGTCTCTTGAACCTTCTTTTCACTTTGCCATATCTTTGACCGGATTTTAACTTTTAACTCTGTCACCATCAAATATCCCCTGTAATCTGTCAAGACATTAGGTCAGAGTACCATCGCATACAGCAAAATTAGATTGAAGAAAATGGAGTGTATTTATATATATATATTTTTGCTGTCACACTAGTAGTCACATAAGCAGACCTGTTGATCTTCTTTCTACAGAGAGACCTCTCCAAGGCTTCAAAGTCAAAGCACACGCCAGAAGTCTTGAACTCAACCATCACGCACCTATGATCTCTCACACACACGAAGGAGACGAAAAACTGTCGGATCTGGAGAGGGAAACACTGCATGACCTGTTCACTACACAAAAGCTTTAATGTTCACCTTTTCAATGTCTGTATTTCTTTTTATATGTAAATGAGGGGACTGTATATTTAATATTTCTTAAAGAATCTATGTCTACTGTTAATATGATTAATACTAGATTTAATGAAGAAAAAAAGAAAAGTCATTATATGTTACGTAATCAGCTCAGCTTGTAACATATTTAAATGTAAGTAGAATGGTGATTGGGTGTATGATTTATTCTAGGCTGTTACCAGCAGTATTAGCAACTGTACTTTCAAGTCTACGCCTATCATGAATGTTTTGCACAATATATTATTACAAGGGTTTTGTTTTTTTTTCCTCAGTTTGTACTTTTATTCTATGGTTCACTACATAATATTTTTTTTGAACACAACAATTACTATAGCGATGTACACAATAAACAAATAGTCTACATTGAACATATCATTGTCTTTGATCCATTTTATTTCTCAATTGGATGAAGAAAGAAATCGAGATTGACATACTATGTTCAAATTGAATTATTACGCAAGCAAATATGAACATGGATTTTGGAAAAACATATATGGATATGTTTAACATGTGACTGATTGGTGTTTCTTGTTGTCCAGGTGTGCCCTGTTAGATTGATTGATTGAACAATTTCAAGTACAGTGCTGTGAAAAAGTATTTGCCCCATCCTAATTTCTTCTGTTTTTGTGTATATCTTCTACTAAACTGTTTCTGAAATTAAAACTAAATCTAAGATAAAACAAAGGCAACCTGAGAAAAAACAAAATGTAGTTTTTAAATGATAGTTATTTATTGAAGCAAAAAAGTTATCCAGTACCAACTGGGCCTGTGTGAAAATTAAATTCCCCAAATATATGAAACTGCATTCATAATGGGGTTCAGCTGGACTAAACACAAACAGGCCTGATTATTGTAAACCCTGTTCAATCAAGTCAACACTTAAATAGAAATTTTTCAACAGCATGAAGGTTAAAAGGTCTTACCCAAGTAACACATTGTGCCAAAATTGAAAGAAATTCCAGAAATGATGAGGAAGGTGATTGAAATACATCAGTCTGGGAAGGGTTACAAAGCTATTTCAAAGGCTCTGGGACTCCAAAGGACCACAGTGAGAGCCGTTATCTCCAAATGGAAAAACTCGGCACAGTAGTGAACCTTCCCAGAAGTGGCTGACCTTCCAAAATTCCTCCAAGAGCACAGCAAGTACTCATCCAGCAAGTCACAAATGAGCCAAGGACAACATCAGAGGACCTACAGGCCTCTCTTGCATACATAAAGATGACTGTTGTTGACTCCACGATCAGAAAGACACTGGGCAAAAATGGCATCCATGGAAGAGTGGCGAGGTGAAAGCCACTGCTAACCCAGAAAAACATTACGGCTTATATGAATTTTGCTAAAACACACCTTGATGATCCTTAAACCTTTTGGGAGAATGTTCTGTGGACTGATGAGTTGAAAGTGGAACTGTTTGGAAGACGGGGTCCCGTTACATCTGACGTAAACCAAACACAGAATTCCACAAAAAGAACATCATACCTACAGTGAAGCATGGTGGTGGAAGTGTGATGGTGTGGGGATGCTTTGCTGCTTCAGGGTCTGGGCAACTTGCAATAATTGAGGGAAACATGAATTCTGCTCTCTACCAGAAAATCTTAAAGGAGAATCTTCACTTCGGTCTTCAGTCTGTAAGCAGAAATTTAAGCGCAAATGGATTATTCAGCAAGACAATGATCCAAAGCATAGGAGTAAGTCCACCTCTGAATGTCAAAAAAAAAAAAAAAGCTAAATTAAAGTCTTGGAGTGGCCAAGTCAAAATCTTGACTTGAACCAATTGAGATGCCGTGGCTGGACCTTAAATGGGCAGTTAATGTTTGAAAACCCTCCAGTGTGGCTGAACTAAAGCAGTTCTGCAAAGAACAAAATTGCACCACAGTGCTGTGAAAGACTGATCTCCATTTATCAGAAGAGTTTGGTTGCAGTTATTGTTGCTAAATGTGGCACACTGGTGATAGGTCTTGAATAACTTTTTTTGCTTCCAAAAATAAATAAATAAATAAAAACTGTATTGTGTGTTTACTCAGATTGCCTTTGTTTTATGTTGTATTTTGTTTGAAGATCTAAAACTATTTAGTATGAGATATACACAAAGACAGTAGATATCAGGCAAATACTTTTCCACAGCACTGTATTTTGAGATTGAGTTGCTCTGTAGCCATTTTAATGATAGTCTGATGATTAACTGCTAGGGATGGGTGTAACCAAAATCATGAAATTGTGGGTCATGTATGACCTTACCAGCACAAAATATGATTTAAAAAAATTTTGATTTGAAACTAGACTGAGACTTCCCCCTTTTATATCTGTATTTTAGCATCCCTGCTGTAATATTTTTTTTCCAGCCACACTAATTAAAGATGTCTGATATCCTCTATAGTCTTCCATGTAGACACAAAATTGTTTGACATTTACATTGCCTAGAAAAGTAAGTGAGTGGAAGGAAAAGAGACTATTATAATATATAATAACATATATTATTACATAGTATACACACATGCACACACCACACACAAACTTTGGAGCATTGTGTCATTGAGGCACTCTCTCAGGCCATTTAATCAGAATATAACTTGTGTATATATATGGGTCATTCTACAGAAACGTGCACTTTTGGAATGGCAGAATGTCTAAAAAGTATTTCTTTTTTTAACATTTATACTTGGACCACGTTATTACTTAAATCATTGGATGTATGAATACACTTAAATGACAGCTTAATGATTTTTTTCTTTTTTTGTGCATTTATTTAAAGATGGCATGCACCGTCTGTTTGTCACTGGTGTTACCTTACTCATTTGGCAATAATAAAGGCCTTTATGAAATATTATTTTTCAATCTCTTCACTACATGTAGTCAGAGGTAGAGAATAACATTGATAATGCAACAAATCAGAAGATTATTATTTTATTTTGATTTGTTATGGTTTGTTAAAAGTGTGGTTGAATGATGTTTTTTCAGTTGCACAACTATGAATTTCCTATAAAAAATAAGAATATTAAAAAATAACTGTTATAAACAAGTAATGATGCAATCCTTGGAATCTGAACTCTTGAGTGTAGCAACATGTAATGAATATAAGATTATCATCATGTCAAACATGACACATTTTATTTAATGATACAGAAAAAACACACAGTAACACCAGTGACACAATGAAACATCAGTGACATACAAGACCAAAAATCCTTATTCCTCAATTCTAATTAAGAAAATGGTTTCATTTGGCATGCAGTCAAACTCATTGACAATATGTCAAAACACTTGAACGTTCATAAACAACAGTTTAAGCACATTTGAACTGAATTAAAAGTAACAACTAAAAAGGCCCAACAAAGACCATTATCTAAACTGCAGTTGTCTGCTACTATTTTATGTCATGCTATGTTACTAGGTTATAACTTAGAGGGGTAAACGGTCCCCATTTTACAATTTATGTTGCCTTATTTCACTTGCCTTGCTGTCTCAGAATGATCTCCCAGAACCTCTGATCAATTTCAGCTGAATGCCTATTCAGTGCTAGGGGCTCTGGAATCAGGCACATGATCTGGTCATCATGATACCAGTTAATATCATCTCTGGGACTCGGCCAGAAGAACTTATTCACTCCATTTCGGTGCATGCACTTGACTTCCACATTATTTTCCTCCACCTTCAATATTATGCCAGGGTAGGGTTCATCATCATAGCGAACAACACACCATTGCCCACTGTGATGGTGTTCGAGGACATTGGGTCTAAACTCTTGAAGAATGTTTTGTGTTTTAACTTCTGGACTGTCCAGATTTGCATGCTGAAGTCGTATGTTACGTTTCTTCGCCTTTTCATATCCGCGTTTCCAAAGGATGACCTCATCTTTCAGTTTCTCTATTTCTCTTTGATTCCTTTGTGCATCTCTCCTACGTGCTCGCCTCCCTTGTTGTGGTTGTCTGTAAAACAAAAGTATTTTCTTGAAAAAAGTTTCTCTCTCTCTCTCTCATATATATATATATAAATATATATATATATATATATATATATATATATATATATATATATATATATATAATAATTATAAAGATGCACATTTACTATTCACATTCACAAAGCGTGTGAATGAATAGTAAATGTGCATTTTTATAACTATTTTATGACTCTTGATTTCTGGATCTGTAACAGTTCAGTTCAGTTAGTACCTTGAAACGTTGGGTGATGGGTTGCTGTCTGGTGATGATGGAGGGGTCACCGCTCCTGCTCTAAGTCCTGCCCTGTGCCGTTGCTGACGGACTCTCCATGCCTTTCGTTGTGCTCTCTTCTCTCTTTCACTTAGCTCACTCACTCTTTTCCTCTTTTTCATTTCAACATCTCTGGTATAGCCCTGCTTCCTGCTCTGCAAATATCCTTTTCTGCGTTCGGGATCAGCATCCCTACGCTGCCTGTAATGCCGCTGCTTCTCAGCTGCACTCAATTTAGCCATAACTGTGCAAAGGAGCATTAACAATGAGAAAGAACTTATAATCCTGAAAACTGAGTGATATTCTATGCAAAAGAACTCAAGGAACAGCTTTGAAAAAAAGTTTATTTATACATGTCACTGTAGTTACTCATCGTCACTGGTGTTACCTATTTTTCATGAAAAATGCATTTTACAAAATGGCTGCTACAGGGCCTCAATCCCCATGTTGTAAATCATGGCATACACACTAAAATATGTAATTTAATCCATTTGTGTTAAAATTTTTTTACATTTCCCTAAGAATAAAGTAGGTCATACCAGTGACCTCAACTAAAAGCTTCGTATGAATTCGTTATATAAATGACAACATTTCTAATAACTAAAAAGAGACGGTGGACTTACCATCTGCCTTTCCTCATAGATCCTCAGGGAAGGGGCCACAGGGAGTCAAATTATGACATCAGTATGATTTTTTATTTCAAAATAAGATACTTTTATTGTAGGGTACCACCAGTGACATGACTCCAGGGGACAACTACTTTTATAATATATGTCATAATTTTTTTTTGACATTTAGTTTTTTAAGTCATTTATATCACATATTTGATAGTTATGCATACATTATTGTTGTTTAAATGGTAAAAAACAAAAAAACAAAAAAAACAACATGTTTCTGACTTCAACATACAGCACTCAACCTCTGTACATGACAGTGGGGACAAGCACTTTTATGGTGCTTGGAATTCTATATAATTGATTAAAAAACATATAGCCACATTGATGGCTCAGTAATGTGTAATTGTTCAAATAACATATTGTTTTATTTTAAAATATAAATACATTGTAACTTTATATGTGTATAAAGTGTTTTTTCAAGTGTAATCATTCTGTGAAGTCCAGGGTTAGAAAAATGCACATTTCCGTAGAATGACCTATATTTGTTTACATTTGTACATTTTCGTCTTTTGCTACTGTATTTAAAAATACGTCTTCCTAAACTTTTATTTTGAAATAAGTGGTTCGACGCGACCGGAAGTCAATCACGTTGCTGGGACTTCTTAGGTTTTTCTACCCGTATTTCGAACAGGTAGCCGACCGTTTTAGCGCAGGAGGTGGGGCTTGTTGGAATATGGGTGGGGATAATTACGCCGAAAGGAATGGAATGGATAGCTAGTCAGAAAAAAATGGCGGAAGTCCAGCGACAGAGCTTAGAGAAAAACGGTGTCTCTTTTAATATCTCGTGGAAAGCGTCTGTCCGAGCAAGGATGTTTATCTTTATGTGTATACTTTTAGTCGAACCTGGACGAGCTACAACTCACTGGGTTGTTACAGAAGACGGAAAAATTCAGCAGCAGGTTCGTAGTGTTTGTGTTTGGTTATTTAGCTAACGTTAGCTCCATGTTCCTTATCTAACTTAGCTGAGCCGGCGAGTTAGGTAGCTAGTTAATGTGGTTTAATTGAACCTAAAGCTTGTTATTATAAAGAGCGTCAGGTTATGTGAGTTGTTTTATAACGTTAAAACAGCTGTTAGCCGCTGGATGACAGCTGCATTGAGAAATGCTTCTTGGTTTCCCAGAGGTCATGTAATGTAAGGCATTTTCCACTGTTCAGTACATTAAAGTGCTTCTAATATATTTACACAAGCCTAAAGGTATTCACATGTCTGATGTTTAGCTGGTTTATAATCTATTCCTCTGTGTCTTGTCATCTTAATCATCTCAGACACCTCTAAATGTCACTGACCATGCTTGCTAGATACCTAGTGCAGTCATTATATCATAGATCTGGGTTAACTGTGCAAAACCTGCTTTTTTTTAATTTTTAAAATATGATCTAGTCCTGACAGTGACTCATGCTCATTTGCTTGCAGGTGGATTCTCCGCTTAACTTGAAACACCCACATCATCTAGTCCTTTTCATGCAGCAGGAGACTCGTGTCAACTACCTCAAGAAATTAGAGGTGATGTTCAGACTCGACTATCTGACTGTCAAGTCATGGCTTTAGTATTGTACGCTTCTGTGTGGGTGAAGAGCAGTTTATGAGATATCGGACATAAAAGTTTTGACCTTCCACCTAAAATCCAAAAATCAACAAGTCCTACAGTTGAGGTCATAAGTTTACATATGGCTTACAGAATCTGCCCTGAATAAGCTGTTATATTCTAGCTATCATAACACATTACAACCAATCTTTACATACATATTCACTGATGCTCCAGAAGGCAACACGATACATTAAGGGGGGATAAACTTTTGAACAGGATGATTGGTGTAAATCGGTTCTTTTGTGTTCTGGGAAACATGTAAATATGGTTTATGTTTTACATATGTGTTACATGTCTTATGTAGCTTCAAAAGGGCTGTACTAAATGGAAAAAAATAGATCTTTAAACAAAATTAATTGTAAACTTTAATGTATCGTGTTGTATTCTTGAGCATCAGTGAATGTTTGGACCTTTTGTAATAGTTGTGTACGAGTCCCTCAGTCGTCCTCGGTGTGAAAAGATGGGTCTTATCATCATATAGTGGCTGTTGGAAACGGGTTAAATATGCAGAATATGCTAGAAAAGGAGAGAATGTGCAGGACCTGGAGGATTTCTCTGAAGAACAGTGGGCAGTTTAACTGCTCAGGACAAACAAGGGACTCGTGAACAACTCTCACAAAACATAAACACAGTCGCTGATCTGTTATTGAGCAGTTATTATTGTGTGATGTGGACTATATGTAAACATCTGCTATGTGAAATAGCTTCTTCATGCTTGGCAGTACTAAGTTAAAAAAAAACAAACTTTTATGATCTCTTTTATGTTTTATTATTGTTAACATTTTGCAGATTCTGAAAGGCGTATGTAAACTTATGACCTCAACTGTACACGTTCAAGTTGCTTCAAATTTATATTGTTGAAATTCTGAGAGTATATAAGACTTATCGCATTCCTGCTCCCTGACAGTCACCGGCTCGTCTGTTGTTTTCATTGGGGTGAAAAAGAAAGTTGCTCTTTTGGCATGATCTTGAGTGATAACTCAAACCCATAATGTCCTCTGATGTTAAAATGTAAACATGTTAAAACCTCCTATGCAATATGCATACAGATTGGTAGGTGTGGTAATATAATATCCTCTGTGTAAACATCATGGGACATCATCGTGGTAGTGTAAGATTACATAGGAACATATCGCACAAGCCTATGAGCTGTAAACGTAAATTTCAGAAATCAGAAGAGCCTAGGAGCAGAGCCGCTACTTTCATGAGGAGCCAGTTCAGGTGTTTTGGGAAGGATGCCCCCTGGTCAGCTCCCGGTAAAGCCGTATCCGGTACGTCCCACTGGACGGAGGCTCTGGGACAGACCTAGGACCCACTGGAGAGATTTTGTCTCGCAGTAGGTTTGGGACGATCCCCTTGAAGAAGATGGCCGAGGATAAAGAAATCCAAGACAATTAGAAAGGAAATTTTTGTTCAGCGGCCAAACACAGACAGATCATTATTTTTCTTTAACTGTTAGGCTTCATGCGTCTTCTTGACCAATCTCTTAATCTCATTAAATAAATAAGTGGTAATAACCTCAGCCAAAACGTTTTGAGACGATTTAAACCACATTATGATCTTTGTGTCTCCAATAGCTTTTATTTTTCGATGCATCGCTTTTTTTAATCGGCCAAAAAAAAAATCCAAACGAGATATTATCTTTGACATTTCAGTGTAAAATATTTAACAGTATTAAAATGCATTCAAACATACATACTTGTTTCTGTGTAAGAAAACAACCATGTGTTTAGAGTCTGCTAGCTGACGTTCAGCCTTGATTATATGGAGATTTCAGTCAGCGATATTTCATTTAGAATATTTATACCAATGTTTTGCGAAATATGATTACAAAATTACCATAATAATCTTGACATGATGAGTCATAAATACAAGTCAACAGACTAAAGAAAGAGCACAAGAAAATATAGAGGGGGGAAAGTAAACGCCAGTACACCACAACTGTAATTTCAGCAGTATTGAGTGCTAAATTTATCTGATGTTATCCACAATATTCATTTTTCACACTGCGCTGATGAGTGCCAGAACATTTATACATTGTGAAACCAGGGAGTACAGTGTACCGTACCTGTTTTGTACACTTTTTATTACTTTTAAGGTGTAAATGTAGAACATCTACAGCTAAAAGTAGAAGAATAAAATATTCTCCCGTGATGACTTCGTTGTGCCTGATTCGTTTTTGACCCAAATGCCACGCAGAACCTTATAATACTGAGGTCACTGAATGTCACACGCTGATTAAAAATACACTCTCACACATTCCTCAAAGAAATGCTGATTTGCAGTTTCTGTTGTTCTTCTCTGGCCTCCATAGAAGCAGCTAGTTGCCCAGAAAATCCACATTGAAGAGAACGAAGATCGCGACACTGGATTAGAACAGCGTCACTATAAAGAGGATGCTGACTGCGTCACGGCTAAAGTTCCTCTCGGGGATCTGGACCTCTACGATGGCACCTTTATATCCCTGGAGAGCAAAGGCATAAAGTAAAGCAGTTTTGAGGTGTATTCTTGCTATCTGCTGGTTTTGTTTGTGGTACTGTAAAGTAATACATCTTTCTTCTACTTGATACAGTCCTGAAGATTATGTGGATTATATGTCGCCTTTACCTTCAGACCTGGAAAAGCCTGATTGTGCAGAAATCTTTGAGCTCCCCTACAGCATTCATGCGTACCAACATTTAAGGGTAATGCTCTTTTTATTTGCGTAAAGGAAACCTCCAACCTGAAATGCATTAAACGTGTTTAATGATTTATAATTTATAATTTATCATTTGTCAGCGGACGCTGTATTTTTTATTATTCTTGTGAGAAGTTAGCAGCTATGTGATGTCACGGGGGGGCTAAATCTCTGCTGCATCCGTTTCTATAAGTGAAGAAAGAGCTCGTTTCCACTGATGCTATTATTAGCATGTAGTCCATCCATCCATCCATTTTCTATACCGCAGGGGAGCTTGGAGCCTATCCCAGGGAACTCTGGGCAGGGTGCCAACCAATCACAGGGCACAAATGTACACATATTCACACACTACAGACAATTCGGAAACCTACAACACGTGTCTTTGGACTAGGGGAGGGAACCGGAGTACCTGGAGGAAACTCCCGAAGCACGGGAAGAACGTGCAAACTCCCATGGAGGCGGGATTCAAATCCCCAACCCCGGAGGTGTGAGCCAAACGTGCTAACCGTTAAGCCACCTATGTGCACAGATATTCATAAAAAAATACCTTGACCTTGAATGACATGTTAATTACAAAGATTAACATTCAAGTCGTTCTGGGTGGGTTTTTCCTTTAACAGTTCCTACACATACCCTGATCCCCACCCCCTATTTTCTGATTGCTTATTTTGGCTTATCTTTCAGGGTGTACAGGAGAAAGTAAACCTCACATCACCTTTGCTGTCAAAGGATGACCCTATCTTCGATTCTTTATCCCATAAGCTGGGTCATCGCATGGATGAGGTCGGCCATAGAATACACCAGGGTCTTCTGAGGGTGAGGATGTGCCAGTGTACAGAATAATAACGGAGCAGACATGTTTTTGCTCATTTTTATGTTCCTATATATATATATATATATATATATATATATATATATATATATATAAATATATAAAATATTTGGTTTCTTTCATGCTCAGAATTCCTCCTCCTGGGTGCTTTACAATCTGGCCTCCTTCTACTGGCGTATGAAGAACGAGCCAAGGAGAGCCGCGGACTGTGTCATCCGTGCTCTGCACTTCTCTCCCAGGTACAAGCAAATCCTCCTATCTGGATTATACACAGCAGGAATAATTACATACCTCAAGTCGGATTTAGAGTGTACGATTACAGCAGTCTTTTAAGTTTATTACTTGATACACTGTGCACTGTGAAGATCCTCTTACGATGGACCTGTTTACGTCATTAATCAGCACGATCAGGGCGAAAATGAAGTCGTAAACAGAAACAAGCTCTCAGAACAGTAATAGCAATGTACTGTGTAGAGAAATAACGCTTTGAAAGGTGAAGAACAGGAGTTTGGAGCTGTTCGTGGCTGGGGAAAAGAGTACAAAATGAATTGGCAGTTCTTCAAAGTGTGTATTGTGTAATAAGGATACAGGAAGTTGCAATTCATCTGCTGTTTCTTTCTGTGCCATGCCCCTGTTTGTTCTGTCACAATCGAACTTTAATGAGTCGTTCTCTATGCTGCCACAATTCAACAGTCTTTACTTTTGAATCCCACATTTAGTTTACATTGCACCTTTGCTGCTACTCACTGAGCTCAAAAATTCGTATACAACATGCGATTTTGTCTTCAACAGCAAAATCAGGCCCGAACTCTCTCCGTTTAAACACAGCGCATTGTTTTTGCTCTTACGTGACACACCGGTGTGGTCACATCATTCAGCATTTGACTTAAATTTGCATACTGTACAATTTCTTTTTTTTAGGCAGCACAAGGATGTAGCCCTCGTCAACTTGGCAAATATCCTACACCGAGCTCATTTCTCAGCAGATGCCGCCATCTTGGCTCATGCCGCCCTGGACCAGACTACTGATCTGTTTACCAGCCACTACACACTTGGCAACATCTACGCTGTGAGTGCCAAATACTTCGGCAAGCGTAACTCTTTTAGGGTGGTCACATGTAAACACTTTGATTTGACAGTTTATGAGCATGTTTCTCATTCTCTCTTTGACCCTATCAGATGTTGGGGGAGTATAATCACTCAGTGCTCTGCTACGAGCAGGCTCTGCAGTCTCAGCCGGGCTTTGAGCAGGCTCTAAGGAGGAAGCACGCTGTCCTGTGTCAGCAGAAGCTCGAGCAGCGGCTCGAGGCTCAGCACAGGTGAGACAGAGGGAGGGGGAAAAAGGGATGCTCTCTGGGGAGCTGTTCCAGTCAAAAGACATTTCCACAGACCCCCAGCATTAATGTATTTTAGGAAATAAATGATCAAATATCTAAAAAAAAATAAATAAAATAATGTAATAACTAAATAATAACTATAACACATAGACAGAACCTGATGGTACATCTGTGAATTTGGCATCCCATCTCAAAGCATTGAAATAAGTGTTTGGTTTTTGAGATGTTGTAACATGTTTCACTGTAGGTCGATGGCCAAGAGTGATGTCACAGTTCATTCATCTCAAAATCAAACCAAAATCTAACCTAATTAGTGTCATTTGTTTGTTATTTCTCCTTGTAGCAAACTAATGTGTGCCTGTTTTGTTTAGTTGAATGTCTCACATGAATTGATAGCTCAGAAAAAAAAATGTTTCATTCATCTTTCATTGTTCATGACAATATTTATTTTTTTTTACTCTGTGTAGATGCTGATTTGGCTTCAGATTGTTACTATGTTCTTAAAACCATAATCCATGTATGTATGTACAGTTTCTCACAGGAGTGAGTATACCCCTCACATTTTTGTAAATATTTGATTATATCTTTTCATGTGACAACACTGAAGAAATGACACTTTGCTACAATGTAAAGTAGTGAGTGTACAGCTTGTATAACAGTGTAAATTTGCTGTCCCCTCAAATTAACTCAACACACAGCCATTAATGTCTAAACCACTGGCAACAAAAGTGAATACACCCCTAAGTGAAAATGTCCAAACTGGGCCCAAAGTGTCAATATTTTGTGTGGCCATCATTATTTTCCAGCACTGCCTTAACCCTCTTGGGCATGGAGTTCACCAGAGCTTCACAGATTGCTACTGGAGTCCTCATCCACTTCTCCATGACGACTTCACGGAGCTGGTGGATGTTAGAGACCTTGTGCTCCTCCACCTTCTGTTTGAGGATGCCCCACAGATGCTCAATAGGGTTTAGGTCTGGAGACATGCTTGGCCAGTCCATCACCTTCACCCTCAGCTTCTTTAGCAAGGCAGTGGTCATCTTGGAGGTGTGTTTGGGATTGTTATCATGCTGGAATACTGCATATTGATCATGCTCTGCTTCAGTATGTCACTGTACATGTTGGCATTCATGGTTCCCTCAATGAACTGTAGCTCCCCAGTGCCGGCAGCACTCATGCAGCCCCAGACCATGACACTCCCACCACCATGCTTGACTTTAGGCAAGACACACTTGTCTTTGTACTCCTCACCTGGTTGCCGCCACACACGCTTGACACCATCTGAACCAAATAAGTTTATCTTGGTCTCATCTTTAGAAGAGGCTTCCTTCTGGGACGACAGCCATGCAGACCAATTTGATGCAGTGTGCGGCGTATGGTCTGAGCACTGGCAGGCTGACCCCCAACCCCTTCAACCTCTGCAGCAACGCTGGCAGCACTCATACGTCTATTTCCCAAACACAACCTCTGGATTTGATGCTGAGCACGTGCACTCAACTTCTTTGGTCGACCATGGCGAGGCCTGTTCTGAGTGGAATCTGTCCTGTTAAACCGCTGTATGGTCTTGGCCACTGTGCTGCAGCTCAGTGTCAGGGTCTTGGCAATCTTCTTATAGCCTAGGCATCTTTATGTAGCGCAACAATTCTTTTTTTCAGATCCTCAGAGAGTTCTTTGCCATGAGGTGCCATGTTGAACTTCTAGTGACCAGCATGAGGGAGTGTGAGAGCGATGACACCAAATTTAACACACCTGCTCCCCATTCACACCTGAGACCTTGTAACACTAACAAGTCACATGACACCGGGGAGGGAAAATGGCTAATTGGCTAATTTTCACTTAGGGGTGTACTCAGTTTTGTTGCCAGCGGTTTAGACATTAATGGCTGTGTGTTGAGTTATTTTGAGGGGACAGCAAATTTACACTGTTACACAAGCTGTACACTCACTACTTTACATTGTAGCAAAGTGTCATTTCTTCAGTGTTGTCACATGAAAAGATATAATCAAATATTTACAAAAAATGTGAGGGATGTACTCACTTTTGTGAGATATTGTATATGTATGTATGTTATTAGTAAATGTTACATAACAGTTTGGCTCTAAAACTGTTGGAAATGGTGGCCGAATTTTTAAAAATGTTTGCTGGTTCTCTGTGAACAAACACTGGCTCTAGCAGTGGAAAAATTGCGAAGAGTGGAAAACTGGGTATTAAATCACAGATCAGTCAAAAGAGATTTCCCAAGAGGAAATTAGAGTCACACTCAGTCGTTCCTCGGTGTTGTGTGTATGAGCTAGTGCGAGCGCACTGTTTTTGTTTTGCAGATCTCTTCAGCGCACTCTGAATGAACTAAAAGAGTACCAGAAGCAGCACGATCATTACCTGCGGCAGCAGAGCATGCTGGATAAGCACAAGCTGATCCAGGAGGAACAGATTCTACGCAACATCATCCATGAGACACAGATGGCTAAAGAGGCACAGCTTGGTGAGACAGCCTGCCACTCTGCCACTGGCTTGGTTCAGATACATACCCACACAAGTATTTACATGAGTAATATTATGCAACGCCCTTCATAAACAGTAAATAGCTTGGTTAAGTGGGCGTGTCTGGTGTATCGTGGTTTGTGCTCCTTTCTACCCTAACAAATGAACTGATGATGATGATGATGATTCATTTGTGTTTTTTGTCAGGTAACCACCAGATGTGTCATCTAGGCCAGCAGCAGTACAGCCTGTTCTGTCCGTTTGACTTACCTGTCCGTTATCACCGGGGAGATCTGTTTGAGAACGTGCACTACATCCAGGTTAGGCTGAGTAAACATGTTTATGACTAGTTTTAGACTGCAATGCTCAGATACGTGCAGCAGCTTTTAGATTCACTTTGTTGAGGTTAACTCACTATCTGTGTGGTGGTGTTGTTTTTTTAAATTCTTTTTAAAGATGATTCATGATCAAGTGTTTGGTCTATAAATAAAACGTTACTAAGATAGCTCTGAATGTGTAATCAAGCCACCAGAAATCTGTGTGGAATAATAAATAGGGGTTTTTTTAATGCCAAAGAAATTTATCTTGTGTTATAGGTAGTCAGGTTCAAGTTTATTAAAAGACAAACATTGCTTGACACATAAGTACATGAATTAAGGTGTTTTATACATTAAAAGAGACAGTTCTATATAATTAGTAAGTCTAATGATTTACTAAGACAGTATAATACAATTTATATAAATATATAATTAACTACAATTTTATAGGAAGACCCATACTCTTGCTGATTATTCCTATTAAACAGTTATGTGGCTGCAGTGCATAAAATCATGCAGGTACTGGTGTAGAGCTTCAGGTAATGTTTACAGCAAACATTAGAGGGGGGGGGTGATTGATCTCAATGACTCTGACAGTGGCCTGGTTGTTTGTGCCAGATGGGCTGTTTTAAGAATTTCAAAAACATTTTCACACACAAGAGTCTCTAGTGTTTACACAGAATGGTGTGAAAACCAAAAAAAAATACGTCCAGTGATGATCAGTTCTGCAGGCAGAAATGTCTTGTTGATGAGAGAGGTCAGAGGAGGATGGCCAGACTGGGTCGAGGTGACAGGAAGGCTACAGTAACTCCAATAACAACTCTTCACAGCTGTGCTAAGCAGAAAAGTATCTCCGAGTGCACAAAACCTTGAGACAGATATGTTACAACAGCAGAGGACTACATCTGGTTCTGCTCCTGTATGAGAAGTACAGGAATCTGAGGCTGCAGTGGGCACAGACTCACCCAAACTGAATATATCACCTTAGTGTAAGAATAAATGTGAAACATTTTAAAATATCTGGAAAATCTAATTAATAGAGTAGAATAAAATTTCAATATAACTGAAAGCCCTTACAAATAGGGATAACAAGGGGTGTCGTGTAGAATGGTGTCAAGCTGTATGAAGTTTGTTGGATCGGAGGTGTTTGATCAGTGAGTCTACAGCAAGTTCTCTCAGAAGGCGTTTGGGTAGCCCTGCCTAAACAGGGGAAACGTACACCAGAACATGCTGAATGAAGTTGAAATAAATGAAGCAGTACATCTGGTGGGATGTTTCCATGCTTAGCCACTCTTTAGTAGCCTATTGGTTGAAATTTCTTGATAATGTAGATAATGTGAGGTCATCACACAAGGCATTGATGAAGACTTCAATCCCTGAGTCTGAGCATTTTATAAAACAGGAACCAAACCTGTCAAACGTACTGTTTAAAACATTTTTAATGTGAAGGGTATTTTTGATAGTTATGATAGTTGTCTGTGTTTATTGTGCGTACATGTGCAGTTTGGGGAGGAGGTGTCTGTAGCTGGCAGCGTGGCTCTGGTGTCGGAGCTGAGTGTAAACGAGAGCCGAAGCCCAACGCCGTACTCCACTGTGTCTGGAGGAGATGTGCCAGCAGCACACTGGGACAAGGAGTCCTCCTCTAATGCTGTAAGATTTTGTCTCATGCTCTCTGTGTACAAACATATCTGAATACACAATTATGGGGTTTATGTTCTGTCCCACTGTTCTGTGTTCTGGTGTTCAATTGAGTGTGGTAGTGTATTGGTGGTGTCTCTTTCATTGGTATTGGAATGTACAGTCGTGTGAAAAAATAAGTACACCCCATGGAAATGGTTGTTTTTTTTGTTGTGTTTTTATTTTATTTATTTATTTATTTATTTTTTTTTACATATTTGAACAAGCAAACATTTGATCCTCTTTGAAACAGTGCCAATTAATAAAGTTGATACAGTCTGTCAAATGATATATAAAATTTACATTTTGTTGTAATTTTCACAATTTAAATTAACAAAAAACAGATCAGTCACATGGAAAAAGTAAGTACACCCCTACATTTGTCACACCTTCAAATCCATAAAACTAGAAGCAGGTGTTCAAGATTGGGTGCCAGTGATTAGAACCTGCTTTGGGAGTGCAGATGGAACCTGTCTTATTTATACCCCTCTCATATCTAGTGTCTGGTGTTCCCTTTGTTATTGAGGTGTGTGGTGTCACCATGCCAAGATCTAAAGAGTTCTGTAAGGCCTTCAGAAAAAAGGTTGTGGATGCCTAGGAGTCTGGCAAGGGATTTAAAAAGATCTCCAAATTATTTGAAATACATCATTCCACTGTAAGGAAAATCATCTACAAATGGCACAGATTTCAAACGACTGCCAATTTGTCCAGGGCTGACCGTCCCAGCAAATTCAGCCCAAGAGCAGAACATCTGATGCAAAAAGAAGTCTCTAAGAACCCCAAAATGTTCATCACAGGATCTGCTAGTAAGTCTTGCAACTGTTGGTGTCAAAGTGCATGCTTCTACAATCAGAAAGAGATTTCACAAATTTGACCTGCATGGGAGACGTGCCAGGAAAAAGCCTTTGCTGTCTACAACTCTGATTCCAAAAAAGTTGGGACGGGGCAACAAAAGGCTGGTAAAGTAAATGTGACTAAAAAGAAACAGCTAGAAGTTAATTGGCAATAGGTCAATAACATGATTGGGTATAAAAAGAGTATCTTAGTGAGGCAGAGTCTCTCAGAAGTAATGATGGGTAAAGGTTCACCAATCTGCCAAAAACTGCATCTACAATTTGTGGAACAATTTCTGAATAATGTTCCTCAACGTAAAATTGTGAAGACTTTGAATATCTCATCATGTACAGTACATAATATCATCAAAGGATTTTGAGAATCAGTAGAAATCTCTGAGTGCAAAGGACAAGGGTGAAAATCAATATTGCATGCCCCTGATCTTCGGGCTCTCAGGCGGCACCGCATTAAAAACAGGCATGATTCTGTAATGGAAATCACTGCATGGGCTCAGAAACACCTCCAGAACTCACTGTCTGTGAACACAGTTTGCCGTGTCATCCACAAATGCTGGTTAAAGCTCTATCATGCAAAGAAGAAGCCATATGTGAACATGATCCAGAAACACCGCCGTCTTCTCTCGGCTAAAGCTCATTTAAAATGGACTGAGGCAAAGTGGAAAACTGTTCTGTGGTCAAATATAAATTTGAAATTCTTTTTGGAAAGCATCCATGCCGCGTCCTCTAAACTAAAGAGGAGAGGGACCATCCATCTTTTTATCAGCATTCAGTTCAAAAGCCTGCTTCTCTGATTGTATGGGGGTGAATTAGTGCCTATGGAATGGGCAGCTTGCACATCTGGAAAGGCACCATCAATGCTGAAAGGTATATACAGGTTTTAGAGTAACATATGCTTCCATCCAAACAACGTCTTTTTCAGGGAAGTCCTTGCATATTTCAGCAAGACAATGCTAAACCCCATACAGCATCTATTACAACAACATGGCTTCGTAGTAGAAGTGCTTAACTGCCCTGCCTGCAGTAAAGACCTTTCACCAATTGAAAACGCTTGGCCCATCATGAAACGAAAAATACGACAAAGAAGACCCAGGACTGTTGAGTAGCTTGAATCCTGTATCGGACACGAATGGGACAACATTCCTCTCCCAAAACTCCAGCAACTAGTCTCCTCAGTTTCCAGACACATACGGACTGTTGTTAAAAGAAGGGGGGATGCTGCACAGTGGTAAACATGACCCTGTCCCAACTTTTTTTGAGACATGGTGCTGCCATCAAATTCAAAATTTCCTTATTTTTTCCTTAAAATGGTACATTTCCTCAGTTTAAACATTTGATATGTTTTCTATGTTCTATTGCGAATAAAATATGGGTTTATGATATTTGCAATTCATTGCATTCTGTTTTTATTTAGATTCTACCCAGCATCCCAACTTTTTTGGAATTGGGGTTGTAAAAAAAAAAACATTAAAGCAAGACTACAGTTTGCCAATGAGCATATAGACAAAGACCAGGCCTTTTGGAATTATTTGCTCTGGACAGAGACTCTATCAAAGATAGAGTTCTTTGGCCACAGTGAGAGCAGACATGTTTGGCGCAGACCAAAGACAGCTTTTCAGGAGAAGCACCTCATACCAACTGTGAAACACAGTGGTGGAAATGTTATGGTTTGGGGTTGCTTCACTGCCTCAGGGACTGGACAGCTTGCATTTATTGATTCACCTGTGAATTCTGCATCATATCTAAGAGTGCTTGAAGATAATGTGAGTCCATCTGTCTGAAATTTGAACAGAAAGTGGACCTTTCAACAGGATAATGATCCTAAGCACACTAGCAAATCCACCAAGTTATGGCTCAAAGAGCAGAAATGGAGGGTTAAGGCATGGCCTAGTCAAAGCTCGGATTTGAATCCCATTGAATTGGGCAGTACATGCCAGAAAATTCTCAAACATCTTGCAACTGAAAGAATATTGCATGGAAGCTTTGTCTCAAATTCCAGCAAGACTGGTGGACCATTATGCAAAACGTTTACAAGAAGTTATTTCTGCAAAAGGGGTCAATACTAACTTCTGAGGCCGATGGTGTACTTACTTTTTCCACTGAAGAATCACATCTATTGATATTTCTGTTGAATAATGTTTGAAAAAGCTGATTTTCCTTGTGGTTTTGTTCAGGTATATCAACTTCACTAATAGACACTGTTTCAAAGATGATCAAATGTTTGCTTGTCCAAATATGTAAAAAAAAACATAAAATAAATAAAAGTCAACAGTTTCCATTGGGTGTACTTATTTTTCACATGGCTGTACTTATTTTTCACATGGCTGTATGTTTTCCAGGTATTCTCCATCAGAGCTCAGAACCCTAAAGTCTTTCCATGTTGAATGTTAAATAGGAAACCCATAGCATGCTGTGGCCGAGAAGTTCAGACTGTGCTCAGCGTTTTCCCTCCGTTCCCTCTGCTAACCTGCTTCCCACCTTCTTCCTTCCTCCAGAGAGTCATGGCCTCAGGTGAGACAGACAAATGCACTCTCACTCACTCTCAAATTAATCTTGGTAGGGCTTCAATAGACCTGTATTATTGCCCACAACTAACCCCGACATAAGTAACAAAATGGAAAGCTTTCATCCACTTATAATCTATCAAAGAAAAGCTTTTTATTTACTGCATTTACTTTTTTCTCATGGATGCCCGTACAATGTCTCTTATGATTTTTACATAATTCCTCCAAACACAGCAAAATAAAATACACAAAGCTAGCCTGATGTGTATAGCATATAACCAGTTTTGATACAGGATGAATATAGACTTTATATATCACTTTCATTCTCTAATCCTTGTGCACTGCTATGTGCCTTGACCTGCAGCATTTCTACACAAGTTTCAATACTGAGCATTTTACATTCTGAAACATGAAACTCATTCTCATGCTTTCTGTGTCCGCAATGTCCAGGGGAAAGAGTAGCCTGTATGTGAACAGGAGTCCCCCAGTCTCTGCTGAGATCCCAGACTGCAGTTTAAAAGCTCAACCCTTGCTTGGTGACCCTCTGACCTCTGTAGCCTGGGCTTTGCATGGGAAACAGCTGCCTGACCAGCACGCTGCTCAGGTTTGATTGGTGTTCCTTCTTTATTTACACACGAGCATAAAAAAAATACACTGAACCACAGGGCCAAGCAGAGAAAAACTACTGAGCAGTTATAAAATATATTGATGATATTTGGAAAGGTTTAGTTCATACAGTCTCGAGAAAACCAGGGTTCAGCTTCCTGAGCGGTGTAGCATTAATCTTGATTAGCTGAATATCATGGTGCCAATAATTTCCATACTGAACAAAACCATGTCACTAAAAACAGTACTCACCCACATAAGCTATGGGTGCTCCATTTGGATTTCCGTAACAAAATATTTGCATGTCTCCTGATAAAACTTAGGAGTTTAGGAATTTATACAGGACAGGCAAGTTTTAGAAGCTTTTTCCCTTACTAGAATTACAAGCATGATGAGATGGGATATGTTAACATAGTGAGGCTTTATAGAAAAGTAGGATTGTGCTATTTCTCCTGATGAACAATGTTTACCCCCTCTAATTAGTTCCCACTAAAGACGTTATGGGGTAGTAAAATGTGTTACATAGCAGGTATTTTGTTTAAAAAAAAAAAAAAAACCCAGAAAACGTACTTATTTTGCATAGAAATGATCATTTGCATTGAAATGCATTGAAAATTAAGTTTTTGCATTAAACATGATACTTTTAAGCCAGGGTTAAATCAGTCAAACACCTCAGGCATTTTGGAAAGGCTTGCTCTTAGTGGTGCAGATAAAAAAAAAAACAAAACTGATTAGAACCTGTAAAAAAAAAAAGAAAAGAAATTATCCCAGCTCCAAATGTAAAATAGGGAGTTAGTTCTGAGTTCATACTTGCTAATGGATTTTGTTAAGGTGGATAAATATATTAAATATCACGAATCCTGTTTGTGTGCTTTCCTGTAACGAAGCACTGCATAAACGTATGCGCAAATTCTATATGTAAGAAAACTAAACTTTAAAGTTTAGACCAATCATTTTACATTCAACCAAAATTTACATTCAACCTTTTCTGTGGAATAATTATATTCTGTGGAATAATTATATTCTGTGGACTAGTTATATTCTGTGGAATAGTTATATTTGCATAGCCCACAACACATATAGGTGCTGTCGGAGTGAAGAGTGAAGTGGAGTGAATTAAAACATGATAAAGTATGTTAAAACATGTGATTTTGTGTGCATGTACGTGTTTGTTGATATGCAGGTATTGCTGAAGCGTGGTGACGGGTGGACTATGAAACAAATGGGTGCAATGATCGCGAGTACTTTGGAGAAGGTAAGGATGAACGACTGCTTGTAGTGATGATAAAATGTGTTGTCATGACCTCATTTTTGTTCCACATTAGCAGGTGCTTGGAAAAATACTGGTTGGACAGCAAATTTCTGCTCCAGAAAAGAAACACTTCCAGAAATATCGAGGCTAACTATTTTAAGACTAGCTAAATCAGGATGAATGAAGGAATCTGTACTGTAGTGTCAATCTGGTTTGAAGCTTGTGTTTTTTTTTTGTTGGTTTTTTTTGCACTCTCTGTGCATGTAGACAAGTGTTCCACGGTGGCTGGTTCAGAATGAGGCTGGGCTCTTTTGGAGAGCTCAGGGAAACGGTACGCGAGCTCTGCAGTGTCTGCGCCAGGCCCTGCACTCGGCTCCACCTCAACACAAAAACGTGCCACTGGTCAACATGGCCAACTTGCTGCTCCATTACGGCCTGCACCACAAAGCCCAGGAGCTCCTGCAGCAGGCCATGGAGATCAATGCCTCAGAGGTACAGCAGACATATCACTTCCCTTAGGATGTCCCTATCATACATAACCAGCAGTCACAGCAGCTCTGCTTTCCATATAGTTATTTACAAAAGAAAACCTGTCTACTAGTGATTAGTGAAGGAGAAAAGTGTAACATTTTACATAACAATATTTTCAATATTTTGGCATTTTCTAATGAATATATATATATATATATATATTTCTGAAAAGTACAGATTTTCCTAAACTTCATTCAAAGGTTTCACTCCAATACCATTGAAAAATACTGTACCTCCTTCTACATTTATAACCTAAACTAATTATGGAAACACAGCATGTCTGTCAAATTTAAAAGAATTATAAGTTTACAATGGGAAGTAACTTTGATTATTAGCAACACCTGAGATAGAAGTCCTCCATGGCATATTTAGCCAGCAAGGTTTTAGACATCTTTAGGCAGATTGACTGCATTTGCTGCTGCATCTGTTTAATTGGTTCCTTACCCAATATGATCTTTGCATACATGCACCAAGGCAAGGTTAGAACCTAACATAAATCAAGCTTTTTCATGGCATTTCGGTCAAAATATTGCCAACATCTGATGGGTTTTCCCAAATGGTCAGTTGCCTGTTATGCACGTTAACGTTTTTCACCATGTACACAACACTTAAATTAAAACGTGCCCACAATTATCAATACGTATTCAAACATACAAAGAAAATAAAGCTTACCGTGCAAAACTGCTGAACTGTTCATTTTTAGGATTATACCACAAATCTAGCAGCCTTCACTTACTAGGTTTAGACTATTACTTTTTATTTTTATAAATAACAGAGCTTTTTGACGGAGTTAGTTTCGAGTGAACTCTTCTGACTGACCAGTATCCTCCTGTGTTTGACTGATGTTCGTGTTCACTCATTGCATTAAGCCTCACACTCTGCTGAGCATGGTGAGTGTGCAGCTCTCTCGAGGGAACCTGACTGGTGCGTTGACCCTGTTCCGGCATGCCCTGTCTCTGAGTGGCAGCTGTAGCCAATGCCGTGCCAGCCTGCCTCTACTGCGCTGCCTGCAGTTCTACCCTTTCCTCTACAAGCTCCAGCACCAGGCCTGTCAGCGTGAGTTCTGCTGCCACTAATAGCTGCACTGATAATCATATTGCTCAAAAATCGACAATAAGGTGTTTTATAGTTAATTCCATTGTTTAGTCAGTAGAAACATTTTATATCTATCATTAAACTTGCAATATTGTTAATATATGTATGGTAGTAGTGTTTTAGTGATATAAATCTTGCCGTACTCTCAGGTGAAGTTTATATTAACCTGAGTTTACCCCAGACTGCTACCATATTGCACCATCCTCCTTTCCCTGTCTTGTAGTCTCTTTGCTCTAATCCCTTGTGTTTCAGCCTCGGTTGTGTTGTGGGTCGAGGTCTTTTAATAGCTCAGTCACTGTAATCTCTCATCTGTTTTTAGCTCTCTCTCTCCACTGCATTTTCTATTCTGGGTTTGCCTTCTCTTCCACCTCCCACTCCATCTTTTTTTTTTCCTCTTTTTTTTTCCCCTCTCTCTGCTTCCCCTGTAGTTCAGCATTCTTTTCCCCTGACGCTGTTCCCCATCAAGCCAAAGGGCTTTGAAGTGGAGAAATCTTGCACTCAATAATTCAACAGGCTGAAAATAGCTCAAACTTTATTTAGAGGCTGTTCTACTCTGCAGGGAAAAAATAAATTCATTGTCCTCTTCAAATTTGGGGGAGACACATGCAGTGCTATTGATTCAGGTATTAATAAACTGCCATAGACCTGAGCGCGTTTGCGTTTCATCCCAAGTTTCACTTCTCCTTTTGTAAGTTTTCGCTTTTGTCAACAGCACAAAGAGGACAATTGGAACGTTAAATGAGATATATTCTGAAAACGATTTGCCTGCTTTGCTTCGATTGGCATAGAGTGCAATCAAGTGCAGCTAAAGAGACATTAGGCACAGCATTGTAGTGAACTCAAAACTAATTTTGATGGCATGTGAAAAAGAGCCTTGAGAGTTATATCATTCCTGCTCTAAAGCAGCAACTTAATTTGTTCCCTAAAGACAAACACCCCATAGCAAGTGAAAAACGTTCGTTTTCAATCCTACAACTGCTCTCACAAGTCCTGATATGTGGGCAAACATTAAGTTAAAAAAAACACTGACTTTCAAGAAGCTTTATTGTTAGCTTATTGCCTGTTATAAGATAACATCACACAAATGACTACTTTTGATAAACTTTAGTGTAAACTTACTGCTCGGAAATTTCGCAATCAAATATTTCAATAATTGGAAATTTCGTCCGGCAAACAATCTCGGCCGAAAATGTCAGTTTCGGTTTTTGGCCGAAATAGAAAAAAGGCCGAAAATATGATCTGAAAATATATCCCGCTCCGTCCCTCAGTGCTCGGTGCTCAGATTTCACTCTTGATCTAGCTGACGGTTATCATTGCATTGCAACATTACTGCATCCGCGATTTAAAAAAACTGAGAAAAAGGCAGAGAAAAAGCAGCGTGCACGGGAAATGATACAGGTAGAGCTGGAGGTGATGAATACATCCGCTGAAGTGTCGACGCGCAGCACAGAGCAAAGTGTGCCCGAGAAACCGATGCGTACAAGTGGTGATGAATTGATTAAATTCAAAAAAGTCTAATATTAATACAATTATACAAAAAAAACTATTTTAAAATGGGTTTAAGAAAAATTCATTTTCGGTTTTCAGCCAACTGTGTCCTGAATTTTCGGCGAGTTTTCCTTTCGGTGCATCACTAAAATATTTTGCTTCTCCTCTTCCTCATATATATTGCATCAGACTCTGGTTGAGGGACAGCAGCTGTATTTCTGAATTTGCTCATGTTGACTAATAAATATGAATGCATTTTGTGATCAACTTTAGGAGTGTTAATGGCTATGTGGTCTTGGTATAAATAGGCTGTGGGTTGGATAGGCAATGAGAAGAACCCTACAACAATTTATAAATATATAATTTTTTGAAGCAGTCGTCTCGGACGTGTATTGTAGACATTTAGTGTCAAAGCAGTAAATTTAGTTTGTGAATATGCTGTGTGTTTGATGTGTAGACGGTTCAGGTTGTGAGAGAATAGAGGACATTGAGGTGAAGGATTGGGAATCTGAGGAAAGGCAAGAAACAAGAAACCAGAATGCCATGCCTGGATCTGCATTAAAGGACTCGCTGCTGTTCGAGAGTAAGTACTCATCTCCCTCCATCTTGGAACCATCATTAACCATCACAATATGTCTTTCTATCTGATTCACATTTGTATTATCTGACTCTTCTCTCTCTCTCTCTCTCTCTCTCTCTCTCTTTCCTCCCACCGCTGTAGAAGTAGTGGTGGACAGTAATGGCTCCGGAGAGGTGGGCCAGCAGGAGCGAGGGGAAGATACGAAAGGAGGGCTGGAAGGTGAAGAGCAGTGGCAGTTGCATGAGGAGCTGATGGGTGCGTTTGAGGGGGCGCTGGATGTGAGCGGGAAGCGCGGGGACTTACGAGGGATCCGTGTTCTGAAAAACGACAGGGTGATGGGGGCCAGCAGCGATGGCGCCTGCTTCGGGAACTGCGAGGATGATGATGGAGCAGAATGGGTAAGCTCTAGATTGTCAGAAAACATCTCCTCTTAGGCTTTTGTGGCTCCAAGGAAATTCTTTTTCCCTTCTGTTATTTTATTTATTTATCTATTTTGCCTAAAATATTTGAACATTATTGTCCTATTCCTGGTGGTTCATGTCTAATAAACACTTAAAAAAATCTGTTCAATGTAAGGTTTTTGTTTGTTGTTCTGGATTTCCAGATCACATTCCAGGTGAAGCGAATGCGGAAGCCCAAGGCGGAGGTTTCTGAGAGCTGGACAGGTGAAGAGGATACCTCTCAGAGTGACTCCTCAGCGGGACAGTCCACCCTGGAGATCAGCGGCCCTACCATCCCTTCACCTGGACCTTCAGGTACGTGCCATATGAACCAACTGCTTTCTTCAATGTGCAGTACACAGCACAGAACTTTTTTAGAGACAGCTGTGTGTGTGTGTGTGTGTGTGTGTGTGTGTGTGTGTGTTTTGCAGGAAGGTGGAAGGACTACAGCAGTCTGGGCTGGCCAGGACCGGAGGAGTGTCAGCGCACACGGCGGGTAGACCTCACTACTGTGGCAAGCACCTGGCTGGCTGTGTCTGCCAAAAATATAGAGTATGCTTATTTATTGGATTTAATTTATACATTCATATCTTTTAGGGTGTTTTCACGTGGACTCTTTGGTGTTAGTTAGATGCAACTTTTACTGTTGATTTCAGTGAGATGAATGAGTTATGGGACAGCAGACACCAGTGCATGGCAAACATCATTTGTTTATCAGTTTACCAGAATTTCACTTTTGCTCGAAAGGTTATTTAGTGGAAATGAAGCACAATAGAATATGAGAGGGTGGCAAATATATAAGCATTAGTTTCACTATTTACTATAATTTTGTTTGTGTGAAAAGAAACATTTCCAAATCTAATCTGTGGGGGCAAAAAAAAAGTGAGGGCATGTGTTCTTCTGATGCCATAACTTAACAAGTGTACGTATATCATTTGCTTATTATCTCTGTCTTCTTTATTTGCTCCATGTTCCCTGTGCAGCATCACAGAACATATAGACTTTGCCACTCCACTGCAGGAGCCTGCTGCAGAACCAGTGTGTAATGCTAATCTGCCAGCCAGCATGCACACTCTAGACCATCTGGGGGGAGTGGCCAACCGCGGCAGCATCCACTATACTGGAGAGAGTCAGCTCAAAGAGGTGTGTGTGTGTGTGTGTGTATTTAGGCTAGTGCATATGGTCTGTTACTAGCAGTCTATCACTCTCTCACCTCACTGTGTTTCTTACTCAGGTGCTGAAAAATTTGGGAAAGGATAAGTTTTTGCCGCAGTCCTTTGAACAAATTGGAACCCGCTTGGCGAAAGTCTTGGAAAAGGTATGGTTGGGGTTTGCTGGTGTCAGAATTGGCCTTTCCCAGTATATGAGCTAAACCATATGTTTATTTTGGATCATCTAATCATCATATACTCTACCGGTCAAAAGTTTGGAGACACTTGACTGAAATGTTTTTCATTATCTTAAAAACCTTTTGATCTGAAGATGTATGATTTAAAATTTTTTGTAAGTTACATTTATATAGCACTTTTCTAGACACTCAAAGCGCTTTACATAGTTTGGGGGGGGGGGGGGGGGGGTGTCCGGTCTCCTCAGTTACCACTAGTGTGTAGCATCCACCTGGATGATGCAACGTCAGCCATAGTTCACCAGAACGCCCACCACACACCAGCTATTAGTGGAGAGAAGTAGACACCCGTAATGTTTTAGTGTTTTAATGTTTGAAATCTAAAAGTATAATCGTGCCAACATATTCATTTCTTTCATTACAAAACTAACATTTTATTTACAAAAATATATTTCTTTAAATGAATGACTTGGCGCGAATTATTCAGAAAAGCAGCCAGTAAGTATCCAGCGTAGGAGGGAACTCCTTTAATACGGTTTAAAAAGCATCTCAGGGGGATTCCTCAAGAAATCGGTCGAGAAAATGCCAAGAATACATTTCTGGAAATTGTAGGCAAAAAGGATGTCTAATTTGATGCTAAAATACTAAATTATTTTGATTTATTTTGGATTTTTTATCACAACATAATTTCCATAGTTCCATTTGTGTTACTCCAGAGTTTTGATGACTTTATTATTATTCTAAAATGTGTGGGGGGGAATTTAAATAAAGAATACGTGTGTTTTAACTTTTGCCTGGTAGTGTATATATGAAGCACTTAAAGTAATATTTTAGCTAAAAATTAAATTTACACTGATCACCTTACCGCAAATATGTTCTAGCTAAGACATGTTTTGCAGGGGTGGACAGATGATAAATTTATTACCTAACCCACCAGACAAGTGGAATTTCCAGCACGCTTCCCATTTGCATGTTTTGGTTGTCCAGAAACATAATTGACGAGGCTATAAAGTGATAGTCAACGTAATGTAATAATGTATGGTTAATTAAGTGCACTAATACAAACTAAGGGAAATAAACGAGTATCTGAATTCCAGGAAGAATGAATGACCGTGTAGCTACAGTTCTTATTCTCTGATATATTCTGATATATCTATGACAAATACCTGTATTGTCTATGGCGATATGTTTGACGGACTGTTCTTAACTGTGTTTATTTTTGTGTGGTGGTTTGGGCCTCGTCTATTAGAACCAGACCTCGTGGGTTCTGTCCAGCATGGCAGCGCTGTACTGGAGAGTGAAGGGCCAGGGGAAGAAGGCAATAGACTGTCTGCGTCAGGCTTTAAACTCTGCTCCTCACCACATGAAGGTACCAATGATCTAATTACTAGTAAACAGTTTTCTCTTGTGCCTAACCTGTGTCTCCTCAGCCTCTGCTCTAACACTGATGTGAGCAGGCCACACTTTTGATTACAGTTATGGCTTAAGAACTGATGAACATTGTAAGAACTGAATAATTGTTGAGCAAAAGAACTCCAAGTTCCGGTAGTGGGCAATATATTGGCAAGGAGGAATGAGTTGTTGGTGTGGTCTTTCTTCCAAATTTCAGTTATTGCATCACATCATTATGAGCTGTTCTCCCTTTTATAGTATATGGATATATCTTTTAGTAAAGTTGTGTAAATATCTGTGTAATCCCTATGGAACAAAAAAAAAATTCTGCTGGATTTAGAAAACTTCTGGAAGTCATACTTGTGTGTATGTTGATGAATGATGAATTCACCCGTAAATTAGCAAGCATACCTAAGTACACAGCATAGCTGATTTGCATGTAGTGATGCCCCCAAAACTCCATCAAAGTTCAAATGCACAGACCGCTGTGAGCACGAAATGATCAGTCAGAAACAGAAGTGGAAATTATTTTGGCTCACTACTATGCCAGTAAAAATATTTAATAATATATGTAATAGTAATAAAAAGCTAACCTATAGAACTAAATCTCCTGTCAGCTGAGGCATTTGTTTATGGCTTACGGCTATGTACGGACAGACTGGCCTGTCCTCCGTTTATATGGACCATTTCTTTTGTCATAATTAAATAAAGTTTTGTTTGTTTTAATTTCTAGGTTTGTTGGCTACCCTTAAACGTCAATAATATGCAACCCCAATTCTGAAAAAGTTGGGACAGTATGGAAAATACAAAAAAACAAACAAAAAGAGTCATTTGAAAATTTAGTTCACCCTGTACTATATTAAAAACACATTATTAACACATTATTTGATATTTTACTTTGTGAATTTAATTTAGTTTTGAAAATATACACTCATTTGAAATCTGATGATGCACTGCAAAAAAGTTGGGACAGTCGTCTATTTACCACTGTGTAACATCACTTTTTCTTGTAATAACACTTAAGTGTTTGGGTGTTGAAGACAGCTGCTGGTTAAGTTTAGCAAGCGGAATTTTCCCTCATTCATCCATTATGCATTTCTTCAGCTGCGCAACTGTATGGGGCCTTCGTTGCCTTATTTTGGCTGCAGGACTGCAGGCAGGCCATGCTAGCACCCGCGTACTCTGCTTACGCAACCATGTGCTTGTAATCCGGCAGAATGAGGTTTGGCTTTGTCCTGCTGGAAAGTGCAGGGACATCCCTGGAAAAGACAACATCTGGATAGCAGCATATGTTGCTCCAAAATGTGTACATATATTTCTGCATTAATGTTGCACTCAAAGATGTGCAAGTTACCCATGCCATGGGCACTGACACACCCACATACCATGACAGACGCTGGCTTTTGGACCTGACACTGATAACAGCTTGGATGGTCCTTTTCCTCTTTGGCCCGGAGAACACGACGGCCGTTTTTGTCCGTGGCGCTTCTGGACGGTGTTGATGTATGGCTTCTCCTTTTTATAGTAAAGTCTTAACTGGCATCTGTGGATGCAGTGGTGAATGGTGTTGACCAACAAAGGTTTACCAAAGTATTCCCGAGCCCATGTCAGGATATCCGTTACAGACTCATGACGGTTTTTAAGACAGTGGCGTCTGAAGGGATTGGAGATCAGATGCGTTCAGAAGTAGTTTTCGGCCCTTGCCTTGAGATTTGACTGGATTCCTAGGATCTTTTAATTATATTGTGCACTGTAGAAGGTAAAATGCCCAAAATCCTACCGATTTGTCTTTGGCGAATGTTGTTTTCAAGGTGTTGGATTATTCTCTGACACATCTGTTGGCAGATTGGCGAGCCTCGATCCATCCTTGCTTTTGAAGGACTAGGCCTTTTTTGGAGGCTCCTTATATACTACTATTAGACAATAGTCTCTCCTGTTTCACATCACCTTCTTATTTCAACTTGTCACATCACTATTAGTCCTAAATTGCCCCTGTCCCAGCTTTTTTGGAATGTGTTACATGTATCAATTTCAAAATAAACATTTACCTTCAAAAAAACTATGCAGTAGATTAGATAAAACATCAAATACCTTGTCTTTATGCCCACGGTTAAATATGGTGGTGGCTCTTTAATTTTTGGGGGCTGATTATCTGCCAGAGGACCTGGACATTTTGTTAGGTACATGGCATCATGGACTCTCAAATATCAACAGATATTAAATGAAAACCTGACTGCCTTTGCCAGAAAGCTTAAAATGAGCCGTGGTTGGATCTTCCAGCGGGACAATGATCCAAAACATACACCAAAATCAACATAAACATAGTTTACTGACCACAAAGTCAGGGTCCTGCCATGGCCATCCCAGTCCCCTGACTTGAAACCCTGTGGGATGAACTGAAGAGGAGGAGGGTCCACCAGCATGGACCTTGACATTTGAAGGATCTGGAGAGATTCTGTATGGAGGAACCGTCTCAGATCCCTTGCCATGTATTCTCCAACCTCATCAGGCATTATAGGAGAAGACTCAGAGCTGTTATCTTGATAAAGGGAGGTAGCACAAAGTATTGACTAAAAGTCTGCCAATAATTGTTGCACACCTATATTTAGCAATTATTTGACCTCCATAAGAGCAGAGTATTTTGTGATTTATTTATTTATTTTTTAACAAAAGATCAAAACGTTAAACAATAAAGACAATTTTTCACAGCCTTCTTTGCTCATATTTACCAAGGGTGCCAATATTAGTGGAGTGCACTGTATAATATAAACTTCTTGTGTAGATGATCATACTAAAGATTCACGCGTAAATCCGTTCGTATACAGCTCGATAAATGAGGCCAGTTGTGAAATGTTGTCACCAATACTGATAGTAAAAGATTTAGATATTAATAGATAAAAAATTAAGCAGACACCAGTAGTTAGGCAAGACTTTACTCATATAATAATCATCATTTAAATCAGTGTAATATCATTAGTAATCTTATCATTATAAGCTTGAATTTGAATCTTTGCAAATAGGGCTGTCGCAGAACCAGATCATGAACAAGTAGCATCTAGTCCTCTCTCTCTCTCTCTCTCTCTCTCTCTCTCTCTCTCTCTCTCTCTCTCTCTCTCTCTCTCTATATATATATATATATATATATATATATATATATATATATATATATATATATATATATATATATATATATATACACACACATATATATATATATATATATATATATATATATATATATATATATATATATATATATATATAATGTGTGTGTGTGTATATATATGTGTGTATATATATAAAACTAAGTATGACCAATTTTGGGATACATTTTGCTAAAAAGTGTTAATTTCCCCCATGTGTGGAGGCTTTTGGGACACCCTATAAGCCTATATTGACCTATAAGCCATTCAAGTCTTTTTTTTAAAATAGCCATCGTGCTTTTAAACATGTAAAGCCAAATCAGAAAGCACACCTGGACCTGATATTTATACTTGGAAGTATTAAAATCTACGTTATTGAATTGTTTGCCTAAATGCAGTATTGAAAAAGGTCCACACTTTGTTCAACACTGCAAATAATCTCACAGTCATCCAAGAGACTACAGCTGAGTACTGCTGCTTTCAGTTTCTACATATACATTTTTAATAAACCCCTGATGATGCCTCTTGTCCTGCAGGATGTTCCCCTGATCAGCCTGGCTAACATCTTCCAGAACGCCCGTCTGTGGGAGGATGCACTCACCGTGGCCCGCATGGCCGTAGAGATCGCTCCTCATTTCGTTGTAAACCATTTTACTCTCGCTAATGTCTACATAGCAATGGTGAGTTCTTGCACTTTAACTGTCATTGATACAAAAGCTGCGTTTCTTCCTCACCTTGCTCACATGTGTACTGCTCTGTTTTTGCAGGAAGAGTTTGAGAAAGCAATGCACTGGTATGAATCCACTCTTAAGCTCCAGCCAGAGTTCGGACCTGCCAAAGACCGCCTTCGTACCATCCAGTGCTACCTTCTGACTAAGAGGGACAGGCGAGCTCCATAAAGACACACACACACACACACAGTGGCACATACATGCATACACATATCTATATATTTAAAAAGAGAAGTGAGGACGTCTTTAGCTCTGTCTGTTTATTTTTGCCACATATCATCCAGGGGTTCAGTTAAACAGAGCAGTTTCTGATCAGAATCTTGTTTTCCAATGTTAAAGAAAAGGTTGTAATCAATAGATCAGTAGATTGGTTTTTTTTATTTATTTATTTTATGGTGTAAGGGTTTTATGTAAAGTTGTTTGCGCAGTTTTAAAAAAACAAAACAAAAACTGACACAATTTGAAAGTGATCCAGATGTTTGCTAGACACAGTTCTACTCCTAAACTTAGTGATAACACATTCAGGTACTAATTCCTGCATCATGACGGTTCAAGTCAGAAACATTAAGAATTTAACGCATAAACATCAGCAGGAAGGGTTGTATGATTGACAAGCATTTCTGAAATGTCTTAATACGGTTATGGCACACAGGTTTTTTTTAAGGCCCGATATTTTATGGATGATTTCTGCAGCATATGAATTTGGCACTCTTTGATTGACAAGTTGAAATAGATACTCAGCACCACAACAACAAAATGATGAATATATACAGTATGGTCGTGTTTTTAAGTTTAGTTTCTTATGGTCAGGATACAGGGAAGATTAAAGCAGACAATAAACCAGTCATCACATCACACAGTACAAGTGTGTTCTACTCGAATTAACTATAAAACAGACATGTTTACTTTTTCATTACTGCACTGAATTAGGCAATAACGATTGATCTTATCCAACCTGATAACTGCAGATTGATATGCTTTTAAGCAAGGTTATTTTAAGTATTTTAATTGCTGAACTTATTATGAAACATTGTTTCTGGATGTATTTTTGGACCATATTCATTTCAGTGTGACTGTAGTTACACTATTATACACCACAATCATATTTTTTTATTGCAACAATTTTAAGATGAATAAATACATATCAGTAATCCATAAAGAATTCATTTACAGTGCCAATATTTTTTTAAGTACACAATATTTTCATAAACTGTCATCTCAGTGTTACATTTTTAGTGTGGTATGACTGACAGAATGTGTTTATAATTATGATTTTTTTTTCTTTCAAAATCGTTCTTGAAATTCAAGATGAACATTTGCCCAAACCCTACACACACACACACACACATCTGTGTTTGTAAAATGTAATACAGCCTTCCATGACTTCTCTCTTTTCATCAAATAATGTTACTGGTCTTAATTAATTAATAAACGCACATTGTTGATGATGATAATGACTATGCTGATGATGATAATAAAATAATATTGTCTATCATAAGTGGTTTACGTGAACCTGAAACAGGGTTGTTTTAATTCTGAAAGACAGATGGAATATGGTTTTTTTTTGGGGTGGTGGGGGGGGGGGGGTTTCCATCTTGTGATGGAAGAATTAAGATCATCCTCTTGGGGGATGGGGGAACTTTAATAATAAGTAAATAAACTACTTTTAAGGACAACTTTGGACTTGTGTCTTGCGTCATTTGAGAAGCTCTGGGTGGATGTCTCTCTAAAACGGCACTGAATCTGCATTTTGAAAATTTTTTGCAACCAGTAGCCCACCGTGTTATTTTTTCGGTGTGTTAACTGACACAAGCTGAATTGATATTTCCTTAAGCCTTGAATGCCAAAAGAAGCAAAGATAATCAGTTCAGGTTTGGTTTGGAGCGTAGCTAATTAAGCTAGTTTCTGTTTATTATCTAAACAGTCAAATTTGACGTGATGAGATTTACAATAAAAAGGCACCTACCATTTTATACACATTTTTTATCCTTATATGGCTCTTTTATGCATACTGTATTAGTACATCAGTAGAAAAGAAAAATAATCTTTCCAAACCTTTATTTTACAGAGAACTTAATATATTTTGTTCGATAATGAACTAAGTACATGATATGGTTAAAATTTGTGGACACCTGATCATCACACCCATATGTGGTTCTTCCCAAAACCTTTGCCACCAAGTTGGAAACAAACAATTGTATAGAATGTTTTTGTATGCTCTAGCTTAATAATTTCCCTTCATTGGAATTAAGGGGTCAAAACCAATCATGTTTCAGCATGACCGCACCACTGTCCACAAAGAGGTCCATGAAGACATGATTTACCACGGTTGGAGTGGTAGAACTCTAGTGTCCTGCACAGAGCCTTGACCTCAACCCCACTGTTTAGTGTTCACTGTTTTTTTGGGGTGGGTTGGAACATCAGGCCTCCTCACCAAACATAAGTGCCTGACCTCACTAATTCCCTCTGGTTAAATGGGCAAATCCCCACAGTCACTCTTCAAAATCTAGAGTAAAGCCTTCCCAGAAGAGTGGAGGTTATTACCATGAAAAGTTCTGCACTCAAGTCTCCTGGCTATATGAATTTCCTGGTTACACAATTACAATATTTTGCCATGTAGTTCATTGTTATAGAAGGAATTATTTATAATTACACTATCCAGTATAACGCAGATGAGGATGGGTTCCCTTTTGAATCTGATTCTCTCAAAGTTTCTTCCTCATATCATCTCAGGGAGTTTTTCCTTGCTACTGTTGTCTCTGGCTTGCTCATTATGGATCAAAGTGTAAATCTAAAAATGTATATACTGAATTGATATTTTTCTGCAAATACAATAAAAACTGAATTGAATCACAACAACAAAGGGGGACTATATATGGAATGGCATGTTCAAAAAGGACATATGGGTGTGATGGTCAGGTGTCCACAATCTTTTGGCCATTTCTTGTAACATTAATGTATTATACTTCAATATAGTATGTTATATACAGTATAGAACTGTATTATAGTGTTATATAGTGAAGTATTAGTCTAGAAGCCTGGAACAATTCACCAGCCAGTTCTTCCTTATAAAACTGAATGACAGTGTACCCAAGAGAATTTTTGAACTTTTAAATGCAAAGACAAATTATGATGTGTATAATGAGTATGATGTGGCAACTTTTTTTTTTTTTTTAATTGTTTTAAACTTAAGACCACTGAACAATACTATACTATACTCTCTCTCTCTCTCTCTCTCTCTCTCTCTCTCTCTCTCTATATATATATATATATATATATATAATATATATATAATATATATACATCTGCAGTCCTCATGCCTCCCTGCAGCAGGCCTATGGCATGATCATGCAGGTGAGCAGGAACCCTAGACATCTTTCTTCTGGTGTTTTTCAGAGTCAGTAGAAAGGTCTCTTTAGTGTCCTAAGTTATTGTAACTGTGACCTTAATTGCCTATCGCCTGTAAACTGTTTGTGTCTTAAGGACTGTTCCACAGGGGCATGTGCAATAATTGTTTATGGTTCATTGAACACACATAAAAAAACATTGTTTTTCGATGGGGGTTCGATTCTTGCCACTGCCCTGTGTGTGCAGAGTTTGCGTGTTCTCCCCGTGCTGTGGGGGTTTCCTCCGGGTACTCCGGTTTCCTCCCCCAGTCCAAAGACATGCATGGTAGGCTGATTGGCATGTCTAAAGTGTGCGTAATGTATGATTGAGTGTGTGAATGTGTATGTGAGTGTGCCCTGCGATGGATTAGCACCCTGTCCAGGGTGTACCCTGCCTTGTGCCCCATGCTCTCTGGGATAGGCTCCAGGTTCTGCACGACCCTGTAGGATAAGCAGTATAGAAATTGAATGTATGGATATATATATATATATATATATATATATATATATATATATATATATATATATATATATATATATATATATAGTGTGTGTACAATATAAGCATTATAAACCACAATATTAGTGTAATATATTTTACACATTTTTATGCCTCCTACGTGTCTAAAATTTCTTTTTTTTTAAGCTCTTGTTTTTGTCTTGTAAAGTAACACTACCAGCCACTAGAGGGCTACGTGCTTAACTGAACCAAACCCTGACTAGGTGTTTCCCCAAACCAGCCATCCATGGAAACACACACACACACACACACACACACAGGAATACAGCTAGAGATACAGGGTGATGCGAGGTAACATGGAGTCCCTCACACTGCTTAACCATCAGCGATTGCTTTAGTATGAAATACTGTATGCAATATGCAGTATCTTACAACAAATCTGAGAGAGCATAACTGCTGTTTCAGTGATGTATTTTGCACTTAATGTTATTGTTTTCCTTGTTGAAATCTGGATCCAGTGTGGATTCCAAAATGCTCTCCATCTCTGACATCCTTCTGCATTCTTGCACGAAGCTCTGCAAGGACTGTAGGTACAAAAGGAGCACTACTGTTATGCAGTCTGGATCCTGGGAAGTGGTTACAATCTGCTGATGGGAATAAGACAAAAAAAAAAAAAGAAAGAAAGAAAATTGGTAAAGATGCGTATAAAATAATGTTCCTAGGAAAGTTTGCTTAGTGCTGTAGATAATGTCTCAGCCATTAACCTACCTTTAGCTGAAATGCACGACATGATTGTTTGTGTATAATTATAGGCTATGTAAATATAAATTGTGATATTTCTTATATGCATTTCTCTCCTACCCATTGAAAATCCACCCCTTCACCTTTTTCCCCCCACACCCCCCCCCTCCCCTCCACCCCAAGCTGAATTAATTTGATGCTATTTTTGAACGTCTGTGTTTCTAAGGGATACCTAATGACGCAGTGACGTCAATGCAGGCCAGCCGCCCGCCGATTGGCTAATGATTCCGATGAGGGCGGAGCCTAAAACTACACGGGAAGGCAACACTACTGAGGGTTTAAGACGGTATAAACACAAAAATGCAACAACTAGGCTACTAATAATAATAGTACTCAAATCAAATTTAAAAAAAATAATGTCGATCTAAAGCTAGTGCTCACTCATAAACTATATTACATCATTATAAGAAATAAGAAAGTCTAAACCCAGACAGCCTATAATATAATGCTATTCTATAATTAGAAATACTGTGCTCGTGTGTTATTATCAGTAGCTCCGATCATCACGAAGAGTTTTTCCGACGTTCAGAAATCACGTGGCACCCCTCCTTCACCTCTTTCTCTCTTTCTCTCTCTGCCTTCCTAAACACACACACACACACACACACACAGTGGGGATGTCGGGCTTCCCGTTCAAAGTGTGTTTGCCTCATTGAGAAAAGCGAGCAGAGCTCAGAGCTCATTCACGCAGTGTAAGCTCTGCAGTGGCTGAACTTCAGTCCAGTGTTTAGTCTAATAACTAAAACATGGACACACCGAGCGCGAGCCAGGCAACTCTCACCGTGAGAAAGGTGAGTGATGAGGATTTCCTTCAACACACACACACACACACGCGCGCGCGGCGCGCGCGCGCATATCTATGTTTCACCTAGAAATGTGGCTATAGTAGCCTATACCTGTAAAATTGATTTAAGGTACATAATTAGTGTTTATGGTAGAGCTTTATCCTCCATGCATCAAGATGTATCCTTAACGGTAACAGCAGTACCGAGCGAAGGTTCAGAGAGTTCAGAAAGTGCTTTCTGTGTTTCTGGTCTGGACTTGTGATCTGAGCAGGACGCAGAACAGAGGCAAAACAACCAAGCTGAACTGTTTTCTTTGCGTGCGATTTGTGTGATTTCAGCACACGTGCCTTTAAAACCAGGACATTTACACTGCAGACTTCTTGCAGACCTTTGTGTCAGCAGGACTAAATGTACAGTCTTGTTTTTAACTTGATCACGCAGTGGAAAGCTCTCCCGCCTGAAGAACACGCAGTTCCAGTCCAGTGTAGTTGCTTTAGTCACGACTCGGGCGGCTCGATCATGCTTCTGGGTCTTAATAGGAAACTTCACTTCACGTTGTAGGACAAAAATAAATAAATAAATAAATAAAGGACACCAAGTGTTTTTGTTTCAACATTCCTTCATCATCAGTAAGCTCTTTAAGATTTAAGGTGGATCCAGAGTCGGACACTGGGTGAGAGGAGGGATGGAACTCCAGTAGCTCCATCACAGGGCACAGTGCGCGCGCGCGCGTGCACACACACGCACACACACACACACACACACAGAGGGCAATTCAGCGTTACCAATCCATGTTTATTAGGGAGGAAAGAAGAAACCGAACATATTGCGCACTTTTCTTCTTCTTCTTCTTCTTCTTCTTCTTCTTCTTCTTCTTCTTCTTCTAAAAACTAGAAAAAGAGAAAGAATATAAGACTACATTGCTTAAACCAGAGCGTCTCAACATCAGATTTTAAATTTGTAGTTAAAATATAACCAGACAAATTGACGGGATTGAGGCGCACACTCTTAAAGTTACATTTACACAGCTGTGCTTTTGGGGAACCCTGAAAGTTTCTATGAAGAACCTATGAAGGGTTCTCCATCAGAGTTGCGAATAGAACTCAGTTAGGAATTCGAGAATTCTTAACTATCAAAAGGACCCGTAAAGAACCCATTTATAAGAGTATTAAACTGGATCTTGGCTTGTCGCTTGGGTGGTGCCTTTAAGAGTACTTCTTTTGTATTACATGGTAATGTGAACGTAGTGAGCCTTTCAATTTTTTTTAAAGACAGTTATACTTTAAGGATCAGTCTTAGCTTTAAGAATAATACTTTAAAGGTACTACAGGCACCTTTCGAGGGTAAAAGACTAAAGGTACAAAAGAGATACCCTTGAGAGGACCATCCCAATCACAAGGAAAAGTGCAGTTTAGTGCCTTTTTTTTGAGAGTGTACGTTTCTTAAGGAGTGAACGTTAGGAAGTAAATTCTGTTATTGTATTAAAACATTTTTAAGGTACTAATGACAAAATATCAGCAATTCTACATAACGTGCCATGAAAAGCTGATCTGATTTTAAAAGCGGCCCGGGTTCAGCACCGTGGACAGCTACCGTGTTTAAAACCCTGTCCACTAGCTTCACAGGCCAACATGCAAGCTATAAATCTGCTGCTACAGGCTTTAAAAATGACTAAATTATGACTAAGATGCCATTTTGATTCATGAAAGAGTCACGAATGCTGGGTTTCTGGTCCACACGCCAACTTACTATCACTTATACCAGCATAAACCAAAAACAAGCAGCTTTTCCCCTTCTTTTTTCCTTCAATATGTTATACATGTGTACCATAGTGCTCCTCTCTAAGCCCTAGCAAGCATTCAATTGCAAATGAAATGTACACATATACAACACATACTCTATGAATGTGCATTCATTTGACTGTGGTTGTAATAATAAATGGTGCAGATTTTTGTGTGTAGGCAGAGAATACCAGCTCATAGACTGGTCATTTGATGAAAAACATTTTTATTAAATGGTTGTCCTTCTGGGGGAAACTCTCAACAATTTTATGTAGGACCCTATGTGGTGAATGGTAAGAACTGTTAACGGTGAACTTTTCTCAAAAAGGTGTGTAGTCAAACTATTAAGGTTACAGATGGCATGCTAATCTAAGAAACAATAAATTAATTAGGGATTCTTTGTCCCTTCGCCAGAACCCTACAACAGAGGGTTTACCTATCAGAGAGAGAGAGCTTCCAAGTAGAACGTAAGCAAGCAACAACCCCTTAACTATCCAAAGAACCCATAAGAAACCATTGTGCTTAGTATTCCTCAGTGTTCCTCACAGCTTTCCACAAGTATGAGTTATATGTGATCTACGTGAACAAAAATAGAACAATACATTCACTGAGCCCTATTTAGAAACATGTCTGCAAGTTATTGGTCAAATATCAAAGAAGAATTAATGGCATCACTGATAGGCTAGATCTTTATTTAAAAAGGGGTCTCTTCCAGGGTTCTTTGTGTATTTAAGGGTTTCTAAATGAGCTCTATGTAGGGAAACTGCTGCAGAACCTTTAAGATATATAGATAGATATGTAAGGGAAGAAAGGACAAAGGGAACAAGGAAGGATAATGAATAAAGGGAAGAGAACAGTGGAGCTGAAAGAGAGAGCATTGATATTTAATGAAATCTAACACACGTGGCAAACCCCCCTCGTTGTTTTCAATTTATTACCAATGCATCATCTTGTTGCCACCAAACAGTTGATCATAGCATTAGCACTACAATAGCCACCGAAAGCAATGAAGAGTCTTTAAATCAGGGCAAGGGAGGAAGGGGAGGGGGAGGGGGGGGGTCTCATCTGAACTTGACGTCAATGCCTGGTAATGACGCACCCCTGTACAAAAAGAAGAAAAAAAATAAGGAGAAAAAAATTATTACTTTTGTCTATTTTAAAACACAACTGTATTACCTATCTAGATTGAATAGCTATATGGAGGGATAGGCACAAACAAGTGTGTGTAGGGTGCAGCAGTCAAACAAACCCTCGAATGTTTTGTGCTGGCAGAAGAGTAGAAACAAAGCAATGTTGATATTAAATTCAATATGATTTCAGAAAACCGGTGTGTGGTAAATGATGATTTACTGGCCACCTGGTCTTGAATTTCTAAATCTCTCCCTGTATTCACATAGCAGAGCGTCACGAATATTTAATGCACACAGCTTGTGGGGGAGCCACTTCCTTTTTCCTCTTCTCCTAGTGGGCTCTAAAACTGTAACAGAGTTTGATCGTGATCTAAAAATAGACTAGGATATCACCCTTAGAATGAAAAAAAGATAAAAGAGGAATAAAACACCTGAATTGTATTCACCTTCTGTTTAACAATGCTTTATAATCCGGTTTATAATGCTTTATAATAATTTAATCAGATGCATTTCAAATCATGTACTCTTGCGCTAATTACAATGTCCAACAGAATACTTAGGTGTCATAGACAGCAGATGTGCTCTGATTCACTAGTGTGTGCTTATCCAATCAGGACACGAGTGCTCAATATAGGACCATTAAATCTATACTATTGGATTGCGACTGTTCCGTCATTGCAATTCCTCATTTTTGTTCTCCGTGGGTCCTCAAGATATTTCATTGTCATATTTACCTGTATTTGGGCTCAAGGAGCTTTTTTCAACTTTTTTGTTGAATTTGTTGAGTTTTAATAATATACCTGGAATCAGAAACAGCAAAACTACACCCGATTATGTTACACAGTGCACTAATTTGGGATTTATACCATTTTTGTGTGCTTATGAAATCACTCAAGGGTTCTTCGCCTGGTTAACAGTTGTAGATTTACAGAGGGGTTCTACTTGGAACCTGTTCTAATAGGGAAACCTGTTAGAGGGACAAATCAATTAATCTTTTAGGGTGCTAGATAGAATCTTTTTTATAAAGTAAATAACACTCATAATGCACTTTTGTGTTTTGTATGGTATAGGTCATCATCATGAATGCAGCGCTTGTTTGCTTCTATTGAGTCTTTATTTAACCTAATTTAAAATCTATAGTATAGCTATAGTATGTGTTCAATAAATTTTGTATAGAAATTCTACAAATGCTTCAATGAACTGCCATCCCATCAAGGGTTCCTGCCTTGTGCCCTTTTGAGGTACGCTCTGGATCCACCATAACCCTGACCTAACATTGTCCAGGATAAAGGGGTTACTGAACATGCATGAATGAATGAATGAATGAATGAAAGAGTGAATGAATGAATGAATGGTAAAAAAAAAAAGGCAGGTAGATGCAGTTTTCAATACAGTCAGTCAGTAAGGGACAGGGAGACTGAGTAAAATTCAAAGACGTAATGTCACTTAACTTAGACCTATTAATGCAACACTATTACTTATAAAACTCATAATTAGACTTTAAAAACCACTGTTGTGCTTTTTAAGATATGTTTATGTTGTACTATAGATAACTGTTTCTGACATTGTAGATTCATTTAGTACTCTGGGTGTCCATTCATCATTTGGCTTATTGGTCTGTACTGTATATTTGCTCTATCTACACTGTGCCTTGTTGATTTACAGTAGTCCATTTAATTAAACTTTATTCTCATATACATCTTCCATTTTTTCATTTAGAAGATCTTTTTATTCAGAGAGACAAATTAGGCAGAATACCATCTAGTTAAGATGTAAGGGCACATCCTCAATGGCCCAACATTGGCTCCCCAGGCAGTACTCAAAAGCATAACTTCTGGGCTACCACCATAGCGTGAACTATAATTACATGGATTTTGCTTTTCTTAGATATGGACCAGCATTGATGCATTTCCACAATCAGAGCAGGGGGATGGAATTAAGTACACTAGACTTGACAATAAATACAAGACATGGTAGTAAAAACCTATGAATTCAGTGCAGGGGTGCCGTAATGGGGGAAACCCTGATGATTCATGGGACTCAGAATTGGAGCATGAGTCCTAGAACAAAAAATGTCAGAGATGGGTGGGCTGGGTGGCTTTTCCACTACGCTTTTCAAGCTTCTCTGTCCTCTGTTCTGGGCCAAAACAATCCTGATATAGTTGCAATGTTTTTCATGTGTCAAGCAATAGACCTTTATAGTGGAGTAAGGTGAATATATCCTTTATTGGCTTTATTTGCCGTGACTTGTGACAAGTCATGTTTAAATGATACTACACATGCTTTTTTTTAGCAGAATATTTTTGTGAGTATGGGACTTTTCAGACTGACACCAAAGTAGCCTGCCATATGCAACCACTAACCATCAGATCATCTGTGAACAGAGATGCTGATGAATTTACAAGAGTGAAGTAATCATATGTGCTTATGTGCTTTACAACCATGGCAAACTTTTCTCTACTCTATCAGCTCAAAGGTGACCAACAGCTTCCAAAGCCATGGAATTATCGGCTTGAAAAGGGTTCCCTTTACAGTTTGACCCTTTTAATTTGAGTAGTTTTAATCCACTGTTTGATTAATAGTGGCATTGCACAATAATCTTGACCAGTCCCACCAGGTATATGTGTTTACCAGCTGTTATTTGACTTGTCAGTTTGCCCACATCTGCCCAAAACCTTCTTCCTTCTGACTGAACAACTTCTGTGGTTTTCCCGCTTCTTCAAATGGTCTGAGTTTGGCAACCCAATTACTGTAAAAGCATGCGATTTCAGATGCAGCGTGACTCCTAAGGAGCATTAAGGTGTTTTCTAACCACACCTTAGTCAACGTGCCTATCATGTTAGTTTGATTTTTTTAGTGGATGGGGGAGTGATTCAGGACTGTTGACTTGGACTAATCATTGAGTGATATGCTCTTTGTGTTGAGAATGGGCTGCTTGCTGGAGTGTGTTTTATGAGCATTACTGACATCCACCTGCAGTAAACCAAGCACCTCATCTGTGTGCATCTGAACACTGACTACATGTAGGCTACTAAATGACATGCATTTAGTCCTCTACAAGTACATAATGAAGTATGGTTATATATATATTTATTTTTAGCCTGAAATGTGATATCCTACATTCCATATAATAATAAGAGGATTGCATCTGCTTTATGTGCAAAGCGCTCGGGCTCGCGCACAGCGCCGTGGGTAGATCAGCCATGCGTTTGGTCTGAGACACACACAAAAAGCTCCATATTTAACACGTAAAAGACCACATTTCCATATTTTTCGAGTGGATATGGTCATGCTGGTGCCATGTAATTCATTTTTGGCGTGTTGTTTGGTCGGAAGCGACGCGGCTTGGCGAGTCGTGACTGCGAAAGTGAGTAATGGAGCGCGCGTGAGGAGGGGCGCCGGAGACAGATGGAGGGAGATCGTGACTGACTGACTTTCACAAAAACACACACACACACACACACACACACACACACAAAAACCCCAAACGCACAGCGCGAGCGCTTTCTGCACAACCTGTGGAGATTAAGAGACGCTTTTCTCCTCCCTTTGCATCCGCTCGCGCTCCTGACCTTGGAATCCGGAGAGAGTTGAGAGAAGAAGGGGAGCAACAACAACCAAAAAAGCAAAGTGGAGTATTCGTATGGGCTTTGTGGAGAGGGAGAGAGGTGCCGGAGAGGACAGAGAGACAGGGAGAGTTTGTTATGTGTCTTTCGTGTGTATCCATGTGCGCGCGCGTCTGTGGGGGGTGGGCTTGCCTTGCTCGTGCTATATATATATATATATATATATATATATATATATATATATATATATATATATATATATATATATATATATATGATGTGTGTTTAGATGGGGGTGGGGTTGTCTAAATATAGCCAGTGTTTATAATTCATGAGACCTGGAACTACAGGGTTTTTTATTTGTGATCAGAGTAAGAGCAGAACAGATCGGAGGAGCTGCGATGATTTTGGATTTTGGTAAGTGTGTATTTTGGATCCTTTTGCGCGCTGTTGCATTATGTTGGGAGCTGTAGAGCCTATTTTATGCAGTTTTACAGGACTGTAACTACCCTACTAGTGTGCACGCTTAGGGTTACTACATCTTATTAATAACTAAGTGAAAAGCGTCTCAGTTTATGCGTCTTTGTTGTTGATTAGTAGACACATGATGGACGCATGATTAGGACACACCATCCCGGTTGATCTAGTGCACTTCTGAGGTTTTAGTTCTCGACAGAGACTATACATTAGGCTATGTAAGTATTTTGTCTCTCTCTTTTTTCTTTTTTTTCTTTCTTTCTTTTTTTTTTTTTTTCAAAAAGGGGGGTTCCTGTGTGCGAAGGACACCGATTGGCCGATGACGGTATTTTTTTCCCTCGGTTTTGCGCCAATCAGATCCTGCACTGCTCTCTTATTTACTGTGAAGTCCCCTCCTTGGACACATCCATCCATCCACCGAGTGACAGGAGCACATCAGCTTTTCTGTTCTTCATCCCCAGCAGGAGAACGCGTACAGTAGGATGAATGAGAATGATGCTGGACATGGTCACGCGTTGGGATGTTTTAGGGACGCACTGCTTTAAGACCGGCTGCTTTCCTGCAATTGCAGTTGTGCAGATTTGGACTTGGGGAGTCTGATGCACAAGGCGAGCTCGCGCTCAGCACGGATTGCCACTCACAGTTATGATCAAGAGCTGCATATATATATATATATATATATATATATATATATATATATATATATATATATATATATATATATATGCATTTTTCGCATACTGGACATGGACTATGTGATCATCAGTCCTTCACGAATCTTTTTGCGGTCTGGGCTTGCTGTTCATGACTATTCCTGGGAAGCCCTTACCCCAAAAAGCATTTGCGGAGGGCACGAGCGACGAGGAGGCTGTGGCTGTGTCTCATTCCCACTCTTATTTCACTACGTTTCTGATATCCACTTGGCGAGCCTTGATTCTTGCATCCTGCTGAAAACCTGAAACATCTGCTCCTGTCTTTTTTTCCCCTCCCTCTCACCCTTCACAACGGTGTATTTGGTGTGTCCAACCCCGCCTTTGAATGATGTAGCACGTGAAGTCTAATTGCAAATGTCAGAAGCGCGCGGATCTTTGTTCATTAGATGCTATCATTTCTGTGCTACACGTGGCATCGCGATGTAAGGGAATAAACACATGCACGAAAGGACAAACGCAATGCAAAAATAAACCGCAGCCTGATCGTGACACCTGGAGTTTTTTTTTTTTTCTTTTTCTTTTTTTTTTTTCACAGGTGCTGTTGCACACTGCTTACCTAGACTGAAACAAGCTACTCTGTTTTCTCCTGAATGTCTGCATATATCTCTATACAGTTGGACATTGAGTTAACACTTCACTTAGAATTTACCAGTGCTTGCCTACCACTGCACAGCTGTGTGTCCTGCTCAAACACACCCATTTGATCATCACAAAAGGCTTAATGAAGTGATTCATGTTGATTCAGGTGTGGCACAGTGGAGGACCAGGACTGGGAAACACTTACTTCACCAACTTGCTGTCATAAAAGACTCCTGATTTAGTTTACTCTCTTTACTTTTACTGTTTGTTACACATCTGAACTCTCGGCTCTTGTTGATTATCATTTTAGGATCTGTTTTGATCGGTTACTTCTTATATTGTATCATCATATACACTGAGTTGCAGTTTACGAGTTACATGATTACCTAATAATCTGGCAATTTAGTACATAAATATTTTGTGCATAACATATGTACATTGTATGTGTATATACACTGACCTGCCAGTTTATTAGGTACACCAATCAAGTGACAAATAAATTGATAACTTGTTGACGTCAGAGGTGTGTATGGCTTTGTATGTTCTTTTAGCATGTACATGCATTTCGTATGCTTGTGCTTGGTTGCGAAATTATTGTACACTCTGTTATATGCTCATTTAGTAAAATAAAGCAATTCTGATGTTTGTAAATGTATGTGTTTTTATAAATCTCCTCTTACTATGTAACTTTACAGCACTAAGAGGTACACTTTCACACAACTTTCAGCACTGGCTTGACCTTTTTCCCTCTTCCTCTTTTAATACAATATAAAGCATGTAGTTTGTATTTATACATGCCTTGTAGTTTCTAAAGCATTTATATTTTTAGCATGACAGTTGCCTGATTGCGTGCACACACACAGTTATAAAGTGATATGCTGATCACTGTAATATAATAACATAGTTTCACATCATTTTTGTACACAAATACACAAGTACAGTAATAGTTTAAAATTTAAGCACTGTAACATAGTGCACTGGATAAATCTTATGTCTTTGCACCTGCGTAATACTCTTTATAGGCTTTCTCCTCCACTATATGTATGCATCTCTTTAAGAGATACTTTAGCATTTGAACAGATTTTATTTCTTTATGTCCTCTGAGCGAACCACTCCACCCATTCTTACAGGCCTGATGGCTGAAGAATACAGAGGTTAGGTCATTCAACTACAAAATCAGCATATAAAGGATCATCTTTAGTTAATAAAACAAACAAAAAGCATATTTATATTCTGTAGATACCTCCAGCTTTACTTCTTATAAGAAACCAGAAATAAAAGCAATAGCATTTGGCCCAAATCGTGAGTCGTGAGTTTGTGTGTGTGTGTGTGTGTGTGTGTGTGTGTGTGCATGCATGTCTGTTTATGTCAAATTTCAATTATGCTCATTAGTAACACAGTATCATCTCCTAACTAAATGTTTCTTTTTTCCAAATATTTTCAAGATGGCACCGAAACAATAGGGCCTTGTGACATTTTAACATTTTAGCTCTGGCTAATGCATGCCCCTCTTCTAACCAAGCGGAATTGATGCATTGAGACAACAGATTTACCTCTTACAAAGTATATCTAAAGCAAAAACGAGTGGTAACCCTGCGTTTTGATTTGTGTGCAGGTTATTCCAGCCCTGTTGTCTGAGCTAGTGGCCGTGATGAGAGAGAGAGAGCTTGGAGAGATAGAGGGAGAGAGAGGGAGGGGAGCCTGAGCCAACAGACGACAGGAGTTCTCTCTTTTATACCACAAATATTAACATGAATGCTGAGTATATCTGTTCATGATTACATTTTTTTTCTTTTATTCATATCACGAGTCATATATCATCTCACATATGCTATACATACCCTTTACAGCATTGTATAGAATTTTTATTAGTTTATATATAGCCAATTCTTTTTTAATTTTCCTGTAACTCATTAAGGATTCACATTCAGTGTGAACTTTAGTTATTTATTATTGCTACATCCATGAAGGAGGTTTTTTTTTTAAGACACAACGAATGATGCCAGATTAAACAGTGAGCTCTGAGCCAGTACGTCTCTCGTGCATGTGTCGCTGAAACACTGAACGTTACCTGAACATATTCTGTATTTGATTCTGCATTTAATTTAATAACAGTTATGTTAAAACATTACATTATTCATGCATGAACGTGAAACATGTTCAAATTGCACTGCAGTAACAATTAACAATTCAATTCAGCTCACTTTACATGATAATTCAAAGGAGGATTCATATATATATATATATATATATATATATATATATATATATATATATATATATATATATATATATATACTGTGCATATATGTGAAATTTTCATTCAGTGTAAAAATATGTAACTGTTACTAGCACACCCTGATGAAAACATTAAAGATAATGAAAGAAACAAACGTACTTAATTTCACACTTTCTCTGTGCATCCTACTGTATTGTAGTTTTTATTTAAATACAGAACACTTTTAAATTTTGCTTTGATTAGATGCTCTGAGCGTGTGTATTCACCATATTACCAATCTTAGTGAGTGCAGTACGATTGAATCATTGTATTGTGTCAATGCCCCCGAGGTAGAAAAATAAAGGCTTATAAATGCAATTATATTCTCATTCTCATCAATTTTGTGACGTGGAATAAATGGAAATGCTCCTACAGAGAAACTGATTCACGGCAAGTTTTGAAAAACATTCCATGTGTCAGTTTGAGTCATGAGACAACTCACTGTTTCCGATCCTTGATCCAGCATTCACGCATACAGAATTCACATGAAACAGAACTCAGAGGAACATTATATATATCTATATCATTCAACATCAATTATTTCACTGTACACAGGGCTCAAGCACTGAAGTTTTGTTATTTTTATACAGGCTCACAGAAATGAGGCAGTTGAAGATTGGAAAAAGACTAGGTGAGCTTTTTACAAACTTTAACTGTCCAGTTTGGGTGAGTCTGTCTCCACGATAGCTTCAGATTCCAGTTCTTGTCTGACAGGAGTGGAACCCGATATGGTCTTCTGCTGTTGTAGCCCATCTACCTCAAGGTTTGACATTTTGTGCATTCTGTGATTCTTTTCTGCTCACAACATTTGTAAAGAGTGGTTATTTGAGTTAGCCACCCTGTCAGCTCAAACCAGTTCTGCCAACTCAAAACATTTCCGTCCACAGAAATGGCGCTCAATGGATTTGTTCTTTGCACCATTCTGTGTAAACTCTAGAGACTGTTATGTGTGAAAATCCAGGACGTTAGAGGTTTCTGAAATACTCAAACAAACAATCATGACACAGTCAAAGTCACTGAGATCACACTGTTCTTCTTCTGATGTCTGACGTGAACAGTAACTGAAGCTCTCTCTATATGAACCTCTAGCTATATGATTTCATGCATTGCGCTGCTGCCCATGCATTGCGCTGATTGGCTGATCGAGTAACCGCATGAATGAGCTGGTATCCGGGTGTTCCTGATAAAGTGTACAGCTGTTCCTAATAAAGTGGACAGTAAGTGTATACTTATTATATATTGAGTATATATAAAACACATGAACTCACGTAGTTGATTATTATAATACACCATCATTTATCTTTAACTTGCAATTTGCAGGTTTAATAAGGTGTCTGGAGATAATTGAGAATGTACAAAAGTAATTATTAAATGCAGAACTAGTGGCCCTCATCGTTAGGTTTCATGTCTAAAAGAGAATTAGTGTGTCCATTTTAAATTACATTTTTTTTACATTTCTTTTTATTTCCTCTACATAAAATGGATATAAGTGATACCACATATTTATACATTGGAGATCATGCGTACAACCTAATCAACAATCAACAGTGTGATACAGTAGGGTGAAATAAGGCCACACACGCATTACAGCTGAAATCTGATAACACAAAAACAAATTCTTAGTTTCTCTATATTAATGGGCTGATTACTCTCTCTCTCTCTCTCTCTCTCTCTCTCTATATATATATATATAGTGTCATGTGTATATAATATAGTGAGATATATATATATATATATATATATATATATATATATATATATATATATATATATATATGATGTATCTATAATATAGTGATAAGTTTCTGTTAATAGGTTTTCCTGATGACATTATACTTGCTGTAAAATAAATAAATAAACAAATAAATATAAAAACATAAATAAATGTGTATGCCTATAAACACGCTTTAACTTATTGACTGCAAATAATGTACAGGTCTGTTTCCTTTTTTTTCTTTAGCGTAACACTGTAGTTTTTATTAATTAAATCTAATTACATACTGTATATAAATATGATTATATATATTTTATATATTATATATAATCTATGCATTACTTATCACTGCACTCCATAATCACTGGATGTAGTTATACGTTTCATCTCTTCTGCAAGCGCCCTCTGTGCATAATGTGATGTTCTATTGGTCATCCCTCTAAACTAGTGCCTGTTTCCACTGAGGGATATTTCTCCATTTGTAACATGCTATTTTAAGTGACGTGTTTAACTGAAGAGCTTGCAGCGCACTTAATGCAATTGTTCAGAGAAGGTTGCTTGCATTTTACAGTGAGTCAGAAAGCCAGCATGTGTCTGCAGGACAACCGGCATCAATGACTTTTAAATGCTACACTCAGCTTTAATTTCCCTCTTTTTCCTGTCATTTTCTACTTCACCTTTTAGAGCTCAAGCAGCTAGGTTATCCTTATTACACATTTTATTATAAGTTCATGATGTTATTTCTTGCATTATGGGTTATCCATGCTTACTGAACACACACAGTTGAAACATACGGTATCCTTGTATCGTCCCTCAGTTAGGTTTAATTAGCTGGTTAAGAGAATACCCTGTAATTAAGCTTCGTGTCTGTGTCACTCTTAGAAAATTATCTGAAACAAAAACCTGAAACAAACATTTCTGGAAAAAGGCTTTATATATATATATATTTTAATAATCAATGAATCAGAAAGACTTAAATAAATGGGCTATTTAGAATAAATAGTATTGAGACAATTTTGGATGCATATTCCCCCAAATGCCATATTATTCAACTTTTTTTTTTTTTTTTTAAATTGAGGTAGGCCATACAGATAAAGTTCAAATGTGTTCAGCTATTTAAAAAGCAGAATTATAAGTACACAAACTATTATAAGGTACACTCCATTATTACAGTGGGTTACAATATGTGTAACCTGTTTGAGTACTCTACAAAATACGTAAAGAAAAAAAAGACAGAACCCATCAGATTACAAAAATATTTTAAAAAAAGGAGCCTCAGGAGTGTTCATATCTGTAGAGGAACACATCATTCACCTCAGGCTGGAGGCATGTTGAACAAAAAACTGGCTGTCATTAGAAGACAGAGATCTAGCATAGCATAAAATCATGAGCTATGATTTTACTTCATGATACTTTTTTTTTTTCACAATTAAATTAAAATAGGATTAGTATTACCTATCCATTTCACAGTTTCCATAAGTGAAACATTAATTAGCATCAGAATTTTTTCTTATAGTTTATGAGCTGCACTTGAGTGCTGGTGATAGGATTTTATTTGCTTATAATCTATTCTCTCGATGTGGTCATTTGCCAATTCTCACCAACTAGCTAGTTCTGCCCTGTCCCATGACAGCTACCAACTGGTGGGCAAAAGCGAGTGCATGCTTCCTTCAAGACGTGAACCTCGCTATGTCACTCAGAGGAACGTGCCCTCTGCCCTCTTAAGCATAGATCAGCTCATAGATGCCCGTGATTGGCTAGTGTTGCTCTGATTGACAGGGAAGAGAGAGTATGCCATTCCTCACAAATAAAGAGCATGAACAAGTTTGCTCTTTTGGACTCAGAACGCTATGGTATTTTCAGGATTCAAACTCATGTTCCCTTGACTGTAGATTAAATGCCTTTTTGTGTTGATGGTACAGGTTGTCGTGTTAGTTAACCTCAAGGCTTATTTGTATTTATTGTTTACTTGCACAGTTTGGGAGTGCTTGGTTATACCCTGTGGCCTACTGGCTGCATAGCCTATCGACTGGATTCTAACTTTCTCGTGGTTGTGTTAAATATATGAGTTTATTTCTATAGTTTCTTCAGTTTCATCATTCTATATACAAGTACATGTTTATGATTTAGCTATATTCTTTATTTTAAATATTCTATTTCAGGTATTACCTTGCAATAATCAATAACGTAGTGCAGAATAAGCCTGAATATGACACTGAAAATTATAAATGTGTTAGTGAGTGATTATTTTAACAACAATATCAAAATAATTATCACTATTACTGTAATGTGCAATAGAACATGGGCATTGTAATGTACAGGCCTAAGAGGTCACATGAGATTGCCTAGACCAAGAAAATAAGTCCAAAAATGCTGGGCATTTCAGACTGATCAATTATTTCAAAGTATTTACATCTTATGGAAGCTGAAAATGGCATGTTAAGGTTTCAATTCATGGTATTATCTCAATTACCCTGAGGGGAAATAAAAGGAGACCACTTGTTTCACTTGTATGCATTGTCTTTCATATTCCATTTACCACATCATTCTTGCCACATCACTATTTGTGAGTTTTTATGAATAAAACATTTAATAGTCTTGTGTTTCTCTCATATAGAAATAGGCATGACATTTTTACAAGAGAACCAAAACAAACTTCATATTTTTCTGAAAGATTGAGGTATATTCATACTCAAAAAATGTTTTTTTATGTTTTTATTTGGACTTGTGAGAGAAGAATATGCAAATATTAGGCATAAACATATATGGCTCCATTTAAAAACAATAATCAAGGCAAAATTAAGCCATGATAAATTATTTTAAACAATAATAAAGTAATAACAATGGCATGATAAAGGATAAATAATAAGGAAAAAAAAAGAAAGAGAAAAAAACATACATGAGATACATGTGGCAAGGAAATATAACCTGTATATTAATTTATGATATAAATATAGCTGGAATCTTGACAAAGTATAAGATCAGACTTTGTCATGATTTATAGAATTTTATGTGTGGAGTATGTCAAAAAAGTGTGTGGAGTGTGTCAAAAAAGTGTGTCAAATAAGTGTGTGGAGTATGTCAAAAAAGTGTGTGGAGTGTGTCAAAAAAGTGTGTCAAAATAGTGTGTGGAGTGTGTCAAAAAAGTGTGTCAAAAAAGTGTGTGGAGTGTGTCAAAAAAGTGTGTGAAAAAGGTGTGTGGAGTGTGCCAAAAAAGTGTGTGGAGTGTGACATTAAGTCTGCGAGCCAGGCATGTTTAGATGAGAGATTGCTAATTTCCAATGCAAGAGCAATCGCATACGAGCTACAAAAGACGCAAAGCTTGTACAGTAAAGTGAATGAATGAAAAACAAAATGCTGTTATATCTATAGAGTATAATTTCCATGCATGTTTTTTCTCAGTTTATCTACTGTATTGTGTTGCATTCTGTTTATTATATGTGCCATTAATTTGCTGTATATAAAAATGAACTGGCAGTGTGACACACATGAGTAATCCACTGGTGCTTTCTTCTGAATTGTTATCTCCAGCCAGATATTCAAATATCATGCTGAAAAACATATTTGCCCTCTTTGTTGTTTAAAAATCTGCTATTTTATCCTTTGAATTAATTTTGAATATTGAATATTTTGAATTTAGCCTGTTATTTGTTCCAGCTTTGTCTCTTATTTTGAATGGTGTCTGTAAACATGTTAATGGACTCAGTTTGTCTTTACCTGAGTGATTTGCCTTTGTCTGGTTCATGCTGCTGTGGTAAACAAGTCTGGCCACAGTCTCAGACTGCTGCTTTTACAAAACAACAGTTTGGCCTTGTTGATTATGAACTCAGAGCTGTATGTGCACAATGGCTAAAGAACCCTCATCTGATCATTAACTTTGTGCTGCTTGTGTGCTGCAAACTGATTTTTGTCTGGTTTCAAAGACTTAATTCATGAATCTTTTGTTAATGAGTGGTAAAGTGTCAGAGTAGTCTGCTGGGCTGCAGGAAGCAAAAATCTAAAAGGAATGTAGTCTACAACATTTAGTCTACAAAAAGGCTGATCTAATATGTATTGCTTGTTTTGAATATATTGTTTAACACACACACACACACACACACACACACACACACACACACACACACACAGATATATATAAGTAGATGACCACAGTTTTTTTTAAAAAGACTGAAAGACTACTAACAGACTGTTACAAAAAGATATAATTATTTTACTGTATAGTATAATTTCAGTAATAATATTCAAAATAAAATAAAACATTTAAAGTCTCAGTAAAGTATCCTATTTAAATTTTAGTAAAGCATCCCTTTGACATAATTTTAAACCTAGATTATGTTTACTGTAAATCTAGACTTAAACTGTAGCAAACCAATGCTTTAGGGGATAAATAAAAATATAATAAATATCTATATAGTAATTATAAATATCAAATAAGAGACTGAGGTGTGTATGTACATATATATGCATATGTATATTCTGTAAAAAGGAAAAAAGAAAAAACTAATCAAGGGAAAAATTCTGTCAATAGCATTTAATGCTGTGAGATCATCTGAGAGACTTTTGCAGAGTCTGGAGCCTGTGAAATTGCTTCACTCCTGTGATTAACTCTTATATTACTAATAAAATATGAATAGACCAGTTAAACAGCAGCTGAGGAGACATTTTTGAACATATAAATTGCATATAATATACCTAAAGTAATGTCTGACATTTTTACAGATAAAACCAATCACATACTTATGGATTGAGTAATGTGTATTACATATAAGTTTAAATAGAAACAATAAATTGTACTAAATTATGGACTCTTGAGGTGATAAAGTAGAAATGCTCTAATTAAAAATGCTTGAAAGTGAAGTAAATAAGAAAATGCATTTACACCTAGAAAAAAAGGTCAAAAGTCTAATTTTCTACGCACTTCTCAGTCAGTATGAATTATGTATTTTGTTTTATTGTATTTATTATGCATGACATTAATTTGTCATTTATGTAAATTTATGTAAAGCAGTGTGAATGACAGAAAAATGATCAATTCAATTCAATTCAATTCAGTTTTATTTGTATAGTGCTTTTAACAATTGACATCGTCACAAAGCAGCTTTACAGAAATATATAAATTTCCAATCTAAATTTTAAATTGATAAATTTGTCCCTAATGAGCAAGCCAGAGATGACAGCGACGGTGGTAAGGAAAAACATTCTCCATTTTTAATTACTCTGTGCCAGTAATTGTGTTAAATTGTACCAAAATTAGGAAAGTGTACAAACACTTTTGACTCTTTTTTAAAACTCCTTTTACTCTTTTATCACAACAGAATTAAGATGTGTGATATGTGTTCTAACTATGGTTTTGTTTAAGGGTTATTTTGAGATTTAGGAAGTGGGGGAAGGCCTAATACTTTCACGTGTCAACTATTTCAGTATTGTGTTATTTATTATATGGAGCTCTCAACATGTGCAAATGTGATTAAAACTAGTTTTTTTCATACATTTATGAGGGCTTAATTTTTAGGTGATTCAGTTTGTTTGTCAGTTTTGACATTTGTATTACATCACTTTTATTGTCACCATTATGTCATACTATGATTTATGTTTCTGTCCAATTATAGTACTATCTCTTATACACATAAACCAAAGGAGTGTGAGCTCATCCCTTCACCCTCCTCTCCCCCCATCCTAATTTATCCCCAGGTCTTGATTGAAACTTTCAGTAAATTTCTGTATCAACTATAACTTGTATATACTATGATTTTTTTAGTGGCTCACAAAAGTGTATTAGGGTCCAGTCTGCTTGGATGTAAAATGTGCACTGGCAAAATGCTGATATACTAGGATAAAGTTTAGATGACAGGAGAGACATTTGTGTTGTGGGTGAAATTCAGAAAGTGCATGAAGGTGTAAGGAACCTACACATTTACTGGTGGAGGTATTACCATTTAAATCATTGCTATGTGTTATTCACTAAATACAGTGAAACTAATAAAAAAAAGTATACTATGTATTTACAGTGAGGAATGAAAATCTGGACCCTCTGATGCATCCTTGGAGTTTATTAATTAAATGATTCAACATACAGGACACAGTTAAAGGTGCATTAGGTAAGATTAGTCTGATAAGTCTTTTATTTATTTATTTTTTAAAGAAATCAAGATTAGGTCTCTCACAGGTATGTAGGTGGGTTTGATGTCTGAAATATTAATATTATCTTTTTTCTTTTACTCCTTGAGCTAACCGCCATGTTCCCACCCATGTACACAAATCTCTGCCCCAGGATCTTCAGTGGCCCATAGTGTGTCTATAAAATGACTGACTGGAAGCCCGTCCAAACAAGCATTCTGGGCCGTAAGTCAGTTTCCAAATGGGTTTTCAACCACTTAGTCCATTTGTGCTGGTTCAAGCCCTAAATATCTTCCAGGTTATACAAACACACATGCGTGCACACACACACACACACACACACACACACACACACACACACATATAATAACTTTAGCACCTTTAAGCAGATAATTAAATTGTCAGTTGATAAATATCTTTACAAGTGGTGACATATGTTTTAAACCTGGCAAATGACACCATATTTCTGGCATGTGAAAAATGCCCTGAGTTTTTCAGCATGTTGAGCAAGATGTGTACTGTGCATGTCTACACCTGTGAGGACAAATATGCATTAAAGCCAAGTTGGAAGGTTCACATAGCATGTCCTTCTGCTGCATTCTACAGTACAGTGTTTACTCTACGTGCTACAGCCATGAGATATTTCCTGAAATGGTTAGGTCTAAGGTTTGGTTTATGGTTATTCTTAGAGCAACAGACTTATTTACAAGCCACACAATGAGCATCTACATGCCCGCGTGTACTTGATTTAAATTCTACATTTTATATAGGCAGTTTTAGGCAGGATTTTTTTTTTTTTAAATGAATAAAATTATATCACACCAAACTTTCAGTGCTTGTTTTTCCCCCAACTGTGATTATAATACATGTTAAGTTTGCATATCTAAGTACTTTCAAAATAAATGACATGATCACTTGGCTTTTATGACAAATCAAAAGCTGTAATCAGCACAAAGATAATTGGCATGTATGCAGAGCTGTCTAATAAAAATATCGAAAATATTTCACGATACTGAACTTTATACTGAACTAATTACATACTGAAGATTAGTCACTGTTTCTATGTCACAGGCCAGGATATAGCATAGGCCTGTCTAGTCACTGTTTTAATCCCTCAGAAAGCATTAAAATAGAAAAACGTTGTTTAACAAACTAATCTAAACAAAATGTCACTTTCAAAAAGTAACCTGTTCTTTATTGCTACCTATTGATTTGCCTTTTTTAACGTCATTCTGTCCATTTAATTTTCGAGGTACTGCTTCCAGGCCAGACCCGCCTCTGAAACTCGAGTTTGATTGACATAACCACGACCCAATCAGAGCTCGAGATCAGCACCACGCCACACAGAAACAGGCGCTAATGCGGAAGTCAACGTTGTGAAGGCTGAACCCCAAACAAATTCCTATTAGAAATATAGTGCACTTGATAGGGAACAAAAGCCATTACTCTTGTAGTCTATATAGTTCACATATATAGCGAGGAGAGAGGTATTTCGGATTCAGCCTCACATTTAAGCTGAAAGCTTGCCAGTTTTATTGCGTGGTGAACAGAGATTAGCTAAAAGCTGGAGTTTATTAGAAACACTTAGACGTGCAGGCTGTAACTATGGAGGCGGCTGATATTTTGAAGCAGGTTAAAGTACTCTTGTTTTGGGTAGGTGCTGTGACAGTGGCCTGGGTGTCTCTGTGCACTCTGTACCGACTCTTTAACGGCCTCCGGGTGTGGGTCCTGGGCAACGGGAACCTAATAAAAGCCTCCAAACTCGGGAAATGGGCAGGTAAGTAAACAGGTGTATTGATACACTACATACAGCACAGGGAATATAATATAGTTTAATCATTAATCTACTGTCATGTTCTGCTGGTTATGAGTCTGCAATCATGTTGGAAGTGATTCTACTTCTCAGGTTCTTCTTTAAAAACATAAAGCAAACAAACAAACAAACAAACAAACAAATAAACATTTCTTCCTTCCTTTGGTTTATCCTGGATGTGTTAAGCGGTAAGGATGGTATGAACTGAAAAGTTGTTCAAGATGAGACCTTGACCTGAACCCTCTGTGAATCTGGTGTTTCTTAATGAAAATGGTGGGAATCAAATAAAAGTGTAAATATATGTTTGTTTGTTTGTTTGTTTGTTTGTTTGTTTGTTTATTTATTTATTTATTTATTTATTTATTTATTTAAAGCACCATCTCTCTCTCTCCCTCTCCCCACCTCTACTGACATTGCATATAGTTGAAATGTGAATTATTGTTCTAACTCCATGAGACAGGCTTTCAGCAGGATCACTTCATGATCTCCTCCCGCTACAGTTCAGCAAAGTGCCACCGTGTGGAAGTTCAAAAGTCCGCTTCATGGTGCCAGCCACAACTCTGGTGAAAAGATCATCATTAATGCTGTTTGCGCAAGCATTTTTCATTGTATGCTGTCAAATCAGATCTTCATACACGGCAACCTTTACCGACAGCATGCTTTCAAAGTCACACACTTGCATACCCAAAACACTGGTGTACTGTAGTTATCCAATCTAAAACGTATCAGATTCTTAACATGTCGTTGGTGATTGATATAGTGAGATGTATCACTGTGTATGGCTGGGCGATATGTAGTTATAATATCGATATCGTGATAAATGATTATGCCATACACTTCTGAGATTCGGAGAATTAAATGGTACTGAATGGATGCCGTTGATTTTTATGCTATTTAAAAAAAAAAATGTTTGTCTTTGGAGGCATTAAGGAAAATTTTTGTCAAACTCGCTTCAATGCTTTTTTTTTTTTTTTTTTTTTTATTTTACTAGTGTTTCGCAGACAGTTTGTTAGCTAAATTATAAATCGTGAGGCGCATTGTAAATCATAGACATGTCCTCAAGTATCGTGATATGATATTTGTGTCATATCGCCCAGCCCTATCACCATCTCATAACTCATATTTGAGTCATTTCCAGGTTGACTGAAGTTCACTCGAGAGATGATCACTGGAATTTAAAGATTGAATGTGTGGCCCAATCAGGAAAGTGAATAGTTTCTCGTCCTTAACTGTTTCCTTATTTTGGGCTTTTCGGAGAAAGCAGTGCAATTCTGTTCGGGGATGAGGGTTCTATGAAAGAAAAAACACGGCAGCTGTCAATTCCAACTAAGGAAGAATCGATCAGTAATGAAATGAATGTGTAGCAATTCTACTGCGATATCTGTTTGGGTTTTCTGTGCCTGTTCTCCCTGTGTCCATGTGGGTTTCATCTGGTTTCCTGCCACCTCCCAAAAGCATGCTGGTAGGTAAGTGGCAACTCTAAATTGCCCCCAGGGGTGAAATGAGTGTGTGAAGGTGTGTGTGCATGGTGTCCTGTGATGCTCTGAAGTCCCATCAAGGGTATATTCCTGCCTCAGACCCTGTGTTCCCAGGATTGGGTCTTGGATCCACTACAACCTTGACCAGGATAAAACTGTTACTGAAGACAAATGAATGTGTGAATATTGTGATGTGATAACAGTTTCTCACAGTTATTATAAGTATGATAATATTTGCCTGCACCTAATCAGCATGCAGATTATACTGTGTGAGTGATTTGCCCAGTGGATGCATTATTATTATTTTTTTTAGGGGGCTGTGCTTCACAGACCCCTGGGGGTCCATCGACTCCACTTTGAGAACTGTGGCTATGCAGGACCTGAGGTTTGCACAGAGACTTGCCAAGATGGACTGGAATCTGCAGGAACATGAACAGAGCAATAGATGTATCGCTTTAATAATGAAAAGTTATATTCTTTTAATTCAAACAGGTTTTCTTCTCCTATCTTCAGCGTAATTTAGCTAAATTGGTTAACGTTTTATAAACCTAAATGTGTATAGTAATGGAATGATTGAGGGATGCGTCCCTATCAATACTGGTATCGGATATCAGTCCGATACCCTGCTCATGTACTTGTATTCGGGGGTGGTGTCAAAGCTCTGATACTGTGTTATTAGGGGTGGGTGAGCGCTGTAATAGTAAACACATTTTGTCAGTTGCACTGAAAACATTTTTTATTTTATGAACCAGACTAGCTAGACTAGCTTGCATTCTCCCTGACAGACGAATAATAACCAGGTTCCTTTCTTCCTTTTATTTGGCAGTAAGGCCACAGAGGTGCTGGTGCCTTAAAAAAAAATTCAACACCAGTTATACGGAGCTGCTGGATTTTACATAATGGATACGGCAGAAACGATGGTTGTTCGCATAATATGCAAAGGCAACACTGCCCTGTCGAGGAAACATTTGTACACAGTCTGATATGATTAAAATATTATAAGATCTTATATTTCAGTTGTGCTCTAGTGCAGTTATACTGGATTATACGTACAGAGACAAGATCCTATATAAGATGTGAAATTTGGCCAGAATATGTTCTTGTACAACAAGTTCAGGCTGTTTTCCTGCTGATCTGTGAATGCTTTATGGGCTTTCATTTATTAACACATGGCCTGTACATCGAGACCCCTGCCTGTAGGTCTGAGTAGTACATATGAAAGTCAGAAAGCGAGCAGAGGGTTCACACACTTAGCAAAAAAAAAACAAGCAGCGCTATTCATAGCCCTTTCCTGACAGTTTCCCTTGATGTGTGAATTCCCTTTTCTGTTCATGTTTCCTCGTTTGTGAATGAAGGCATCTGAAATTGCAGGCTATAATTGGTTGATTGAAGGCAGTGTTGTGATTGGCCACGTGGATCTCTCGTGATGTGCACCCTCATTGCCACGTGCCCCAGCCTCCCGTTCTTGCATATCGTCCCATTCAGCTGAGCTGCTTTATTCCCCATTTCTCCTCCCAGTCTTAAAACAATGTGTGCTTCTCCCCTGCTGTCCCTGCATGAATACACACACACACTCCCTGCTCTCTCTTTTACTCTCACTTTGCTCTCGGTAATGTCATTAGAAGACTTCTTTTTTAGACACAAACTGCACAAACTTAACACTAGGCCTCATAGGCCTCAACTGTTTGAGTAAAAGAAACAATTCTTTATTGTTGTGTTTTCTAACTAGAACTGTCTATTCTATTGTTAACAAACTCAAGGGATCGCATATGAATAAAGCGGAGACAGCACCAATATTCATTCATTTATTGGTGTCTATCCTGGAAACACTGGATGGGAATTCACCTTGGAAGGGATGCCATGCCATCGAAGGGCACCATGCACACACAACCATTTCAGCTACAAGCATTGTTTTGAGAGGAAACCTGAGAACCTGACCTGAATTGTTCAAACCCTCTGTATGCCCTTGGTCCACCATTTCTACCTCTCTTCCAACAGGAAGTCAAATATTTTCTTGCTTAAACACCAATTTTTTATACCAAGCATGTGTGAGTATCCTGAGCATTGGAAGGATGGCTATTTTATAGTTTAGTTGCAATATAGACTACTGTGATGAGAGAGAACATACCTGCCTTTAGGGACCATAGAGGGCAATGTGGATTATGCTACATGCTACGATGTACTTGAGTACTGGCAGGTTTAGCCATGTTGAACTTTTGTATATCAAAATGGGTAAACAATATACACAGGAGAGGATGGGACTAATGTATTTGTAGTTCTTGTTAAGATTCTGGTGGTAATTTGGACTAATTGGCACATGGCCAGGGATTACAGCAAGCTACTCTAGAGGTTAAAAATACATGAGCTGTCTTGCTATGGCTCCTTGGATCTTAGTTAGATTCTGGATCAATTTTTAGGTCTAAGGGCTTCTGGATTTTCTGGATCCAGCATTTGGACTAATTGGAGGCAGTCTGGCCATCCTGTCGTCCTATTCTCTATGCAGTTTGCCATATAAAGTTCCCTCCATTAATATTGGCACTGTTGGTAAATATGAGCAAAGAAGGCTGTGAAAATGAGTTTTTAATGTTTAAACTTTTGATATTTTGTTTAAAAAAAAAAATCACAAAAGTACTCTGCTCTCATGGATATCAAACAATTGCAAACACAACACAGGTTTATTCAAAAATATCTTTATTAAATATAGGTGTGTAACAATTATTTGCACCCCTATGAATTCATATGAGAAAATTATATTTGAAGTATATTCCCACTGATATTTTAAATTTTTTTTAAGTACACCTCCGTGACTAGGAACAGGTAATTGTTCAACCATGACATCCTGTTTCACTGGGGTATAAATATGAGGTAAGACATAGGCCAAATTCCCTTAGTCAATCATAACAATGGGTAAGACCAAGGTATATAGCTGTGATGTGCAGCAAAAGGTTGTTGGGAAGGGGACAGGATGGGACTTGTTTTAGATCAAAAAAGGTGTATTTATTTATTTATTTTTTAAATTCCCCCTCAGGTCTACACTCTCATGTGTTGATGCTGAAATTTTTCCTTTCCATTTGTTTAGCAAAAATATTTTTATAGATTAAAATGCGTTTTCGTTGAGATCTTCCGTCCATTTTCCATTCAGTTATTTTAAAAATAATGTATTAAGAGCACGTGTTCATTTTCTGTCCATTTATGACGTTCCTGTGCAAGATCTTATGAATGCTTCATTAATAGATATTTAGGAACTGATGCAGTATGAACCGTACTGCATTCTTGAGCTAAGAAGACATTCACACGATTCTGTCCCCCCTTTCTGAAAATACCTCGCCTCAGGGGAAAACTTGAATGCATCTCTAGCTATTTTTAGAGCAGCTAATTTTAAACCCCTGCTTTTGAAGAGCACCGTTGATGTGAACGAATAAAGCCGTCGAGAGAGGCACGTGGCATCCCATGCTATTTAAAGCAGAATGTTAGCGTGAGCCACGGCCCAGGGGACCCTTTGAAACCGCGACCGCGGCATCCAATGAACAGCTCCCACCATTACATAACACAGCAAACATACAGGGACAGCGAAGGATGGCACCCCACACCCCCTCCCAAAGTTTTTGTTAGGAGTTAGAAAGGGGAGGATCGTGTCGGAGGAGAAAACGGAATCCACGTGGATGGCACACGTAGTTTTTTTTTTTTTTTTTTTATATATATATATAACCTGTCGATGAGGCTATATTTGTCACAGCACTGTCCTTCGTGGAAAGGGCTGGAATCGTTCATGCATCAGTGGACAGTGAGGGCATGGGCTGTAAAAAAAAAATAGATTCATTCACTGTTGCATTTCTTTGTGAATGGTATTGTCTGGGCAATGAATGCACACCGCTGTTGCCTTGCCTGGCACAGCTTCATTCTTCAATCTTAACAGTCCCTGTCAGTCAGTATGCACAGCATGTTTTACTGCAGTGGCAGTAAAGCCTGCGCAGATGCAGCGGGATACCCGTTTGCAGCTGATGCGGGAGGCGATACCCGGGCTGTAGCCTGCATTGTGTGCACAAGCAAGGGGAAGATGTGTAGAGTGTGATGCCGAGCCTCGTTGGTATTCAAGCGCTGCAGCCGTTCCAGACGAGGCTGCAGTGCCTGCCTGGTATTTTTAATCCCCCATTCTTTTTTTAGCCCTCAGACTATTTTGCGGCAGCAGCGATGTGCGCTGAGAGGGGGCGTCCTCACTCTTCAGAGATAATGCTGGAGTTGACTAGATTCCTCTCTAGATTTCACTCAGCTGATATTGACTTGTTTCAACCAATAATTTTTTATATTTTCATTGCCTTGAGCTGTGCTAAATCACATTTTTCCTGCATTGGTGGCAATTCAGGGTCTGAGGATGTACTATTACACCATACTTCTATTTTTATTGCGTGGATTGGGAAAATGAGTGACCCAATCAAGTATGACAATAAAATAGAAACTATTATGAAAGGAACTGGTGATTTCTTGTGTTTTGACTATTGACCAAGCTTGTAGGTTATCGCTGTTAGTTTGTGGATTTGGGAACGAGTGTGGCAAAGGGCTGGGCGATATGTTAATATAAATTTCAATATCTTTTTAATGTTTTTAAATTTTTAAAAATGTGTTTTTTCTATTATAACACACAAACTGGAAGCAGCTGATTTGATGTTACAATTTTGCGTCTTTAAAATTTGTAAATTTCTATCCATTCTTCTGTAAGTCCATCCATTTGTGTGCAAATCCATCCTAGATATTTTTGCCCAATATCTCGAGAATATGATTGAATGTTTGTATAATTTATATGGCATCATCATTGTAACCAGCACATGAACTGATCCAATCGCGATCAAGGTCACAGCAAGGTCAAATGTCCGAACTAGTTTTTCATAATAACTCTTTAATGTTTCAAGTATATTTTAAGGGTCTTTCAGGCATGCAAATTAGTATGAGGTAAAATAATGGGTAAACCAGTGAAGGGCACAGAAGCACTATGAAAACAATTTATTTATTTATTTTTTTCAAACTTGCTATATAAAATATTTTAACTCGTCTCTCTCCTTGCCAAAATTAATAAATGAATAAATTTGGAAAATGAATCGGAGTCAGATCCCCTTCTCATTTGTTTGTTGGTTTGCTTTTGACTCCTCTGCAGATCTACACTGATGTGAGTGTGTAGATTCGCTCTGTGATGGTCTGTATCTTGGCTGCGAAAACTAAAATAAACCTCAATCAGAGTAATGAGTTATGACAGCACACGGTCAATGAACAGGTGAACACGATGCCACACATTGACATGAATATTCATCACAGTTTTACACAATTAAGTTATAACAGAAGCAATTTGACCAATTTCCTCTGCATCTTGACCTCATCAGAAGACGCTTGGAGATTTTATTTATTTATTTTGTTTGTTTGTTCCGTACCGAAAAATAACAAAGCATGCAGAAATTTCCCTCGCCTCTAGCTGTGTGTCACCACCCTTCTCGACTGTACTCTCCACTTGCTGCTTGCCTTTCACTCTTTCTTTCTATTTTTAGCTGCCCCCAGCATCAGTCCTCACTCACCCCACCCTTGTGCTGTCTTGTTGTTCGTCATCCCTCTCTCCCTCCCTCCTTTTCCACACTCTCTCCTCTGCTACTCCAGTGGAAGCAGAGCGCTCACGTGAATCTTTAATCAGAACTCTGCCTCCTTTGACACGAGCCATGCCAAGGTCAAGGAGGGTGACATGAAGGCCGTGCCCTCGACGCCAAGGCGACGGGCGAGGTCGGGCATGAATTGGAGCTTTTCTTGCTCTTTCTATATATACAGTGCATCTTCAGCCTGTCTTTTTACATGCCTCGCTTCCAGCTATTTTTACGAAGAGGTGAGCTGTGAGAGGGGGTGATGGAGCAAATGGCTTAAAATAGCCACTGTTGTCTTGGTAAAGCAAGGACGACTGAGCAAGAATGGCCGAGGAACACACTCGCTGTCCTGTTGTTAGCGTGTAATTCTCCCAATCCAAGTTCAGTTCTTCAGGGGAATCTACGTAATGAACATAACACTTCATGTTGTCATTAGGGTTGCATGGACGTGTGTGGGTGTGTGCTGTAATTTATTACGTCCATAGACGTAATATGGTCTCCTTCATCAAACTAAATGTCACTTGCAATAGCATTATGAAAGGAAACCATGCTGTTGTAGTGGATTTTCCATGCTGGTGGTGGGTCTGTCTCATGCTCTAAGAAGTTAATGTACCATTTCTCTAACTAATCTTTCTTTCCGTTTCTCAACTCCTAGTCATAACCGGGGCCACCGATGGAATCGGAAAAGCCTACGCGGAGGAGGTAAGATTCCAGTGTGTCTTTTTTTTTTTTTTTTTTTTTTTTTCCTTTCTTTCCTTTCTTTCTTTCTTTCTTTCTTTCTTTTTCTTTTTTCCTCTCCCCGTCTCCCTTCACAGAAATCACAATGAGTCATCAGTGGAGAGGTCTTAGTGAGAGATCAGCGGAGGACTCCGCTCTAAAACACATACCACTTATAGTATACACGCTTTCAACATCACTGCTCATTTGTAAATCTCGTCTCCTGCTTTGACCAACTTTAACACCAACTACGGATTTAGTACTACATCAAGGTCACTTTAATGTGTGTTTATTCCATATTCATTCTATAGTCAAATCATTCCTATTATACTTCTTTTATTTCTGATATGTATGTATGTATGTATGTATGTATGTATGTATGTATGTATGTAATAACTTATATACTTAAGTTCTGTGTATATTTAGATCAGACATTGGAATGACTATTATTACTACCATGCTTACAGACGATTGAAAATTTTGTACTTTTTAGATTTTTCACGAACACTATAAATATTCACTATAATGTGCCATGTCTGGTTGGTTGTGTTTCTTCCACATCTCAGCTTGCACGGCGAGGCTTCGCCATCGTCCTCATCAGCCGTACTCAGGAGAAGCTGGATGATGTGTCTAAAGCCATCGGTACGTGCTTTCTGGTCCTCTGAGTCTATGTTCACTACATCTTTCCTTTTATTCATGTTGTATTCGCTGATCCCGTTTGTGTGCACTAGAACCAACTTCTGTAAAAATCCTGCACACTTTCAGAGTGTTAAAAAAACAGTGGCCTACTATCAAAGCCTGTTATGATAAAATATGATAAAATACATTCACCAGCCAGTTTATTAGGACCGCCTGTACATCTGCTCATTCATGCAGTTATTCAATCGGCTAATCAGGTGGCCACAGTGCATTGCATAAAATCATGCTGAAGTCAAGAGCTTCACATCAAACATCAGAATGGAGAAACGATCTGACTTCAGTGAATTGGACCGTGCCACTGTAGACTTTGACTACAGCAGAGGTGGACTCTGTCCATGGTGCTGAAACTGCACAGATTTGGGAGATTGGGAAAACATCATTTGGTCTTCAACAGTCCAGTTTTGTTGAACCTGTGCTGACTGTAGCCTTAGATTCCTGTTCTTGGCTGACAGGGGTGGAACCCGATGTAGTCTTCTGCTGCATCCACCTCAAGATTTGGTGTGTTGTGCATTCTGATTCTCACTACTGTTGTAGGAACCTACTGCTCACTCAGTGTTTTTAGTTTTTCACACCAAGTCTGTTGGACATGAAAATCTCAGGAGATCAGCAGTTTCTGAAATACTCAAACCAGCCCGTCTGGCACCAACAACCATGTCACGATCAAAGTCACAGAGATCATATTTTTCTTCTTCTGATGTTTGATGTGAGCATTTAACTGAAGCTCTTGTCTTGTATCTGCATGATTTTATGCATTGTGTTGCTGCTACACGATCAGCTGATTAGGTAACTGTATAAGTGTACAAGTGTTCCTAATAAAGTGGCTGGTGAGGTATATGCTATTAAATTATAATGATCATTGTGATGTTATCCAGTGATCATTGAGTTTTATTACTCTGGAGCCTGCCTTTGCACATTGTCACAATTAAAGTAAAATAAATCTAAACATATACTATTTCCACATTTTGCTCTTTCTGTTTGAGTTGTTAGTTGTTGTTTTTTTGTGTACTTGATCACAGGAAAATTTTTCAATTACCCATGGCTCGAGTGGAACGACTGGTTTCCAGGGATTCTTAATATGTAACTTGACAGCGATTGAATAATCAGATAGCCAGTGCAGGTTTTCCAAGAAACCTCTTGGAAATATAGGCAACGTAATAAAATAACATCTGATTTTTCTCAGTGCTTTTGGCCAACCAATTCGGATATCTGTGAGCTAATTGTGGAGACTCTTTCACAGGGCCGAGATTGGCTGTCTATCATCATAAGAGTAGAAAATGTGTTATGTTTCTGAATAATTTGACCTAACATAAAATTCTAGAACAAAATTGGTCTTTAGATGTGCACCTGCGCAACCCCACTAGTGTATCTGAGGAGAAAACGCAGAGGAAAATATGTCATAATTAGAGATGTACCGATGTATCGGTCGATAAAGGCTCATTTTCCCGCTATCCGCTATCGGCCATAGCTCAAAACATCCGATGATCAGGGCCGATTATATCCTGCCAATCAAAAGAGGGCGGAAAAACACATCGATTTCGTGCAGTGTGTAAAGATGTCTCTTGTGTGGAATGATGACAAAACTGCAGTTTATAATCTCTTATATCTGCGCTGCTAAAAATTTACACCGGAAGTAAATTTTACGATGCAGAAGTTTTGGCGTCGAGTCAATACACCCGCCCGTCTGTGCGAGAGGGAGCGCGCCCGCCCGTCTGTGCGAGAGGGAGCGCGCCCGCCCGTCTGTGCGAGAGGGAGCGCGCCCGCCCGTCTGTGCGAGAGGGAGCGCGCCCGCCCGTCTGTGCGAGAGGGAGCGCGCCCGCCCGTCTGTGCGAGAGGGAGCGCGCCCGCCCGTCTGTGCGAGAGGGAGCGCGCCCGCCCGTCTGTGCGAGAGGGAGCGCGCCCGCCCGTCTGTGCGAGAGGGAGCGCGCCCGCCCGTCTGTGCGAGAGGGAGCGCGCCCGCCCGTCTGTGCGAGAGGGAGCGCGCCCGCCCGTCTGTGCGAGAGGGAGCGCGCCCGCCCGTCTGTGCGAGAGGGAGCGCGCCCGCCCGTCTGTGCGAGAGGGAGCGCGCCCGCCCGTCTGTGCGAGAGGGAGCGCGCCCGCCCGTCTGTGCGAGAGGGAGCGCGCGTGTGAATTGTGATGGCGGGAAAGCGCTGCTCCTGCGTGCGAGGCAGTGAGTGTCTCCCTCTGCTGAATGAGTTTCGATGTTAATGAAGCGGGTTATTTTTAGCGTGGCGCTGAAAGACAGGCTCGGTGCCAGCAGAGTTGCCTGGCTGCTGCAACACTGAGGGACAATCGCAGATGGAGGTGCATCCTGGGATATGTCTTGTGGGGCGCCAGAGCAAATGGATTTATTTTCCACACATCAGTAGGAAACATGGCTGTAGACATTTGACTGGATTCATTTGACGTACATTTCACATAAGTTTTAGTCTCTTACATGTTCCAGATTAAACACGAATAAGAGTGCTGTATTGTAGGATGTTATGTAGGAGTATTGTTTTCTATGATGTGTGGGAGGAGCTTGGTTTAACGTGACTCCTCCTCCTGCTCAGGCACAGGTGTACAAACCGGGTTTTCTTCAGACGCCAAAAAAATGATTGGGCTGAAGTTAACTGGACATCTGAAGTTTAGCTGCTCGTGATGAACATTTTTAGGGCTTTTTGAAAATGTAAAATCTGAACAGAGAGGTTTTTTCTTTTTCATTTCTTTTTTCTTTTTTTTTTTTGGTGGGGGGGGGGTCATGTTTTTAATTGCCTGTGTGCTGACTGAGTCGCTCCAGTTCACCTGTTACTGCACATCTTTATGAATGAAGCAGGACAGCGTCTTCTGGGAAGAGCAGCGAGTCTGGGCAGAGATGAATGGAGTGTATGGAAGCTTGTTCCCCTCTCTCTCTTTCTCTCTCTCTCTCTTCTCATCTGCCATCTCTCCTAATGCATTTCTTTCTTTTGTTCTTGCTTTCTTTCTTTCTCTCAGACGTCTTTTCTTTCTCTCTCTCAACCTCTCTCCTCCATCTCTCTTTCACTCACGCTTTATCCTCCTTTCACTATTTTGTGTTGTTCCCCCATTTGTTTTGTTTTCCATTTACTTCTCACTTTTTTCCCAACCATTCAGTCTCTTTCCTATCTATTTTTCTCTTTCTCTTTCTTTCTTCTGTCTCTCACTCTCACTCCTTGTCTCTTGTTTAATTCCTTTTTATTCCACTTCTTCTATTAATTTTCCCCAGTTTCCTTTTTCTCTTTCCAACCTCTCACCCTCTCCTCCTCTCTTGCTCCCTATTCTTCCCAATCTTCTTCTTTTTTTTTTTTAACCTTTTCTTTCTCTCTTTATTACTCTTGCTTTTATGCTTGCTCTTCCTCGGTTTCCCTCCCTCTCTCCTGCCCTCTCCCTGTCCCTTTCTCCCTCTCCTGATGTCTTCTGTTTCAGTTTCATTCTTGTCCTGTCTTTTTTTTTTTTTTTTTTTTTTTTTTTTTTCCCCCCCTCCCACTCTCCCAACTTCTCACTTGCTCCTTCTATTTTGTTAAACAATTTGTTTATTCATTATCTGCCTTTGATAGAACGGAGCAGCTATGCCACAGCTCGGCCCACTTCCTGTGTCCACTCATGTTCTTCTCTAAAGAATTTTAATATCATCTGAGGAAATGTAGTCGACGACCTGCAAACATTCCTGAAGCTTGAATGGATGATTGTAGCACGGTGGATTTCTTGTAGTTGTCTACACACACTGCAGCTTTGTCCTCACTCGTCCTTCGCTGACTTCTCCTTATCGTTTTTCTGACGCCACTGTCATTTCCTGTTGCTGTATGTTCATGGTTTTCACATTTTCACGTCTCTGTTATCTTTCAGAGAGCAAGTACAACGTTGAGACCAAAACCATCTCTGCAGACTTTGGATCGGTGGATATCTATTCCAAGATTGAATCTGGACTAGCTGGCCTTGAAATTGGGATCTTGGGTAGGTTGTGTGTGTGTGTGTGTGTGTGTTTGAGTGCGTGATTGCATTTTACCAACCAGCCAGTCGGTTGGAAGCTTGTGTATTTCACTGGTTGTTATCGTGTTCCTGTAATGTCACTTGGGCTTCTGGAACAAAATGTTCTAGGCGTGGACTCTGTAACTGGTGTCTCTTTTTCTAAACTAGTGGATATTTCGAGTACAGTAGGACTGTTTCTTTAATGAACACTGGCCTTATGCTAGTGTTTGCTGCCTCCTACTGGATGCGAGCACATCTCGTACGTCTGATCTGTTTTCTTGTCTTTAATTTGATCTGTTTTTCTTACAGTGAACAACGTTGGCGTGTCCTACTCTTACCCCGAGTTTTTTCTCAACATTCCAAATCTCGATAATGTAAGTAGTGATGGGTTTTATGTAGGGTTAATAGATTGAAATGCACTGTGGTTGATTTTTTTCGCCATAAAGTCTGGACCGATGTGTTGATATTGAAATCCAGGAGCGGCTCTTGACGGTAGATGTTGGTGGGGCAGGACGACATTAATCACAACAGCCTCAACCAAAATTTAAGCTGAGAGGGGACCATACTTGAAAAATGCTATGGGCTATTTTGTAAAGCAACCTTGTAATATGCAGTTGACAGTCAACAACATGAAGTCAACCAGCACACTCGTTTTGAGAGGTTGAAGAAGCACCTTTGCTCAGCTGTGTTCAGGACAGCAGGCATGTTTCTCGTCATCATTGTCAGTGTGTGAGAGAAGCACAGAAGTGATAGTAAGAAGATGCCCATCGTGTTCTGTGCTCCTCCCTCACTGTTAAACAAAACGTTCAGGGATCGAACATGGGGCAGAGTGATTCCTGCCCCAAGGGGCCTCTCTTAGCTCTTATTGTAGTTCCAATTTTTAGACCACTAGGTAGGGCAAAACTATCACACCAAGATACTTGAGGACATCTCTAAACTACACGATGCCTATCATGATATATCATTTATCTAACAAACTGTATGCAAAACAGTAGTAAAATAAACCAAAATACAGTAAACTGAGTTTGACAATACTTTTCTTTAATGCCTAGAAATACAAAGAAGATTAAGTAAAAAAAAAAAAACAAAAGACATCAAATAAACACCATCAATTCAGTACCATTTTCATTGGTAATGATTAAAAATGCATCACCATACCAACGATATCTCAGAAACGTCTATCACTTAATCAGTTATCACAGTATTTATTATTATATCGATATCACCCAGCTCTACCACTAGGTGGAATAACTCTAAATGGGGGGCTGAGCATGCTGCCCCACAATCGAGCAACATCTAGATAGGTGACCAAATAAATGACTTGTATGTGTCAAACAGGAACATTTATTAAAACCGTTGGTAATTAATATTTCAATCGAATTTAAAACGTATAGAATTATGAATGAGGACTTTAAGAAAATTTACATTTGTTGATTAGCCAATAAATCTGGCTGGGCTCTGCCTCACCTGCCTCTGCGGATGAGCCGCACCTGTTGAAATCGTTCCTAAATAAACCCGCTGTGTCTTTATTACAGTTCGTCAACAACATGATCAACATCAACATCACCTCGGTTTGCCAGGTGAGTATCACTTCTCTTCGGTATTCTCTGTGATTAATCCTGTGACGCTGACTGAAGACTGGTTGGGTCATGAACATGTTAACTTTGATTCTGATAACATGTTAAATACTGCCATGCTGAAACGAAATCATTTAAAAAAAAAAAAAAAAAAAAAAGGAATAAAATCAATAAAAATGGCTGAAAAATGCAATTTGCAGCAATAATAAGTTCTTTTATAATAAACATGATAAATTATTCCCTGCAGGAATTACTTTTCCTTGAGATTTATAGTTATATTTAGTCTTAAATGTCAGTGTTTTCACATAACAACAGCAATGTTTGTGAAAATTATGCACAATTGCATGTTCAGAGCACTTCACAAGTCTGATTCAGCAGCAGGTTATTTAGTGTTGGCAATGAAAAAGTATAGTTTGTTTTGTATTGTCTTGTTTTTCATCCACTTATCCATCTTCAGTAAGCACTGGATCTTGGTCAGGGTTGTGGTGGATCCCGAGTCTAGGGCTGTCGGACTCGAGTCCGAACATGTTTTCTGAACTGACTTGGTTTTATTGCTATTTGTATTCGCACTGTTGGGCCTTTGAGCAAGGCCCTCAACCCGCAACTGCTCAGATGTATAAATGAGATGTCTTGATTTTGACTCGACCCACTTAAGATTCAGTCCTCACTTGATCTCGGCTAGTCCTGGTCTTGGACATGTCTTTGACTCCACGATGGCAGTTTTGACTACAGTGTACCCTGGGAACACTGGGTGTGAGGCACCGCGCACCATGCACACACGCATTCACACACACATTCACACCTAGCTGGAATTTAGTGTAGCCAGCGATGTGCTTTGGGAGGTGGATGGAAAGCCACGTGGGCATAGGGAGAACATGTGAAACTCTACACAGACATTAACCCGAGCCAAAGGATTTGTTTTCAGTAATGATGACCGGTAACCCTACTGGTGAATGCTGTTTAAGAGACCAAGGAAAAACCTGTGTACATCATAGCACTATATATAAATCCACAGATTTATCTCATTGTATGAACTCATTGAAGTGTAGTATTGAAAGAAATGGTCTCTGCTGCCACCTTTGGGCCACAAAAAGCAGAATTGTTAAAGCACTCAACTAACCATTCTTTACTGTAGCTCATAGTTCATGGAGTAGTCTACTGTACTGTATGTACTGCAGCTGAGCTAAAGCTTTTCTTCTATACACTTGCCTAATTCCTGTCATTTCATGCAAACTGTGTGCTTCATTTCTCATCTCCTCCACCTTCTTACTGCAGATGACTCGGCTCGTGCTGCCCAGAATGGTTGAGAGGTGAGTTATTACTTGAAATTGGACCCTTTTTATTCATTGCATCACAGCCACCATGTTCAGTACACATTTTTTTTTTAAATTACTGCATCTGGTCCAATCCATCCAGTCATATGTAAGGTGTGAATGAGTACAGACTCGTACATAGAGATAAGATCGCAAAGCACAAAGTTTTAATTGATTTTGTAGTACAATGTAGAACAGTTTTTATTTTTGAATTCGTTCAATACCTGGCAGAAATGGTGAAAAGTTCAGTTTGTGCTGACACACAGGATAAAAAAATAACTTAATCTATCACCAGATTAGAACGGAAATATAAGATATGTGCACTTGATTGCTTTTAGGCCACATAGGAATGAAGTGTGGTTTGGCTTTTGGAAGACTTGTAGAAATCTAATAAATTCTTAATCACTGCACAACAGTTAAAAAAAAAAAAAAGTAATGTTGGCTAAGGGGAATGTAACTTGTTGTTAGTCTGCTATGTTACCACAAGAGGGTGCTGAGCTGCCGTGTGCGTAGGCAGTGGTTAGACGGGGCCATTTAAAAGTGTCTCTATGTTCAAGCAAAACCTGTTGTGTAGAACACTAACAGCTTTTGAAGATTTCAAGAGCTTAGTAATGATTTAAAAAAAAAAAGAAGAAGAATGAAATCAATAGTAAAGCATAATAAAAAGCTTATCTAGTTTGCTCATTTCTCCTGTTTGGAACGAGCACTAGTCAGAGAGCTCTGATGCTAATAAAAAATGCATGAATATAAGCTGATTCGCACAGACTACAAATCTCTGCTGTGTGCCATGTTTCATTCCAGGTCTAAAGGAGTTATCCTGAACGTTGCCTCTGCGAGCGGCATGTACCCCGTTCCACTCCTCACTCTCTACTCGTCCTCTAAGGCAAGTTCACTCTCTCAATTCCTCACCTGCTCCAGTCTGTCAAACACCTGCTTCGTAAGCCCTGTGCTGAGCAAAAGATCCACAAAAAACCCTAAAAAAAACAATGTCACAGATAGTGATATGGTGTTTGATTTTTCAATCTTTGTGTGGAGTGGTGTAAAAAAAAGTAAAGCCATTTCGAATTTACTTTGCACCTCCATGGTCTCCGTTCCCATTCTCCGTTCTAGCTTAACTAACCATGAAGGCCGTGGAGAATCCTTCAGACTCACAGCTCAATGCTTACCATTTTACTTTGTGTGCTGTACAAAACTTAATTCAATTTCGAACTTTTAACTAATTCAATTATTTAATTCATCCCGCTAATTAAGAAACCATTTTTGAGTTAAACCAAGTGTGTTAGCGCAGAGGAAACTGAAACCCGTGCCCAAGACAAGAGCTCAAATCTTCATCAAACCTGCAGCGTGCGGTGGTGCAGAGCTCGGGTCAAGGTCTCATCATATTCATCCATACCCAGAGTGCTCTCTTTTTGCCATAGAAATATGTATGAGGTCATCCGACGCCTTACCGAAAACTTGGCTTTTCGGAGAATTAATTTGTGTGCACAGACATGTCCAAGTATGAAGATAGTCACTGCAGTGGTTTTGGTGTGTTGTTTAAAAAAATGCAGCAGAAAATGAGATATTTTAAATTTTTTTGCACACTGTTGACACCCAAACAAACCTATTTTGGTCCAAAAATGCATGTGCACTGCATCTTAGCACAGACTCATGGATAAGTTGGCATTTTCCAGACCTCAAATACAGCCTTAAAAATTCTGTCCCATTCCTTACAACTGAATTTTGTGAATGTTCACTATTTATATCACCCATCTCCAACATAAGTAGGTTAGTTCACCAATGTACTATAACTAAGCACAGCAGAATTCATTATTTTGTCCGTAGAAAATAATAAACAGCAGTTGTGGCCACTAAACGCCAATTATCACAGATACTTGGCCACTTTGAAAGCATCTACTTTTCCCCGGGAATCCCGGCTGGATTTATTTTTGACCTAATTTACATAAAATGTTTGAGATTTGAATATTTAAGGTTCTGATATCTTAAAACATGAAATCGTACCCCCAGCAAGTTCAAAACAAAGGAAAAATTAGGTATAAATACAGATGTATTAAATACACCAGAGAAAAACTGACTTTACTTAATGTGACAAGCATACCATTCAAATATATACAGTACATGTGTCAGCTTTCAGATTCCGAAAAGATCCAATAAATTTACATGCTCCCAATTAAAAAAATACAATTCTAAGCATCTTTAAAATGTTGGAACTTGTTTATTTCACTGTTGGAGCAAGAGTGAAGCTGATTTACATAAATGAAGCTATTTGACACAGGGCATTAATTCTCCTGCAATATGTAGTGAAAGGAAGAAAAAAAAGAACAGATGTGGAAGGAAGTGTATTTTGCAGACAAACTCATCTTTCAAAAAAATTTTTAATTTATTTTTAAAGTGCTTGCTTGTAATGCTGTTTTAATTGTTTGACCTGGACTGCACAATATTACTATTAATTTTATTTTAATTGTATAGTGTTTTTTTTTTTTTTTTTAATTTTTTTTAATCAAGAATCCATGCCAAGCAGAAAACTCCATCTTTTCACACTGAGGACGACTGAGGGACTCGAACACAACTATTACAAAAGGTGCAAGCATTCACTGATGCTCAAGAATACAACACGATACATTAAGAGCCAAGGGGGTGTAAACTTTTGAACAGGATGATTGGTGTAATTTGTTATTGTTGTTTAAAGCTATTATTTTGTTAATTTAGTACTGCCCTTCAGAAGTTACATGTTTCCCTGAAGACAATTTGCACCAATCGTCCTGTTCAAAAGTTTACATCCCCTGGTTCTTAATGTATTGTTTTGCTTTCTTGAGCATCAGTGAATGTTTGCATTCATTGTTTGCGATTTTTAAATCATTATGTACGAGTCCCTCATTTGTCCTCACTGTGAAAAGATGGATCTTAAATTCATATATCGTCACTGTTGGAAAGGGGTCAAATATGCAGAAAATGCTGGGAAAGCAAAGAATCTGAAGGATTTCTCTGAATAACAATGGGCAGTTTAACTGCTCAGGACAAACAAGGGACTCATGAACAACCATCACAAAACATAAACACAGTCGTCGATCATCCAGGTAACACACACGGGATTAAGAATAAAGCATATGTAAACTTTGGAACTGGTTCATTTGCGTAAATTCAGTTATCGTTGTGTCTTGTGGACTATATGTATAGATCTGTTATGTGAAATAGCTTCTTCATGGCAGTACAAAATAAAAAAAAAATAAAATAAATGCAATTGTAATCCATCTTATTAAAAAAAAATAATAATAAAATGAACATTTTGTAGGTTTATGAGCACAACTGTATTCATCATTGACAAAGACGAGACAAATTTGCTATAAGTTGTGTAGTCAGCTGGGTATTTCTACCACTAAAAGTCGATATAAAAATCAGTCAATTATGTCCAATCATAAGTCATTATGTAAATGTCACTGTGCTGCACTGTGCACATTCAGTTCTTACAAGAAAAAAATGAGCACTGATTTGATTGGACAACTCGGCAGCATACACGTCTCTTGAATATGTATTCATTCAAATGTATTCATGCATTGTATTTGTGTGGGCAGCTTAATCACAAACGGTTTCTAGCCTTCAAATCAAATTTTGCCTGACTTTAAACGCCATCAGTGCTGTACATCAGATGGCTGTAGTTTTAAGCAACAATTCATGGCTTGTTGAGTGAATGTATGAAAAATCATGCAGTAGTCAAAGCCGGCCAGACTGTCTCCTACTTCAGTGTATCTTAGCAACACACACACAGCGTGTGATGTCATTGAGGCTGTCCCCACTGGCCTTTTTTGGACAAACGCCCTCTTGCAGAGCAATGAACAGCAGCAGTTTGTCACCTGCACTTGTCAGGTCCACTGAACACTGGGATTTACTTTCGATGGATGGAGTAAGGAAATGAACAAAGGACAAAAAGAAAAATGAACCATAATGGATAGGACTATAAAGCTTATTTATGCAAGTCTTGAGAGTTTTAGCCCTTGTCTTTGAAAGGTTTTGTGTTTCTTCTGTTCATTAACACCCTCTTTTTCACCTTCTCACACGAGCACTAATTTCCTTGAGCTGGTTTTGCTCAATTTCAGAGTTTAATTGTCTCTGACACTTTTAATGTTTCCGACCACACAATTTTGAGTGGGGAAATTTTGTTAAGCCGTTGCTCACTCTTTTCATTTTTTATCATTTGACTATTCGTTTCAATTAAAACTTTGCCTTATTAAATTGCCTTTCAACTACTTTTCATCAGGCTTTTGTGAATTTCTTCTCTCGTGGACTGGATGCGGAGTACAGAAGCAAGGGCATTATCATCCAGGTAAGAGAAAAAACACCAAAAATACAGATTTAAAAAAAAAAAAAAAACCCAGGAGCTAACAGAAGAGTGTTCCTCCATCATCAAAGGAGCATCCCTCTGGCTGGGAGGGACCTACTCTCTCTCCCCTGTCAATCACAGCGACACTAGTCAATCGTGGATGTCTGTGAGATCAGGTATGCAGAACAGGTCAGATAGAGCTTTCCTCTGTGTGTGTTATGCTGCCCTGTGACACCGCATGATCAGCAGTTCAAAAAGATTCATTTCAGAGGGCACATGTCGGCTTTCATCTTCCCGGGGTTGGTTGTATGATTTTGTGGGGGAGGCGAGGAGGAGGAGGGACAGCTGACTGCTGGGTGGGAATTTTGATCAGATTGAGGACAAAAAGTGGAAAAACAAATGCAGGGAGGATCAAAGGTCACTTTTTTTTTTTTTTGGTTATTAACATATAACGTTCATTCCGATCTAGAGCGTGTTGCCCTTCTACGTTACCACCAAGCTGAGTAAGATCAAGCGAGCGTCTCTGGACATTCCCACTCCGGAGACCTACGTGGCGTCGCAGCTGAGCACTGTGGGTCTTCAGAGTCAAACGAACGGCTATCTGCCTCATGCCATCATGGTGAGAACCTGAGCTGACCTTCACAGGACCTTGACACAATCTCGATTTCAGTCTCTTTTGAAGATGCTGTCTCAGTGGACAGAATGCTGTTGTACTGAGCTATTGAGCTCAGATCTAGTATGAACAGTCAGGTCCATAAATATTTGGACAGCGACACAATTTTTGTAATTTTGTTTCTGTACACCACCAGAATGGATTTGAAATGAAGACTTGATTGAAGTGTAGACTTTCAGTTTTAATTCATGGGGTTTTATAATATAATATAATTATAATACAATATAATAATATAATATAATTATAATACAAACTATTGCATTAACTGTTCAGGAATTACAACCGTTTTTGTGGTCGGGCTCAAAAGTAATTGGACAAATGAACATATCATAAATATTTTATTATTTTATATTTTATTATTTTTTAATACTTTGATGAAAATCCTAAAATCTGGAACCCATGGACATCACTGAATGCTGAGGTTGCTCCCTTGAGATGCTTTGCCAGGCCATTACCTCAGCTGCCTTCAGTTGCTGCTTGTTTGTGGGTCTTTCTGCCTTCAGTTTTGTCTTCAATACGTGAAAAGCATGCAAAAACACCAGTGACCCAGTTCCATTGGCAGCTATACATGCCCATACCATAACACTTTCTCCTCCATGTTTGGCAGATGACGGGGTATGCTTTGGATCATGAGCCCCTCCTTTCCTCCTCTATACTATTCCCATCAAGTCAATCTTGCATCAGAACTGGTCAGGTTTTATTTTTTAAATAAATAAACCAAAGTCTAATCTGGCCATTCTGTTGAGTGTTACCAGTGGTTTGCATCTTGAGGTAAACCGTATTTATTTACATTCATGAAGGTGCCTCTTGATTTTAGGCTTGGACAATGATGCGTCTGCCTCCTCCAGAGTGTTCTTGACTTGGCTAGATGTTTTGAATGGGGTTTTTCCTTCAACAAGGAAAGAATTCTGCGATCATCCACTTTGGCCTTCCAGGCCTTTTGGTGTTTCTGAGCTTGCCAGTGCATTCCTTCTTTCAAAGAATGTACCAAATTGTTGATTCAGCCACTCCTAAAGTTTCTGCTATCTTTCTGATAGGTCTATTTTATTTATTTTCAGCCTAACGATGGAATCCTTCACTTGAATCGACACCTCTTTGGACCAAATATAGAGTTCCCATGAACAGCTACTAAATACATATTCAACGCTTGGAATCAAGTCCAGACCTTTTCTTTCCTTAATTGGCCATGAAATAACGAGGAAACACGTCAGACCTGGCCATGAAACTTGTGTCAGTTGTCTAATTACTTTTGAGCCTGTGAAAATGGAGGGGATCTGTAAAAATAGTTGCAATTCCTAAACAGTTGATGCAGTATTTTTGTTAAAGCCTTTGAATTAAAGCTGAAAGTCTACACTTCAATCACATCTTGATTGCTTAATTTCAAATTCATCGTGGTGGTGTACAAAGGCGAAATTACATAAATTGTCAATGTCCAAATACTTATGGATCGGACTGTACAAATCGATAGCCTTGTGATTGTAATGAAGGTAGTTTTGATTTGTGGATGGATAATGTGTGCACATTCTCTCTGCATTTTGCACAAGTTGCACAATACCACACCTCATGCATATGTAAAAAAACAAAAAACACCTATGTCCACTGTTCATGTCTGAACCAGAGCATTTATATTTCCTATTTTAATGCATATTGTTATTTTGTTCCAGTGTGCCACAGAGTCTTGCACAGTCTCTGTGTAGGATTATGGAAATGTTGTGGTTTTTTTTTTTTTTTTTTTTTTTAACACTTTATTTTATTTGTTATAATTTATCTTTCATTTCCTACTGCAGCATCCATGAGAACATGCTAACTACGAATTTCATTGAATAAGAAAGCTGACAAAATCTTGAATAAAGCTAGCATTGTGTTTTAACTTCTGCAGGGTTGGGTGACCACTTCTCTGCTTCCTGCGCAACTGCTCACCAAGTATGTCATGAACATGGGCCTGTCTCAGCGTGCGCGTTACCTGAAGAAGCAAAAGCAGGGCTAAGATGATCTGGACAGCAAATGAAGCAGGATGGGCGGACTTCAGAGAGGAGAAGACTGGTGGAGCAACCAAAAATTACATAAAACTACTTTTCCTTTCATTGCTGAGACCAAGATTAATTCCTGCATCACTGCTCCTAATAGGATTGTTTGTTTATTCTGGCTTGTTTGAGTCATTCAGTATTTCACATTTATTTCAGTTCTAGAGAGCAGACACAAGCATTTCATTGTCATTGCTAACAAAAATAAATCTAACGCATTTCTTGAGAAACATTTCTTCCTGGCTTTGCTAATTGAACAGGATTACAGACTAGTCTTACCTGTAATATACACCTGGTGGTCCGTTTACACTTTATCAACACTCTAATTTTATATTAACACTTGCAGAAACCACAAAAAGGCCTAATCTGGTATTCAATTTTTATGCTACAACCCCTGGCAAAAATGATGGAATTGCACACTTGGAGGATGTTCACCTGGTTTTGTTTTGTTTTTACTTCTTAACAAATCACAGATATGACGCAAAACAATTATTGTTTAATAGCTGAACTTTCTAGCTTCATAAAATATACCTCAAACAAATTACATGAAATAATTTTAATTAATGGCATATTTTTTTCCAGGTCAAGTAGAGGAAAAAATTATGGAATCACCTTGCAATTTGCATTTCTAAAACAAATACCAGCACAAGTCTAAAAATGTAAATTAGTCTGCAGCTAAAACAGAGTGCTTACAGACTTTAACCTTGGACTTTTGGAAAGGAAACATGGCTCCAACAAGAGAGTTGTCAATTGAAATAATGGGAAGGATTATAAAACTCCTTCAAGAAGGAAATCTAAGACGGAGTGGGGAAAAAGGTGTCTGTTGTTCCCAGTCAGCTGTGTCTAAAATCTGGTGCAAGTATAAACAAAATGGGAAGGTTATAAAAGGAAAACATACGGGTAGACCAAGGAAGACGTCAAAGCGTCAGAATAGAAAACAAAAGCGATATGCCTTGAAAATAGAAAACGGGTGGAAACAGGAGTAAATGTTTGACAGAACTGTAAGCAATCGGCTGAATGAAATGGGATTTATGTATAGAAAAGTTGAGCGAAAACCAGCACTAACACCTAAACAGAGAAAACAAGGTTACAATGGGCTAAAGAGAAGCAATCTTGGAGTGTAGATGATTGGATGAAAGTGATATTCAGTGATCACAAATCTGCATTGGCCAAGGAGATGATGATGGAACTTTTGTCTAGTGGTGTTCTAATGAAACATATAAAGATGACTGCCTGAAGAAAACAATCAAATTTCCACACTCGTTTATGATATGGGGTTATATGTCAGGTAATGGAACAGGGGAGACCTCGACAGTCAATGCACAGGTGTACGTTGGACACTTTTCTCATTCCATCAATAGAAAATAGGTGAGAGAAATAAGTCATTTTTCAGGATGATAACACATCTTGTCACAGAGCAAAGAGTGTTAAAGCTTTTCTTCAGGTCTAGGGCTAAAATATTAAGGGTTAATTATTGATCCCACTGCTCTCCTATGAACAAAGACAGAAATAGGTGCAGCCGAAGGTTGAATGTGTGTTTTAATTTATTATTTATATGTCTGACTCCATTTAATTAATTATCTGACTCCAAAAGATAATCTTCTAGTTAGTGCTGGAAGTATAATATCTCAATGTTCTGATTATATTTAGTCTAAAACAGTTTCATACTAAACTTTCATTAAAATGACGTTCCTACGTCAGAGGCTTTTATATTGCTTATGATTAAGAGTTATTCTTGTTAGCTCCCAGGTTTATATCGACGTGCAAGCCTAGGCCTTTCCTATTTACTTGTCAGAGATTTCATTTAAACTTGCAAATTATTAGCCTTTAACTTGTCAGGGGTTGATTTTAACGTGTCTAACATATGAGAACTTTAACTTAGGAAACTATTTCTAATAACCATAGGAATACAGTCATGCACTTTTAATGCAACATACTTTCTTACAGAAGAACCACTGAATATTTAAAGATGGAAATGGAAAATGAATTTATTAAACAAACTCGCAAAGGAAGGTATACATGAAATAGAACCAAATGGAAATTACAAGATTGTTGATCTGAGTCACGGACATAAGATGCGTGAGGTTACAGCATTAATGGCAAAAAAAGCAGCCTCTGATGTTATAAGCCCCTTCCTTGATGTTACAAGACAACCTTGGGTTCTCCCCAGTATATCCTCTTATACCCCTGAGCCTCTTTGAAATGTATAGTGACCAAGATACCAAATGGGAATGATTGTTTTATGGCAAGATGGACCCTCAGCTGATTAGCTCACCCTAAGGAACTGTATGCTGATTAAATTCCTGAGAATGGGTGTGTGGGATCAAAGGAAAAATGTCTCCCATGCAAACCAGTGTGTGTGTTTGGGAGAAAGAGCTCATATTGCAACATATATTGTAAAGGTTGTTTCCTAAACCTGTTGATATTTATGATATCACCACATTGTACACCATGAAATATGGTTATAAGTGATGCCCTGAGTAAACACAGTTTAGATGGGTTTCGATTGGGTGGCTGTGGCTCAGGTGGTAGAGCGGGTTATCCACTAATCGTAGGGTTGGCGGTTTGATTCCCAGCCCGCACGACTCCACATGCCGAAGTGTCCTTGGGTAAGACACTGAACCCTAAGTTGCTCCTGATGGCAAATTAGCGCCTTGCATGGCAGCTCTGCTACCAGTGGTGTGTGTGTGTGAATGGGTGAATGAGACACAGTGTAAAGTGCTTTGGATAAAAGCACTATATAAGTGTGCCATTTACCATTTAGATGATCAGGTTAAGTTCACATGGTATCTCTAAAACACATTCCGAATCATTTTAACCTTAATCAAATTACTGCCAAAGTTTATAAATCGTCTACACGGGAAAAGCAGATCAACTCAATGACATGGCCAGCAAACAGTCCGGATCTCAATCCGATTGAAAATTTATGGTGGAAATGAAAAAAATTGCTCCATTACCAGGCTCCATCCGGAAAAACTGATCTGTCCACCGTTATTCGAGAAAGTCAGAACCATCTTGATGGAGAGTATTGTTTTTCATTTAGTGAAGTCTGTGCCTCAAAGAATTCAGACGTCATAAAATACCGAGGAGGAGCAATACGTTACTAATTGTTATTTTTTTTGTTGATGATTCCATAATTTTTTCCTCACCACTGAGTCATTCCATTAATTAATTAAAATACTTTCATTGAATTTGTTTGAGGTATGTTTTCTGAAGCCAGAATGTTCTGCTATTAAACAAAAATTGTTTTGTGTCAGGGCACACGGTTAGTGGTTAGTACGTTCACATCACACCTCCAGGGTCGGGGGTTCGATTCCCACCGTGGCCCTGTGTGTGCGAAGTTTGCACATTCTCCCTGTTTCCTCCCCCAGTCCAAATACATGCATGGTAGACTGATTAGCATGTCCAAAGTGTCCATAGTGTATGAATGGGTGTGTGAATGTGTATGTGATTGTGCCCTGTGATGGATTGGCACCCTGTCCAGGGTGTACCCCGTCTTGTGCCCGATGCTTCCTGGGATAGGCTCCAGTTTCCCCTGTGACCCTGAAGAAGGATATGTGGTATAGAAGATGGATGGATGGATGTTTAGCTGTGATTTGTGATTTGTGACAAGGCCTGTGTACATCTGTGTCAAGTGTGGTGATTCCATCATTTTTGGCAGGAGTATTTAACTGATCAGTTCACTCTCTGGTGTTGGTCTTAAACAGATTTTGTGCTAATTTTGAATTAAATGAGCAGTCTATAATTTTTTAAAGCCCTCTGCTGTGAGGAGAATTGTAATTCCAATTAAAACATTGACAATCATTCCCATTTCCCTAATGATCTCATTCCCATGTTAGAAACCTTGTGAATTGCCTTTAAAGGGAAATGGGAATACCTGAGCAACTCTGCTTCGGCAGAGTTTTTTTTTTTTAAAACAGAAGCCTAAAAACAAAGAAATGACCCAGATTCATTGCATGGTAATATTGGGAATCTCAGTTTTTCGAATGTCTATTTGAAATTGTATGATTATTTTGTGTCTAGACAGATTAATAAAATTTACCCACAGCGCCTTTTGATGTGTTGATGGCACACAATTCACATTTTCAGTCATCATGATGTGTTGATTTGCATCTACACAAACGTTTATGTCATGTTAAATCAAGAGATTTGTTTTGTAAATAGCATTACAATAGCACTCAACCCCCCCCCCTCCCCCCCCCCTCCAAAATAGGGGTCTTTAAATCACCATTTTTTAAAAAAGAAGTATGTTTTAGTCTGGCGGCTGATTCGTTGTAGTGTGCATGTTAGCTCTGTTGGTACAACACAAGTGTTTATGTAAGACCACATCTTTTTATACAGACTGCATTTGCATTGCACTAGGTGTGTGCTGCTACATTTTTAAACATTGCATAATTGTAACTAGGGCATTCTGATGACTGAATTACTAATGCAGTGTGGTGAGAACTTAATGAGCTAAGGGCACAGTTATGTTTCCATTTACACTTAATAGTGTCTGAAACAGGTAATGCTATATTGGTGATATTGGTTGTATGAGGTTGAGGTATGAGTTCAGCGTGTATTTAAATGGATTTGGCCTTACTTCAGGAGAGTGAGAACAGTACATGACTGATGTCAATGTCAAACTTGCAGAGATAAACTGGAATGCTTTGTTGCTTGGTATGAGTCTTGTGTTCTTTAGAATTCACATTCAAATAAACAGTGTCTTCGTTGGAAATCTTAAAGCCTATTCATGACATTGCTGAAATGAACCTTTACTAACATATTTAGTTAGTAAAGGTTAGGTTTCTTTTGCATGTCCCTTGTTTCCGGTTAAAAACAAAGGGGGATAGAGCTTTTTCAGTTGCTGCCCCTCGTCTATGGAATCAATTGCCACTCAAGTCTCGTTTCTCAATTGTTTCACATTTGGCCTATGTGCTATTTCTTTTTTTCAGATAGCTTTCACAAATGCCTTACAAAATGGAACATATTGAAATCGTTCTCCTGGATGAATTGGGAAACTGTCAAAAGGTTGCGATGAACTTTAACAGGAAACATGGGAAGCACATCACACACGACACTATTGCCAAACTTCAAATTCAAAAAGACTGGAAGTGTTGCGGACCAATCCAGAAGTTAATGTCCACAAACATCCACAGACGAAGACACAACCAACATGGTACTGGTAACACAGTCCCCTATATATGGAGACTTTTGGGACACCCTGTATTTCTAAAAACTAACATTTTTCTGCAAATGGTAATACACAGTTACTTTATATTTGATTAACTAAAAAATGAAATGGTAATTATGGCTTGTGCAAAAGTTTAGACATCCTTCCAGGTGTAAAGTCTCAGAATTGAATTAACTTGTTAGGCGTTGTTACTCGTTACACCAGTGAAGAATTGTTAACAATTCCAGAGTGAAATTTTCTGACACTTCAAACCTTATGGGAACACTCAACAACCATGGGCTCCTCTAAGGAACTGGCTGAGGATCTGAAAATTAAGCTAATTGATGCCTACAAAGCACAGGAATGCAATAATAAAAGATATTAAAGCGCTTCTTGTACACAATTTCCACTGTCTGAAATGTCAATATGAAGTGGCAGTTAAGTAGAAATGTGTACGTCAAGGCAAGATCTGGAAGAGCAAGAAACGTTTCAGATAGAACTGCCTGTCTACTGGTCAGAAAGGCAAAGCAAAACCCCCAAATGACAGCAAGGACCTGCTGGAAGTGTTTAGTCTCATAGGAGTCGTGGTGCACTGGTCTACTGTGCGGCATTGCTTGCACAAGTATGAGCTACATGGAAGAGTTGTCAGAGCTTATAAAAAAGTGAGCATCTGATGTATACAAAGCAATATCTAGATAAGCCAGAGACATTTTGGAACCAAGTGATGTGGACTGATGAAGTAAAAATGAAACTCATTGGCAACAATCACCAAAGGTATGTTTGGAGAAAAAAAACAAACAAACAAGGAAAAGTGTGTGACAAATCGTTTAAAAAAAAAGGGAAAGCGTCCAAGCTGACTACAAAAAGCACTTGCAAGCTGTGATATCGAATGTGCTAACCACTACGCCACCGTGCACCCTATAAATATGATTACTTTTGCTAGCTTTGTGTGGATAAGGGCTTGGATAGGCACAATTTTCAAAATACAATGCCTATTTCTCCTGGCCTTTTCTGCAGTAAATATCTTTGTACATTAAAAATTTGTACATATTGCAAACTTCTCTTAAGTGACACTAACTGGTTCTAGCATGCATACAAATCTTGTATAATGAATGTCCTCTGGTCTAGTCTTTGGTTTAAGGAGCTGCCTTTCATGTTAAATGCTTTGTGAATAACCAACAAATATATAGTTGTCTTAACCATTAGGAATAACTTGGCACTTTTTACCAATTTCTTCTTAATCTATCAGTTGACATATTGATAGCATTATGATTATTTTGTATATAGCCTATAACTACAGAACTGGCATAAAACATACAGCAGTGTGAACTTCCAAAGATATTCCAGTTGACTAGCATGCTTCTGCCTTTCTGCTTGGTAGGCTAATGAGAGATGGACCTGTGTTGTAGAGGAGAGCAGATGGTATGGCAAAGGTGCCAAAATCAGCTCCAAGATGGTCATAGCAGTGCATGCTTTCCCTGATTCAGCTCATTAGCTAATTAATGAGCCCTTGATGATCTGAATCAGTTATGTTACAAGAGGGAAGAATAGTACAGGGGTCAGTCAGGGCTTGAACTGACAGAACCCATGCAAGGTTTTCATAGCTTTGTATTGCAGATAAATTCAGTTTCAGATCATTTAAATACAGCTTGTCAGAACAGTGGACACAAAGCAGGTCTAGACTTCAATGAACATACAAAAGGCAGCAGTGCCAAGGACAAGTCCTTAAAAGTGAAAACCAGTCTTCTCTGCACCAAATAGTGGAATTACAGTAGGAAGTGAGTGAGCCTAGAAGGGATTTGGTTCAAGCAGAGTACAGTAGACACCTCTCTAAAATATGATGAGGATTGTGGCCAGGGCTATAAGCAGGATAAAAATTTTAGTGAGGTCCATATAGTTAATATAGCTCACTGCTGAATGCACTACATCAATTGCCCATTAAAAAAGAATCAGTTGTCCTGTCTGTTGTCTCTAAGCTGCCTGTTGATTTCAGCCTCCAAAATCAGGTTTCACAATATCTTAGAGCTTTTCCTGAAGTCTGCTTTCATATGTCTTAAAAAGGACAGTGAATCAAAACGTTTTATCAGCCTCAAAATTGAAGACATATCATTATTTCTTATAGAGCATTTTCTTTATTTTTTAAATATATTTTTAAAATTGTCCCAGTGAACTGATCTCATTAAAGAACAATAAAGTACGGCACTTACCATTAATAAATCATCCATTTAATCTAGCTGTAGAACTGAGATGCTTATTATGTTGTATATTATAGCCAATTTCAATACATTCATATAAATGGGCTGTTTTCTGTTGAACATACTTATGCAAAATGAACATTCTATTCTAGGAGAAAGATGTTACTTTATAAAAGATGTTAATTATTTAAAGAAATAGGTAAAGTAACCTTTAAAGCACCCGGTGGTTACCATAAAACCCAGTATATGTGCTAAAAAAAACGTATTGAAACTATTGACATTCAGACCTTGATATGCTCATAGCTAGTCTAGCAGAAAACTTTCATAAAAAATTAAAACTGTTAAAAATGCAGACTATAGAATACTAACTGAATACACCAATTAGCTATAACATTATAATCAGCTATAACACCTGTCTAATATTGTGTAGGTCCCTCTTGTGCTGCCAAAACAGCTCTAACCTTTCGAGGCATGGACTCCACAAGACCTCTGAAGGTGTGCTCTGGTATCTGGTGCCAAGACATTATCAGCAGATCCTTTAAGTCCTGTAAGTTATGAGGTGGGGCCTCCATGGATCTGACTTATTTGTCCAGCACATCCCACAGATGCTCAATTGGATTGTAATCTGGGGAATTTGGAGGTCACGTCAACACCTTGAACTATTTGTCACGGTCCTCAAACCTTTCCTGAACAATTTTCACAGTGTGGCAGGGCGTATTATCCTGCTGAAAGAGGCCAATGCCATTTGGGAATACCGTTGCCATGAAGGGGTGTACAGTACTTGTCTACAACAATGTTTAGGTAGATAGTACGTGTCAAAATAACGTCCACATGAATGCCAGGACCCAAGATTTCCCAGCAGAACATTGCTCAGAGCAACTCAGAGCATTGCTCAGAGCAACAACACAGAAGTCTCCAATTACCAGACACTTCTCTCCTCTTTTTCCAATAGCATCTCCACTGCTAAAGCCACATTCTACCAAGAGAAGATTGGTAGTTCTCCCAACACCCTCATTCCTTTCAAAACCTTTTCCTCTCTACTCTGTCCCCCTGCTTCCCCTTCCCCTACCTCTCTCACTGCAAATGACTTTGCCACTTTCTTTTCCAACAAGGTTACATCAATCAGGAACCAGTTCTCAACCCCAGACATGCATAGACCGACTCCCCCTCCGTGTAATTCCCAACTGATTTCCTTCTTTCCCCTCTCAGAGACTGATGTCTCTAAACTCCTCCTCTCTAGCCGTCCCACAACCTGTCCTCTTGACCCTATCCCTTCTCACCTTCTTCAGTCCATCTCTCCCACACTATTACCTGCACTCACACACATCTTTAACACATCACTCTCTACTGGCACATACCCTACCTCATTTAAGCAAGCCCGGGTTACCCCACTGCTTAAAAAACCATCACTCAACCCTGCTATAGTTGACAACTACAGACCTGTTTCCCTCCTCCCTTTTCTTTCCAAAACTCTTGAAAGAGCCGTTTTTATTCAACTCTCGAATTTTCTCACACAGAACAACCTCCTGGACACCAAGCAGTCTGGCTTCAAGAGCAACCACTCCATGGAGACTGCTCTGCTTTCCATCACTGAAGCCTTACGACTATCAAGAGCAACCTCTAGATCATCTGTCCTTATCCTACTTGATCTCTCTGCTGCTTTCGACACTGTGAACCATCAGATCCTCCTGTCAACTCTCTCCAGCCTGGGCATCACTGGAACGGTTCTGCGCTGGGTGGAATCCTATCTCTCTGACAGATCCTTCAAGGTATCATGGAGGGGAGGTATTTCTGAAACTCAGCAACTCACAACTGGCGTTCCACAGGGGTCAGTTCTGGGACCGCTCCTCTTTTCTATCTACACTACATCTCTAGGGCAGGTGATTGAGTCTCATGGCTTCTCATATCATTGCTATGCTGATGACACCCAGCTCCATTTGTCCTTCCAGCCTGACGATCCATCTGTCTCTGCACGCATCTCTGCTTGCCTGTCGGACATCTTGGTCTGGATGAAGGAAAACCATCTTAAGCTTAACCTGGCAAGATCTGAGCTTCTGGTCATCCCAGCCTGTCCCTCAATCAACCACAACCTCACTGTACAGCTCAGCTCACTCACACTCATGCCAACCAGGACGGCCAGGAACCTTGGGGTGATTCTTGATGACGGCTTGACCTTTACAGACCAGATCTCAGCAACTGCAAGGTCCTGTAGGTTCATCCTTTACAACATCAAGAAAATCCGACCCTACATCACCGAACAGGCTACACAGATACTAGTCCAGGCTCTTGTTATCTCTAAACTGGACTACTGCAACTCACTGCTTTCAGGCCTCCCAGCCAGCTCCATCAAACTCCTTCAGATGATTCAGAATGCTGCAGCATGCCTCGTCTTCAACCAGCCCAAGAGAACCCATGTCACACCCCTCTTCATCTCCCTCCACTGGGTTCCTGTAGCCACCCGCATCAAATTCAAGGCCTTGATGCTCACCTACAAGACCTTGTCAGGAACAGCACCCTCCTACCTCAACTCTCTCCTGAAGGCCTACGTTCCCTCTCGCAATCTGCGATCGATTAGCGACCGACGTTTAGCAGTTCCAACTCAGCGTGGCGCAAGGTCCCTTTCCAGAACCTTCACGCTAACTGTTCCTCAGTGGTGGAATGAACTTCCAACCTCAATCCAGACCGCAGAATCTCTCACCATCTTCAAAAAACAGCTAAAGACCCACCTCTTCCGTGAACACCTAACCAACTCATAAAAAAAAAAAAAAAAAATTGCACTTACACCTCTACTCTGTGCACTTTGCTTCTTCTTGAACTCAATTAATGGATCTTGTATGGTAGCACTACTTGTATTGTTCTCTGCTTGATATATCGCTTTGCTTGTATTTTTCTCATTTGTAAGTCGCTTTGGATAAAAGCGTCTGCTAAGTGAATAAATGTAAATGTAAATGTAACACACTGCCTCTGCCAGCTTGCCTTCTTCCCATATTGCATCCTGGTGCCATCTCTTCCCCAGGTAAGCGATGCACATGCAATTGTCTAGCCATCACGATTTGGCCCTTGTCAAAGTCACTCAGATGCTTATGCTTGCCCATTTTGCCTGCTTCCAACACATCAACATTGAGAACTGACTGTTCACTTGCTGCCTAAATATCCCACCCCTTGTGTTACGCTCCCATGGAGAGTATGGTCTAGGGTGAATGTAAGAACAATAACAATTTAAGATGGCAGGTTGATAGGATTATGGTGATGGTGAATGTGAGTAGGACAGGAGGGTAAAGGTAGGGTTATCACTCTTATTCTTGAAACACACAGGACTGGCATTTACAGGCAGACACAGGACAACCATAAACAAGGACAAAAGGGGAACTAGTCTCACCCAAGAGAGAGTGCATGGACGGTGCCAAAGAAATGAACACAGCAAAAAAGACTTCACTAGGCTGTATTTAAAGTAGCTAACCTGACTGAGAAAAACATCATACAAAAATGAGCTACCTACACTAGGCTAGGCTAAACTAACAAGAAATACAAGGGTGGCCCCCGCCCTCTAGCCTAGTGTGTCTAGACATTCAAACACACCTGCATGATAGAATGTAGGTGCGTGCACAATCTTACCTGTTCTCAAACCAAGAGAGCTAGTATAAGGGTGGAAGGGAGATTAGGCTGAGATTAGGCTGAGATTAGGCTAAGATTAGGCTGAGATTAGGCTAACAGTAGGCTAACAGTAGGCTAACAGTGATCCAAGAGCCAGTGACACAAGGGCTTCAATATGCTCCTTTTAAATGTAAAGCTCCACCTCTTTTGGCTGGGTTCCTGCCTTCCTATTGGTCAGGTCTTGTCATCCAGTTAATGGAGATTTCCACAGTGAATCCTTCCCTGAAACAACAGCTTTTCTCTTATGCTATCTTGGGTTTTGCCCCAACTGAGGCCATGGGACTTTTCTGTCTGATGGTGGTGTTCTTTTATTAGAAGACAGCCAGAGACAGAAGGGAAACAAACAGTGGAAAAAGCAGAGAGAGAGCACACAAATGCAAACACACTGACACATAACACCTTGAGAGGTGCCATTGTAATGAGATAATCAATGTTATTCACTTCACCTGTCAGTGGTTTTAATGTTATGGCTGATTGGTGTATAAGACCAGGGAAACAGAATGGTTTCATGCAGGGAATTAGCAGTAAAGCTGTGTAGGTAATTACAGCAGTAAAATGTGTAGGTTATTACAAATCATAAAATGGCAGGAGTTTAACAGGGGTGTGATAATAGTCAATAGTCAATCGTGTCAGTAGGATGGATGTCACACACAGCTGCCTCACAAGTGGTCATGTAGGTCCAGAGAGCAGGAATGACCTTGAAACATCTTAAATAGCAGGAACACATGTGTAGCTTGACAAAAATCTAATATTAAAATAATCTGTACTATTTTTGTAAAGGAATATCCTTAATTTGTTAATTGGATTGCACAGTACTTGACATATGGTCTATATGATGATCTTAGTGCAATTGATATGCCACTAAGCCTAGTTTTAGCAGCTTAACTACAAAGGGAAGCCAGAAGGTAGCACAGGCATGAGAGCACCCTGAGACATTAGCTTGTCTCTGCTCCACCATCAACAATTCTGAGTAAACACATAAGAGTGATGTGTACTGACATCTCAGCCATTCCACTAGCACCTTCATTCTCTATGCTCATAAACCCAAAGATACACACCTTTTTATTTTTTCTTTTCTTTCTTTCTTTCTTTTCTTTTCTTTTTTTTTTTTTTTAAATCTAAAAGAACAAGTAAATTTTCAGCTTATAGTGCTAAAAATAAAAACTAGGACACATAGCTGGGGTTTTTGTCGGAGAAAGTAGTTTCCCTATACTAAAGTTTTCACAATTCTGGGTACTGACAGAAAGCATGAAGTATGAAGCGTAAGTTAAGCATGGAAATGTGTGTGTGTGTGTGTGTGTGTGTGTGTGTGTGTGTGTGTGTGTGTGTGTGTGTGTGTTTCCCACATTCTTAACCACTTAAAGATAACCACTTAAAGCTATGTAGATCAGTTGCAGTATTTTGCATTCGACACTGTAAGCCATAGTAGTGTTGTTTAATTAGGGATGATATCATCTGGCTTTTTTTTTGTTCTAGTAAAGGCTCTGGATGTTGCACTCTGGACTACATTGAGTTTATTCAGGGTGCTACTGAAACATCCAGACATAAAGTGGTCCATATTTAGCCAGTATTTTATACATAGAAGAAAGCAATCGCAGTAATATGTGATGATCAGTGTATTGGGGACACATCAGCGCATAAACCAGTTACAAATTCATCAAGATTGCACATATCTGGCATCTTGTTTCTAGCAGCCATAGTAATGAAATGGTCAATATGGTGCAAAGTTTAAATACCTGAAGCTAACTGTGGGCTGAGCTGAGTGTAATGACCTTTAGGCTACATTTTAACAAAAACTCTTTGCAGATTATCATTAACATTACAAAAGCCCTATGTGATCTTCCTGGATTTAATGCTGACTGACATCTGAACCTGACCTCTGCAATTAGTCGTTTAATTTTATAATGGAGAGTGACTGGAATCAGCTTTTAAATATATGTGTAATAATACTGGACCTCTTACCCAGATCCTCTTTGACCAGTGAAATGGACGCTTATGGTATCGGTCCAAAACCTTCCAGTTTTTTCATATGTATGAGTCACGCAGCTTCATTACATAACTATAGAGAAACTGACCTTAAGCAAACCCTGTTTTCACCTTTAGGATTTAGACAGGATATGACATAAATTGTGGATGTTGGAATCCACTACTAACAGTTTATAGTCTAGTATCCAAAACTAATCTAGTCCTTTAGCACTTATTACTCAAGAATTAGAATCAAGACAAATAATCTTTTTAGCAGTTTGAGAAATTGTATGAAACAATTTTTAAACACTGTTGTGACAATATTCATTGTATATTGATTCACACAGTGATATTGTTGCCTCCTAATGACTAATACCTGAAATTGACACAATTACTACAATCCCCGGTGCATTATAACTGTTTTATGACTATGCAGTAATGACTGATTTTTAATTATATAAGTGAAGAATGTAATGATGTTTGAGAAATTTGTATTAGTTGTTCATGACAGATACAAAAGGCTTTTGTATCATTTCCTAAGATATGATAGTTAAAAAAAATTCTCTCACACTCTCATTTTCTATAAGTCACTCTCTCAATTTCACTCTCCTGCTCTCCCCTGCAGCCAAAGGCCATCTGTGGCCCTGAAATAGATCTGGAGCGTCAGCTCAGCTGGTACACCCACGCAATCTCATGCCACAGCTCTTTCTCAGTGTTCGACAGGAGTATAGTACATGAACATATATGCACATTGCCTCATGGGAAGATTTGCTGTCATGTGTTTTCTCCAGTTCTTCATGATTTGAGCTTTATCTCTATTTCTAGTATCCCTGACTGCCAGATGAAAATGAATATTCCCTCTCCGCCCCCTGTCAGCTTCACACAGCACGCTGTTCAGCTTCCGGGGAGGGGCGAGGGACATTCCGGAGGATCGGGATGGAAATCGGAAGTGTGAGGGTGCAGTGAGGAAGGAGGAGCTGGAGGGAGCTCAGACACTGAGGGAGAAGTGAGTGGGAAGCGCTGGTCTATATAAAGCATCTCTAGGGCTGCTTGTTACAAGCATTCAAGACAGAGACTGAACAGTAAGGACTGAAGCTCACAGGTTTCTTCTGCCTCCAAAGATTTGAAGACCTCCAAGCATCCAAGGAGTAGAAAACTGGTTTTTTGGCAGACCTGCTTTTCTGCAATACCTCAGCACCTAGTGAAGAAGAATCTGCAAGGTTTTTCAGTGACTACCACCAGCCCAGCATCAGTGGCCTCACTGGACATGACCCAGCTTAATGCTTTGCCTACTCACCTGGTAGCTCTGGGCATGGAGGAGTTCCCTCATCCTGTGGGAATTCTGAGGGCTTTGGAGTGTCAGAATGGCCGTCCTGGACGTCATCACGAGGCCCGCTTCATCTGCAGTAAGATCACGGAGGATGTGGATGAGGAGGGGACTCTGGATGAGGATAGAGCACACCGGTCCTTCCAACAGTCTCTGGAGAGTCTGCGCAGATGCACTCAGACACGGCAATGGCTCAGATATCAGGACTCCACCAGCATCTCCACACACAGCAGCGTGGACTCTAGTGACCCCGAGACAGCATAAAAGAACTGAGAACTGACAACCGAAACTTTGTAGAGTGATATTATGAAATGGGAAGAGTCAGGGTAGTTGCTTCACAGTGAAGCCAGACTGACCAACCCCAATTATATTTGCCCATGTATTTATCTGTTAGCATTTGACAATATTTGCACCAAACCTTCAGACTGGTATTATATATCTTCTGAATATGCTTGATGAATGTGTAGCATGTTGCTTAGCTGTGCTGAATGCTCCACAGGCTTTGGGCCTCTTATGTGAGAGAATGTAGCTTGATACATTTGGCAACACAGACTCTCAGTCCTGCAATTGAATGGCGTCCCATCCATCCCACTTTACGCCAAGGGTTCTCGGGATCCCACCACGACCCTGACCAGGATAAAGCTATTACAGAACATGAATGGATGAATGAACAAATGAATGAATGAATGACTGAATGAATGAGCATAAACTCTACTGTGTTGTACTGAATGGCATCCCAAAAATGCTATGCTTATAAAACCTTTTTGTACATTCATGATCCGTTTGAATAAATGAACAAAGTCTGAACAAATCCATCTTTTAAGTTGTCATCCTTACTATACAGCAACTGCTATCTTATTTCCTAACACTTATTCCTTTGAGGGAACTTTTAAAAAGCACATTAGATTGTTGATAATAATAAGCACCCTCATATAGTACACGCCTACTCATGCATTTTTCTTTCAGGCCTCGGCTAATCCTTGGTGGAGAAACTGTGATGCTGATGGAGGATGAGTAATCTTATTGCTCAGCACACACACACACACACACACACAGCAAAATTCTCCAGATCCTGCTGTGTAGGTGGGCTCTCCTGTGTGGGAGGATAGGATCAGGATGCGTGTAATAAAGAGCGTAGACATAGAAATAAATCACAATTGATTGTTCTTAGTTAGGTGATAATGCACAGTATTTGAATAAATATCTGTAGGTTTTAGTGCCTTTGTGTTCCCTTTGCTGTAGTTGTATTAAATATTAGTCAGCATCACAAGCCATCTTTACTGAGAACAGTGAGTCTCAGTGCTTTAATAAGCCGATATGTCGTTAATTTACTTCTCAGCAGGCATCCAGAGCAATTGTTTCTCTGAACATCATGAAGTGAAAACAACCATCGCTACATCTCTTGTCCAACACAGCAGATGGTTGATATTTGAGAATCTGAGCCATGTTTTATTGGCGTAGATCTCTCCTCATGATTTTTTCCCCTCTGTCTGATTCCAGATTTGCTTCAGCTTATGACACCACACAGTGATTAACTCTCACCACCTCTTTTGATCTATAGAGAAAATGTCAGATAATTACACCCTTTTGAAATTTGACAGAAAGTCTGAGGATGAGTAAATACTGAACTTCAGAGAAAACAAACATGCACATATACTCACACACAAGCTTAAATCATCTGGGAGTCTTTGGCTATGTTATCAAAGCAGTCTGTAATGGTGATCATTTTGAGTGTTGTATTGTAGCATGTAATGTGTTAAAAACGTTTGCTTGTGTGCATGTTGTTTAGACAACCTCCATCCACCTCCATATTGAATAAAAGTGTTGCAGGTTCTTCTTTAGCACTGCACAACTGCTCAGACTCCCAGGACCCTTGCAATCCTCACTCTTACAAATGGTAACTACATACCCTGTTTGAAAAATTTGTTTCACTATAGTTACTGAATAATTCATAGTAGTTACTGAATAATATGCTTTCAGATGAATATTATTCATAAGCCAGGAGTGTAAGGGGTTACCAGAGCTGCTTTTCATTTCAAACTGCACTGCACTGACCTGTAGCATGGGTCATTTCAGAAATCTGTCAAGCACACACACACACACACACACACAAACTGAGGATTTGCGCAGCAGAACATGAAGGTGCAAGGCGGAAAATGGCTTAATTATTCATGCAAGGCAGGTGCGTTGAAAACTGCACTGTGATGATAAAACAGGGCTTATGGAGGGGTGCTAGTATTTGCCAGTGCATTATTAATGTACTTCACAACAACCTGTTAATGGCTGCGGTATGTCAAAGCCAGTCATCAGTGTGCTTGTAATTATATTTTCAGTCTAGTATTCAGAATCACAGCAAGCTATTTCAACTCCATCTCCATCCAAGTGAAAAATTTGCATTGTTGATTGATTATGTAATTTCTTGTTGGTGTAAGAATACCTGTTTGTTTTCTCATTCATCCCAGGTGTCCTCTGTTTGAAACTTTTTTCCCCCCTGCTCTCACACCTGTTGAGTGCAGCGTTTCTTTCCATTGGGTGTCACTGTTGTCTCGTCAGAATTCCCATCCAGCTCTTCACAAGCCTTCTGGTCCATGTGTTGCTATGACAAAGACCTTCAAATCAACTGTGATGTATCATTTCAGTAGAAAAAGGTGAAGAAAAAAACCAAGGCTCGTCCAAACCCCTGCTCTCTGAGTTGAATTTAGCCTAGGTGATACTGGTCTGAGCCCTACGATACAGAAGCACACCAACGCACCATTTCTAGCCATGGATGATGTAGTCATAAAAATAGAAGAGTGCCATGCCAGACCTTGATAATGGAGCCCTTTTGACATGCTGCCAAAATCTGCACAAAGCTTCACTCATATATACCTTTCTGAGGCTAATCTGTGTCTAACCTTGATGGATGGCTTGGATCACAGGGTCAAGTCCATTATGAGGCTGAGGAGAGAGGTTAATCTGTTCATTATTATAGGTAATCCACCCCCCCCCCCCCCCCCCAACCTTTTTCCTCTATGCACAAGCATTATTAGCAGAAGTATTCATACAGAAAACTAATGATCAATACACGCCACATATATAGACTTGGCTTAAGGGTTCAATTAATAGGAAATATGCGATGCATTGTGAATAAGCAATGCATTCATACTTTAATAACTGTAAATCCTTACATTTAAATGGATATCAAAAGGTGGGAATATAAACAAGACTCCTTGAAATTATGCCTCAGCAGTGGCTCTCTTAAAAAGAACAACACTAAATACACAATATTCTTTGAAATGAACCATTCATAAATTCCATGTTTCACCTACAAGGATGATCTCTAAAGTCTTCAATTATGCTGCCTCCATTGCATGCATTTATTTAATCCATTAGCGCACACTCCTCCGTTGACCAAGCATATCCTTGGGGGAGAATAAAAATGCTTCACAATACTAAGCTCCCATTTTCTTCTACGTTTTTTTTTTTTTTTCATTACAATTCACCTCATCTAATCTGAGTCCTGAGCATATTGGCAGGGACATTTCAGAATAAATTGAGTGTGAAGATTGAAAGGAATTAATGTGTACTTGACTATGAGCAGAATGCTCTCTGCTGTAGAGTGAAAAGGCTCGGTGACAAGGACAGGGCTTGTACGGTGATTTGTACATTAAAGGTTGACTTAGCAAAGTCAATAATTGCTCCCTACTCTAGGGACGCCTCTGTGTCCAAGCAATCAACTGCCTTTGTTTGATAGAAAAGACCAGAAGACAATTTCCAAAACAAATAGTCTCCCAGAGGCCCTTTCTTGACCACCATCAAATTTCATAGACTGTCGGGCATTAGCTGAAGTGATGCCCTATTTTCCTATTCAGGAGCCTTAGTTATGACTTAGCTGTCAAATCGACCGAACTGACTTGAGGGTACGTGAGCAGGTTATAGCTGCGTGTCTATGTAATAAGTTTAAAAGCTTCGGCAAGCAACATATCTGCCAAAGTTCTCATTATTATTGCATAGTAGCTACATGTTATACATTATACATTATACATAATATGTACATACATATTATCCATAGTACCTACAGTCAACTCTGGAATGATTACCACCATTCAAGAAAAAGAGCAGAAATATATAATATGGATAAGTACAATGCATTTTTAAAATATAATAGATATAATGGATATATAAAATGAATAAAACATGTGATAAGTGATATTGGGCAGCACAGTGGTGCAGTGGGTAGCGTTGCTGCCTCACAACTCTAGTTTGATTCTGAACTCTGGTTAATGTGTGGTGTTTTTGCATGTTCTACCCATAAACACTTAGACTTCCCCAAGGTTGTCCTGTTTAATTCATGCAAAAACATGCTTATGGATAGATTGGCTATGCTAAATTGCCCACCTATAAACGGCTATGAATGTGTGTGCACAGTGCCCTGTGATGGACTGGAGTCCCAGTCAGGCTGTATTACTGCCTCGTGCCTGAGATGAATGAAAAAAAAATGAATGAATGCAAGAATAACATAAAATAGATATATACACAGATCAGCCATAACATTAAAATCACTGACAGGTGAAATGAATAACATTGATTATTAGATTTGTTTACACTGTGCTATATATATATATATATATATATATATATATATATATATATATATATATATATATATATATATATATATATATAGATTCCCACACATTAGTTTTCTAGCACAGAATTATATGTTACAGAAAAATGTTTGTCATTAAAGAAAGCTGCAGGGTTTTCCTGCAAAAATATGAAGCAAGTGCGACAGTCAAAGTCTCCAGAAGAACCGTGGCTGGCTCTGCAAGATGCTCAATAACACTTCATTTCCTTATAAAACTGCACAAATTGTCCTGGAGACTACGATTTTTATTTTTATTTTTATTTTGTCACACCAAATATTGCCTTTCTTTCATTTACTACTGTTTACTGCTCTTTACGATATATATATATTTTTTTTAAAATGTAGAAACATTTAATTTCATAATTTTGAAAAATTTCATCATTTTGAAGGCATCTTTGCTCTACAGCATTTCTTTGCATGTGCCTCCTCCATCCGTAGAATTTTTATATATAGTGAAATATAGTGCAAATATAGAAAGTGCACTGTACAGATAAATAAGGTACATATGTCCAGTGACCATTAGGTGAACATACAAATGGTATCATGTAGTAATTAGTCAGTTATGTGCAAAGAGGGCCATGGTAGTGCAAATGACAAGAGACAAATGGTATTTAAGAGTGAAAACAGAATTAATGTACGGTAGGTGTTTTATTTATTTATTTGTTTATTTGTTTATTTGTTTATTTATTTATTTATTTATATATTTTATCTTGTTACAATGGCACATGTCAAGGGATGGGATATATTAGGTATGCAGTACCTACCAAAAGTCGTCCAAGGAAGGACAACCGGTGAACCGGTGACAGAGTCATGAGGCCTAAGGCTCATTGATGTGTGTGGGGAACAAAGGGTTCCCTGCTCTGATCCCATAGAAGAGTTACTGTAGCAGAAATTGCTGAAAAAGTGAATGCTGGCTATGATAGAAAGATGTCAGAACACACAGTGCATGGCAGCTTGCTGGGGATGGGGCTGCGTAGCTGCAGACTGGTCAGAGTGCCCATGCTGACCCCTGTCCACCACCGAAAGCACCTACTATGGTCATGTGAGCATCAGAACTGGACCATGGAGCAATGGAAGAATGTGGCCTGGTCTGATGAATCCCATTTTCTTTTACATCATGTGGAAGGCCGGGTGCATGTGCGTCGCTTACCTGGGGAAGAGATGCGGTATGGGAAGAAGGCAAGCTGGAGGAGGCAGTGTGATGGTCTGGGCAATGTTCTGCTGGGAAACCTTGAGTCCTGGCTTTCATGTGTTACTTTGACATGTACCACCTACCTAAACAGTGTTGTAAACCATGTACACTCCTTCATGGCAACGGTATTCCCTAATAGCAGGGGCCTCTTTCATCAGGATAATGCGCCATGTCACACTGCAAATATTGCTCAGGAATGGTTTGAGAAACATGACAAAGAGTTCAAGGTGTTGACTTGGTGTCCAAATCCCAGATTTGTGCTGGACAAATATGGAGGACCCACCTCGCAACTTAGAGGACTTAAAGCATCTGCTGCTAACATCTTGGTACGAGATACCACAGCACACCTTCACAGGTCTTGTGGAGTCCATGACAGGTCAGAGCAGTTTTGGCAGCACAAGAGGGGCCTACACAATATTAGGCAGTTGGTTTTAATGTTATGGCTGATCAGTGTAAAATATAATTCATATATATTATATATTATATAAGAAATAACACACAAAGTGTTAAACGCAAAGTAGATTATTTTCATTTAACAGCCAAAGTGACCCAAAGTGTTGTCAACAATTAAAATTTTTTAATTATTAAGGAACTTTTTAACTGTTTATATTTAATATAAGGAAACATCTGCATTGCAAGCTTGTTCCTGTTATCAGCTATAAGCAGCTGTTCCCTCACCAGCGTCTCCTGTTTTCTCTCTCTTGAAGTTAATAAGCCTCAGCTTGTCATGTGCCTGAGAAACTGGAAAGAGCAAACTCCTCTGTCCTGACTTTCACGTGTCAGGAAACTTACTGACTGCTGACACTCGAGACTCCTTCCATAAATGTTACATTAACATCTCCTAACAAAAAAACTTTACTATATCAATGATTAGATATTTTTCTAAATAACAACAAACCTTTTTAAATCCAGTTGTCATTAGCCTTAGATTATGTTGAGTGGAAGCATGGTGGCTTAGTGATTAGCATGTTTGCCTCACACCTTCGGGGTTGGGGGATTCGAATCCTGCCTCCACACTGTGCGCGGAGTGTGCATGTTCTCCCTGTGCTTCAGGGGTTTCCTCTGGGTACTCCGGTTTCCTTCCCTAGTCCAAAGACATGCGTTGACTGGCATATACAAATTGTCTGTAGTGTCTGGATGGGTGTGTGAGTGTGCTCTGCAACGGGTTGGCTCCCCGTCCAGGGTGTCCTGTGTTCCCTTGGATAGGCTCCAAGCTCACCTGCAACCCTGGGCAGGATAAGTAATATGGAAGATGGATGGATAAATTATGTGGAGCCTCTGCCATCCAAGTTATTGTAACTATAGGAACGGCAATGTGTTACAACAAACGCATTAATATAAACATAATTTATTTTACAGCTGGAACTATTGTCAGAGCCGCTGTTATAGACAATTAATCACCACCTCCTGATTTGAGAGTGCAGCTGCACTGATTTTGTTTATGAAGGACCAAACCTGCAGAAATTTTTAAAAAACAAAATAATAAAAAAATAAATAAAAATATATATGTAATAATAGGAAAATAAATAAAGGAATAAGTGACTTGATAAAAAATTATGATTCATTTTTAATTAAATTTAATCCAAAATTACCTTTTTCCTTCATTTATTATTTTCTGTATTTATTTTTACATTTATTTTTATTTTTTAAACTTTTATTTATTTATTCTTTTATTTATTTTTTACATTTATTTCCATATTTATTTATTTATACATTTTTTTCTTTTTACTTTTCTGTGTACAACATGCAAATGAGGAGGCGGTCCTTGCGTAGCTCCAGTGCATCATTGGTTGAGAGCTCACGTATAAGCGTCAGGTCTAACTAAAACAGGGTGCACACTGTGGGATTTTTAATAGTCCTTTGCGACTGTTGCTTGTCAGACTGTACAAACATGATCCCAGCTGTAAGCCACGTCACACTGTACGATCTCAGTTGTCATTAATGTATGACAGCCAAGACACAATAAACGGAAGCACGCAAGAAGACTCGTACGGAGTCCACCTATTGGTTCTTGCTTTGATAGTCGTCGTAGGAGAAGCCACACTACATCACTGCCTCAAATCTTCTGACACTGCCAGAATTTAATCGGAGTAAAAATTTGCTCGCAATGGCTAATAATCGGCTATCAGGGAACGTGTCAAACGAGCGATCAAAGACTACAGATTTTGGCCTAGGATTATAGGAATCTTTTAGGATTCTCAAAATGTGTCTCAGACGACCAAATCGTGGCCAAAATCGTACAGTGTGAACCCGGCTTAAACGATAGAAATCAGAGTTTTCAAATAAAATTGCGGGAGCAATGCACTGTCCAAATTGCTACAGGAGAGGCAGCTCAAATGGAGGGTTGTAAATTATTTTCACCGATTCGAATTATGTTGAATTACTCTGTAGTGACCACGATTTTTCAGAGATAGTGTTCAGGAAAGTTCAGTTTGCCATTTCCCCTTCAGTGCGCATGCGTGAAATCATGCCGTTTTCTCCTGTTGCTGCGTTAGTGTGCGCTTTATCATCACGCGAGTTATTTTATAGTGTTGATACTTTCCATCATCATAAGGTACATTTCACATTGTTTGTTAGATCATTTTCAATTAAATTTGATTAACTATATCACAATTAGAACTGTGAATGCCTAGTTCTTCAGGAGGTTATACATAATGATGACTATAAAATACACCACCATCACTGTAGTTCTTTATAAATCCTCACACTGTAATATACAGGAAAGAACCACTATTCACTATACTTAAGTTTTGTTTCCAGTTCACTTGGATTTACCATATATATTTGCTTAAATGTGGTAAATGGATATTTTAATTAAATTTTTTAATCCATTGCTTCTTGCTGCCATTTTCTTTGAAAACTTTTTTAAAATGCTTTATTTGAACATTTAGTTTACAGTGTGGTACAACCAAAATAGAACATAACAATAAGTAAACAACACCACAGCTCAAAACAGAAGTAGAACTACACAGTAACTAACTAACTAAATAAATAAATAAACAAACAACTAAAAGATAAAAAAGAAAGAGGGCATTACCCAAATTAAAACAAAATTACACATTAATTACAGTAAAAAGTGTGTACACCGTGCAAATTGTTCTGAGTGCTTTTTTGTTAAGAGAAGATGAAATTGTAACCAAATAATGTTTTATCTCTTGTAAGTATAAAAATAAATAAATAAATAGGTTTACAATTCGAAAACTTACATTTATGAATATAAAATCTGCACAGGAAAAGAATTAGGTTTATTATAAAGCAGGAATTTAGATCTGCTTCAACAAATCAAAAAATAACAATGTTGGGATTCATTGGAAAAACTCTGCAAGATATTACTTGAGATAAACCAACTAACATCTTTCCAAAGCTGCAAAGTGTAACTGCATGACCAAAACAAGTGAAAGGCGGGGGTGGTGGTGGTGGTGGGGGGTGTTTCAGAGTCATTCTGAAAAAAAGAGCATTTAGTGTCAAAATCAGATCTAAATTTTTTCTTTAAGAAATTTTTGACAGGATAAATATTATTAATTAATTTTAAAATATATTTCTTTTACGATGTTTGTGAGGGAAAATCTTTGTTGCATGGACCATATATTTTTCCCATTTAAAGGATCAAAGAGTCCATTCCAATATGAGTATTATTTTTGAAAAGCATGTGTATGCCAGATGGAATAGCATCTATAACTGTAGCAGACTCTTTACGAGTTACTCCTATATTATTCTGAAAGAAATTTTGTATACCCAATAAGCAGACCATCATTATTAAAGTGCAGTCTAACATGAAATATTCCATTACTGAACCAGTGATTATAGAACAAAGATTTCTTTTTTAAAAACGATATTCCTATTGTTCCATATGTAACACCGATGAGGAGAAAAGTTATGCTTGTAAATGAGAGTCCATGCCAAAAGAACTTGTTGGTGAAAGTTAGATAGCTTGACAGGGAGTGTTTGAATATCATAATTACACATTAGAATAAACTTTGCTCCATCACGTTGTGAGAAGGCAAGCTGAGGGAAAAGCTTCCAAATAAAGGTGTGACTTTTAAGGAATTGATTAACCCAGTTTATTTTAATTGTGTTATTTAGTGAGCTAAAATCAATGAAGTTTAAGCCACCCTTTTTGTGAGAATTTAGTATCACTGACTTTTTCAAATAATGGTATTTGTTTTTCCATAAATATTTAATTAAGATTCCATCAATTACTTTACATGTGGGCTTATCAACGTGCAGTGACTGAGCAGCATAAGTTAGGCGAGACAGACCCTCTGCTTTACCAAGCAAACCTCTGCCTTTCATAGAAAGGTCTCTCTGCAGCCATCAATTAAACCTTTTCATTGTTTTTTAACAGTTGGATTAAAATTTGCAGTGCATCTAAAGTTATCTTTGGTTATTTGTATACTAAAAAAGGTAACACAGTTTTTAACTGCAATTCCACAAATTGAAGAAATCATACTGTTTTTTATCGGAAGTAGTTCACATTTATTAAGATTGAGATGTAGGCCCGAGGTTTTAGAAAAGAGATGAAGATCACATTGGGCTGCTGGTATTTGCAGAGAGTCTTTTAAGAACAGAACAGTATCATTTGCTCACTTACTAATAATTATCTCTGTATTGCCAGTATTGATGCCTTTTAGATGACTTGCTTTGATGTGTGAACTAAGAAACTGTGTCGCAATTTAAAAAACATAGGGAGAGACTGGACAAAAATAGGGAGAGACTGGACATCCCTGTCTAACTCCACGGTTTAAGAAGAATCTGGGAGAGGTACCGTTACTTAATTCTTTAACTCTTTAACTTTAAACTCTGAACTTTGTTAGACCTGACGCTTATACGTGAGCTCTCAACCAGTGATGCACTGGAGCTACGCAAGGACTGCCTCCTCATCTGCATGTTGCACATGGAAAAGGAAAAAGAAATAAATGTGTAAATAAATGAATATGGAAATAAATACATGCGGGAATAAATAAATACAAAAATATATGTACACATAAATAAATAAATATAAAAACAAATGGAAAAATAAATAAAAAAATAAATAAGTAAAATTTAAATAGAATAAAAATACATTAAAAAATAAATACAGAAAATAATAAATGAAGGAAAAAGTAATACAAAAATAAATTTAGGATTAAAATTAAGTCATTTATTACTTTATTTATTTTCCTATTATTACATTTATCTATCTATCTTTCTATCTATCTATCTATCTATCTATCTATCTATCTATCTATCTATCTATTTATCTGTCTATCTATCTATCTATATTTAATTTCTGCAGGTTTGGTCCTCCATATTTGTTTTCTACTAGTTTCTAATTAGAGTTATTTTTACAGATTAAAAAAGTGAGTATTCTCAGCAGCTGTTGGAGTGAAAAATTAAAATTTTTGTGCGTAATGTCCAAATTCAGCCTATTGCTTTGAAAGGTTCCAATACTTGTATTTTTGGCTAATAGAGGGATCTAGTACTAGTGTTTTGAGGTCGTATCACAGGTGATGAGCTACAGAGTCTTTCTGCTGATGGGCTTGTCACAAACGTTTAGCCATCAGTGCAGATAGAACTTGGTTTCATCTTGTGAAATCAACACCCTGGACGGCTTCATGAATAAATACACCTGCATAATGGGAAAACGAATTTCAAAGCAGTCCCCGTTCTCACACATCTTCAATCATATGCCAGTTAGACTGCCAACTATCATGTTTTGTATTTTAATATAAAGGAAATGTGTTTCTGTGGATTCCCTCCCCCCTTTTTGTGCTCTTTTCATCTTGAGATTGCTGACAAAGGAAATCTACAGTATTGTTTGGATGGGAGATGAGATTCTATGGGATGAGTGATAAGGAACATTATGATCAGAGGTGTCAGAACTGAACAGGAAATTAGGCAGTGAGGTTTTTCAGACCTCTATCTTTATCTTTCCCAAAATGATAGAGTATTATTTGGGGGGGGGGGGGATGGGGACGGGGATGGGGACGGGGACGGGGACTTGGGGGTGGTTGGGGGTGGTGGAGGTAGGATTTGAGGGTGTTTGGGGGGGGGGGGGGGGTCTCATGACATTCTATCTTAGAAAACAGCTACTGTATAGCCAGTGGTGGAAATGGTCGAGATACACTGAGGGGACGCTAGTTGGAGAGTTTTTTTTATTTTTGGTGGGGGGACTTTCAGATGACTGGAGTGTAAATCTAATTTTAAAATAAACATATAAATATAAATACCTCTATAATATATAATAACATTACACTTATTTCATGTCTCCTCCAGACAATATGCTTTCTTGAATATCAAGGCAGACACATGAGAGCTCAATGAACAACATTCATGAATTATGTGTGGCACAAAACAAACACAAATCCCAGCACCACCAACCTGCCACTCTTGGGTCCTTGAGCAAGGCCCTTAACCCTCAACTGCCCAGTTGTGTGAATGAGATAAATGTAAGTCGCTCTGGATAAGGGTGTCCGCCAAATGCTGTAAATATAAATTGTATATACTCTGTTGTGTCAATGTATTGTTGCAGAGTTTGTTGTTCAAACCTTTGTGGGTTCTATTGTACTTCCTGGTTTTGACCCTCACCTATTGCCCTTGCTCTTGAATATGGAGTATTCATATGGAATATAGTGGAATATATTCATATCAATATGGAATATAGTCTTGTTTAATGCGTTCTGAATCTGGCTATGGACAATTATTATGATTGTTGTATGTGCCCTAATAAACCACATGCAACGTTTACATACTTCATCCTGCCTCCCACAGCATTGTTATTATTATTATTATTATTATTATTATTATTATTATTATTATTATTACAAAACAGTCATTCGTAACTTTTACATATAAAGGATAGTTTGTTTGAAAACTATAGCAGCTACATTTAGTTTCTTTGTATAGATAAAACTTCTTATCTTCCTTAAAGGGTTTTCCTAGACTAGAATGACAACCAACGAACTCTTAATCACTCTAGATTTGTTATCCCCCCCATTGTGCATGAAGTTAATAAGGCAAAAATAAAAAAAATACAGCTTGTCATGTTACTGAGAAAGCACAAAGTGCAAAGTCCTCAGCCCTGAAGACTTATAAAACAGCAGTGTGGTATAACAGAATTTAATTTTCATACTGTGCTAAAATTTTACGAAAATATTACTCATCCTCAGATTATTCTTCCTCAGTCTTTAGGCTGTCAAAATCTTTTTTCTTATCATGACTGTGATGTGCCTTTGGTCAAATTTAGTCATTTTTTTTTGGTCTGACACCTATTTTCACTCTGACTATACAGTATTAGTGAAGAAAGCAATACAGCTCTTGTTTCCGTGGTCATATGCGGTGACCAAAAATGCTCAAACACTGTAATATGAAATGTAAATGTGACATTCTCCGTTATTGAAAATACACAGAAGGCTCATTGTTTGGTTCTTTCCAAAGTTCTTCTCTCCCATTGCAATGGTTCAACACAAGGGCACCCGCTCCTCTTTTTCATTAGCTTCCTTTATTATGCATTGGGTTTGCCAGTTGACACGCTATTCTGTGTGTAATGAAATCACAAGACCTCTTGTGATTAGTTTCCTCACACCCCTGGGGAAGTAGCAAAACAGGAAATACATTAATCTACATGCGTAAACACTGATGAAGTACCTCTCTTTATAACTAGCAGAGCACATTTCACACTGAGGTAATCTGAGCTCTAATCACCATTGGATGGCAAAAGCGTTCGTCTGCTTAGAATTCAGTGTGACTGCGGGGGTGCTTGTCAAGCTCCATCTCACCAAAATGCATAAGCAAATAAGTACAGCGAGCTCCACTATTGCTTTGTGGATGCAACATTTCTTTGTTGCACTTTTCATATACGTATACACCTCGCTTCAGGAAACGTTACTGTACACAAGTTTATCTCCAGGACTGTGAGCAGAATATTGTTATGCAGAAATGATTGACAAAGAAAACCTCTCACTATAGCGGTATCCTGGGTTATCCATCTTCAAACTACTGCCGTTAAGATCAGATAATGTCATTTCACGTCTAATCAGCTAATGGAGTCCAAATCCATTTTTTTTTTTAGGAGAGTCTGTCTTTCTCTGTCTCACACAAACACACAAACACATCACTCAAATTAACTTAATGGCAATATAGATCATTAATAATAAGACATGGTTTATAGCCACATCTCATCCAGCAAACCTGAAACAAAAATCTAGACCAAATAGTGAATAGTGAAGCAACAGCGATTCTTAGTGTAGCCACAAAAACAATGAAAATTGTACACTGTATTTCTTGGCCTGTGACGTGTTTAAAGTAAGGCATACAACATGACAGGGTGTCTGAAATGGATTATAATGGATGAAATGGATATAACACAATGATGCAAAGGGTTTTATTTCTCTTATAGATCAGTGCTTTGGTAGTAATTACAAGATTGAATTTATTAATGAACAACATGTCACATTTTTTAACCTTTTATAGTTACATTTAATGCTATAGAACGTCCACAAGACCAGCTAGTTCCTGTTATCACGTACTTTGTATAACTCTTATATATGGTCATTCCCTTACTGGCCTCTGATATTAATGACACACACACATACACACACAAAAAATCATCACAGTTTGTCATATTCCTGAGAAACTGGGAAGTGTGAGCTTCTCTGTCCAGAAGACTTTCCCATGGTGAAAACTTACCATTACAAAGTGCTGACATTTTCTAAACATCTCCTTACAGAAAGCATCAGCATATCAATATCATCATACTGATCATACCCTATCAATGGTGTTAAATACCAACACATTTGTAATCTGTTCATTATTAACCTTACAATATGTGGTGTGCCTGCTATACAAGTCTCTGTGAATAAGTTGTTACTATAGAAACACATTAGAATGAGTGCTCTACTATGGTATATACACCAGCCATTTAAATTACAGCCAGCCCTAATGTCAGTGCTGCTGTTGTAGAAAATGAATCAACACCTGACCACAATTTGAGAAGTCAACAACGTTGAGGTATGATAATAGTTACTCAGTGTCTGTTTCTTGTTTAGGAAAGGACAAACTGGTTCATGATTTAAATCAGATTGCCCTCTGGAATCAAATGGAATATGATTATCTTCACTGGAGATCGTTCCCAAAAGCACAGGTTTCAGCCGACAGCACATCGCATGCTTTTTTGAAACGTGCAGAACACAGTGACAGTTCTTGCCACAAGCCTGTAGAGTGTAATTAACCTTATCAATGTTAACAAACATGAAGATCCAAGAATAGGCTGGTGACTAAAGTGCTTAATAATAGCAGTGACTAAGGAATGCAGATGAATGCCAGCACAGTGATGCTTTTCAGTCCAGATGCTTAATTCCCACTGGTTTTCCCCTCCTGTCAGATAGGGTTAGAAATGTAGAAAAAAACCCTCCACCAGTAAGCCTTGTAAAATGATATCTTTCATACACTTGTTTTCAAAATATCCTAAGATACACCTACTTTCCTAAGATTTCATGCTGTTTGATCAGATCAGCCAGTGTGACTGGATATGACACAGTTTGGCTAAGGTTGCATTTGCATGTTCCACATGAACAGGGATATGACAGGAAGCTAATAAACAAAGCTAAAAGTCACTTTTGGCACCCAATTGTTCATGATGAAGCTGCTCTCCTCAGATAGTACTAATCATGCCCTTTAGGTGAAGATATCTCTTCTGGTATGTTCCTGCAGTTTGGCTGATTTGAATTGTAAATTGACGATCGCTGCTGCTTTGGGCAGCTCAAGTTTGAACTGCTTCATAATTTCTGCTAACTGTTTTGTTGGATATGTGAGAACATTTTGGACATTTAAATGCTGAACACTTCATTGAATGCCCGTGCAATAAAAAAAAAATAATAATAATAAAATGCAAAGCGTGTAGTTTCACTTGTGTATGCACAGCATGCTAATACACCTTGTCGACAGTTTCCAAAGATGTCTATTGAGCTACAATGACCTTTGACTAGAGCTTAACTAACATGCAGATCCAGCAACTCTAAACACATGTAATACTTAGTGCAGCATTTGTACAGAATTTAATAATATTCCAGTAAAAGGGTATGCGTTTGGCATGGTATGTGTGCCCCCCCCTTCTCATCTGTTTTAAAGAACTTTAGCAATGGCTCAAGTGTTCTGTCCTGAGGTGCCTCTGTGTCTGCTGGATTCGGTCCATGCATTTCTTTCATAGTCATCTCATTTAGCAAATCAGGTGCCAAACACTTTTAGCTAATAGCTAAGCCCTGAAGAGGGTGTATCTCATAATCCACCTCATAAGTGAGCATATCTTTACAACAGTGCTTATCTCTTCTTATCACACTATAAATTATATATTTCACAAAAAGGAATTCGAAGTGAAGAATGTGTAAAAAAATGAATTATTAAGACACAAGTGAACCACTAAGATTAACTTCTCTTATCTTATTCACCACTTTTGCTAGAAAGAATTATACTTAGCAGGGATAATCTTCTTATAAAACCTGAAGCAATGTTACTCTGATTCTGATCAAGACATTTTATTTGCTATAGGCTAGCTGAATTTCATATCACTTTTAAGGCACTGCAGAAACGGGACAGAACATTATTTAAAGAACGTTTAGCTGGATTAGCAGATATTCCACCATGCCCACCTTGCCTCTCTTGTGCCTCAAATTAAGTGTTAGGCCGACTCCTTTTCTGCTAAGACGACAAGATAATCAAATGCATAGCAGGTAATTTAGTGACCAAATGACCTTTCTCTGGCCCTGATAATTAGAGTGGCAGATAAGGAACGCGGGAGAGCATGCAAAGCTGAATAACATTACTATGCATGAAAATGGGCCACATCACTTGGACTGTCAAGGTTGCCTGGAAATGACTAATCACGGCCCGAACTCCCTGCTTCTCTTTGGGAACTAAAGTCGACAGGAGAGGCCACAGGTTTGAGTGGTATCATATTGCTGCAGAAATTACTGACTCTGACAAGGATCCTGACAGCTATTTGATATGCACGAGCAGAACTGAGCGATAATGGTTCTTTTTTTTTTTTGTCGCTCCAACTTTTCACAGTCTAAACCTCCCACTTATTTTATAGAGAATATGAATCGGTAATGAATGGCCTCATATTATAAAATACCATTCTTTCATATTTATGCAAATGAGGAGTAGTGAGTATCATTATTTGCTAAATTTGCTAGATTATTACTTCGTTTGCGTTCACATGTGTAGTAGCTGCGAATATTTTGTTGCTTGGAGAATGGAATATACATGTTCAGAAATTAAAATATGGATGTCACAAGTCTGTAGGCACGAAGGGATAATGCAATCGTCAAAAAGCAGGAAAAATCGACATGGAGGCTTAAAATGGCATTATGCAAGCGTCAGCTCATTACCCCATAGCGTTATATACCAAATTACTGTCAGTGTTGGTTATGTAATTAGGATATATATCATCACTCCTTGAAACGCCTCTATCTCCACAATCATTTCAGTTTACTTTATAAGAGCGTTCATGCCAAATCAGGATTTGCCTTCACTGAATATTTATTTCACACTCCCTCTCATGCATCCTGACAGCCCTGCTATTCACTGTTTATCAACTTAAAGTCACACCCCTAAGGTGAAAATCACATCTGACTCAAATTACCGAAAGCCTGACTGCGCGAGTCTTCAGCGCTTATTGATGCTGATGCTGAGCTGCTTTCAGCTTGAAAATAGGATGGGCTCGTTTCATGCAATCGCTATCAGTGCACGCTTTGCAGTTATAAATTCTGTAGCTCGCTTGAAGAAATCTGCCTGTTGCAGTATTGATTCGACTTGTGTTTTAATGTAAAGCCTATTTGGCGCAGAATTCGATTGTGTTAAGGCTGTGGAGCATTACCAAGCCCGAAAAAGCCCGCTCCTGAAATGAAAAACATTAGTGTTGTTCATCCTTGAGCTCGTTTTAATTCATTTATATTTCGGAGTAAAACAATAAGTACCTGACTGCTGTTTGCGGTCAAATGAATATAAAAGGATGCCATAATGTTAATTAATTCAATGTATGTCATTAAAAATGCACTGAATCTCTTTGCATGTGTGTTTGTTTTATCTTAAAATGGCAGAAACCTCACCAGAGACTTGGAAATGCCCTGTAACAATTTTACAGCTCTATTTTAGCTACACTACCTTGCAAACTGTAAATCCCCTGGCCTGCTACAGATTAATGACTTGGCATAATAGACCCCAAATGGATATTCTGCAATATGTTGTTATCACCCTGACAATGAATCAAGCTTTGTGTCATGTCAGATTACAACCCAAACATGCTGAATCTGTTTCTGCATGTATCGCAGGCTAAAATGTTTTCATCCTATTAAGTGTCAGTTGTAAAATCCTGAGAACACGCTTGATCTGGATGAAACGCTCAGTGTGAGGCCTATAACCATCACAGCACTTCACAACCATGACTGCAGATCTGACTCGAGTGCTTTCTAGTTTTGTTAACACGCCAAAAGCTGGGCCCACACACATACACCCATCGTGCTGGCACACACACACACACGCACACGCACACACACACACACGAGTAGATGCCAGCTCTTCAACCACCCACCCATCTACTTTTACCCTAACATCTCGACTCACTCTTGTTCTCAACTCCACCCAGATCTGATCTCTCTCTCTCTCTCTCTCTCGCTCTCTCTCTCCCTTACTTCTGATTCCTCTCTCATCCTTTGACTATTAGCCAGAAATCCTTTCACTGTTTAACATCACAGTTGTAATCCTTTTATATCCATTGCTATGAGTGTAGCATTGCTCCTGAAGCTGTATAAATTTATGTATACATTTTTTTTCCCTGCAAGCACGCAAGAGTGCGTTTGCTTTCTCTCAGTGAAGTTACATTGTACGCCCCACGAGCGAGATGAAAATTATGTTTCTATGGCAACAAGTGCAGAAATTTTTGGAGGTCAGAGACAAATACAAGGAGGACAGACATTAGGGTATTAAAAAAGAATGACAAAAAGACAGGTTCGCTCATGAATAACACATGAGCCATTATGAAATCACTCAGTAGGTATTCTTTTAATTTGCTATAACTAATTTGAAATATCTAGTATATAAGCTGGAAGGCAGAAACACAGGAACAGCAGAGGGATTTCTGGTCATCTATGCCTCCACAGAGAGATTTTCCTAACCGTAGTGTCTGGGATGATTGATGCCATGCTGTGCCTATAATCACACATTTTTCTATCAGACATATCTCTATCTCTGTATAAGTGTGTGTGCAGAGCAGTAGCTATTAGCCCTGCTCTGCTCTGCCTTATTCCTAGACCCAATGGAGGCTGCGCCAGCTACATCAATATCAATGCTGAGCAGTGGCAATAACAAAAGCTCTTTTGACACCGGCATTAGTCTTCCAAATCACCCATCCTGCCCCTCAGCATAAGGGTGTAATGTTTGTGATTTCACAACAGCACAATTTAACACCCACAGTTCACGTAAGGCCACTGCCCACAGGACTGAACACAGCCGAGCGACCTCCCTGAGCCATTAACGGATTGAGAAAAGGAGTGAAAAATGAATTTGATTTAAAAAGAAATTAGGTAATCCACACAGGAAAAAGAAGAAGAAAACAGCGGGTACGAGCGAGCACCTAATAATGATCTGATGTGATTGGAATACATTTATTAAAGGTGGTGCATAATTTATCTCATAGAAAAGCCAAAGCTGCTGTTAGAATCAGATTTTGTCTTAATGTTATTTTGAAGCAGGGTGTTTAAGAGGCAGGATATTATCTGACTAGTGTAATCTCACAGCTGCTGATTGCTACAATTCAGCATTTGGAGGGAGCCTCCTACCACCATCTGAGATGAATCAACATGTAACGTTGAATCTATCATCCTCTGCACGTCACACCAAATGTGTTGATATGCACTCAGTAACACCTATTGTTGTCAGATCAGAGGCAGAAACCTGACGCATTGTTCACTGTCATTCATTCTGCTGTAAACATACATGTATAACTCACGTGTAGTTACTGCAAGGCTCCTGGTTTGGGGTGCCGTTGGTGTCCAGTTAATCACATTTAGAAATATACATGTAAAATAAAGGTACAAGACATTTTAAACATGGGTAATGTGTCCTTCACAACAACCTATGTGCATGCTTCAGATGAATAACTTAAAACATGAACAAAACCTTTACAATGCTGAGAAAACAGCATTCTTTCTCGTTCCAGGTCACTATAACTGCGCTTGAAATATAATCATTAAAATATTTATTGTATTTTTGCATTAATGTGTGCAAATGAGACTCACTCGACTCAAATTGAGCAAATTTACCCCTATGAAATATTTAATATTCTCCACATATTCCACAAATTTCACGACTTTGGGCTTCAACACAATGTTGAAGCCCAGTTGAAAAACAAACTAACAAAAAAAAAACAAAACAAAAACAAACAGCCATTATAAAGGACAGTGGATAAGGAATTCAACAGCACTGTGGTATAAAATGCTTTATGGGTCACTCATGAAAACTGCAGCCAAACTGTGACATGAGGTTAAAATTCCAGAAAAATTCATTTTTGAAGAACATGCCCACCCTCATGCTGACATTGGGGCAGTGGTGGCTTGGTGGTTAAAGGTTCTGGGTTACTGATCGGAAGGTCGGGGGTTCAAGCCCCAGCACTGCCAAGCTACCACTGTTGGGCCCCTGAGCAAGGCCCTTAACCCTCTCTGTTCCAGGGGCGCTGTACCCTGTGCTCTGACCCCAACTTCCTGACATGCTGGGGAATGCTCAACCATGAGATGAGGCATCACATTTACAGTGTTGCACATTTAACAAGGACACAAAAATAACAATGAATTTATCAATAAAAATTTCATTAAAAAATAGAAAAACATTTCACAAGTCAATAAATAACATTAACAGAAGTATGAAAATAATCAACAATATGGACCAATCTCAAGATCTGTGAACTTAAATATTTCAAGACTTCAAATATTTCAAACACTATAGTCTATTTTTGATCCAACCACAAAGAAAAGATTCAGAACACTGAAGTTGAGATTTTCTTGGGTACAGAGTGCATCAATAATAAGCTAAGATAAGATCATATCACATACTTTAGTTTTTATAATGTAGTTGAAATACTGTATATATTAATTGAGTGACTTCCTATACCCTGCACAAAGTATCATGAATATAATGGCAGATTTTGAAATTTTCCCAAATTACAATGCATTTTGGCACATTATCCAATCAGTGCAATAACAAAAGTTTGTGAACCCTTTAGAATTTTCAATATATCTGCATAAATATGACCTAAAACATCATCAGATTTTCACACATGTTCTAAAAGATGATAAAGAGAACCCAATTAAACAAAAGAGATAAAAATATTATACTTGGTCATGTATTTATTGAGGAAAATGATCCAATATTACATGCAAAAGTATGTGAACCACTAGGTTTAGCAGTTAAATTGAAGGTAAAATTAGAGTCAGGTGATGTCAATCAATGGGATGACAATCAGGTGTGAGTGAGCACCCTGTTTTATTTAAAGAACAGGAATCTATAAGAGTCTGATCTTCATGTTTCTGGAGGTGTATCATGGCATGAACGAAGGAGATTTCTGAGGACCTCAGAAAAAGGGTTGTTAATTTTACAAAAAGGTTACAAAACCATCTCTAAAGAGTTTGGACTCCCCAATCCACCATCAGACAGATTGGTTACAAATGGAAGAAATTCAAGATCATTGTTACTCTCCCCTGGAGTTATCAACCAACAAAGATTCCTATTGGAGCAAGATGTGTAATAGTCCACGAGGTCACAAAGGAACCCAGGGTAACTTCTAAGCAACTAAAGACCTATTTGACATTGGTTAATGTTAATGTTCATGAGTCCACCATCAGGAGAACACTGAACAACAGTGGTGTGCATGGCAGGGTTGCAAGGAGAAAACCACTGCTCTCCAAAAAGAACATTGCTGCCCATATCTGCAGTTTGCTAGGATAAGAACAGGATGACATTGAAATGATCTTATGTTTATCTCAAAGTATGCCACCTTATATTAATCATGATATGTAACAATATTCATTCCCATGTTAAATTTTATTGTCAATCATTTTTTATAGATTTACATGACTGCAGTTGTCATGGAGGGACCCTTATTCAAAAAGGTCTATAATAGTTAACCCCTCAATGTTCCTGGACATATCGGCAGGTCAAGACTTACATTTCTTATTTTCATTACTTCATACCTTTTGCTTTAATATTTACCATAATTTCTCATCTACTGTACAGTTGTTGCTAAATAATATGCATCAAGATGTATAACTGAATAAGAAGCTTAAACTGTAAAGGATTAAAAAAAAGCACGAAGTTGATAAACATTTGTTGGCTCCATTAGTACAATAGAGGTCATTTAAATGTCAGTTTGCTAGTCAATATGTCTTTATACACTTGAGTGAAGCCATGAATAACAGCTTATAGGAAGAGAAGAGAAGACGTTTCGGTGCCAGTGTTGGCATGATAGGAAGGAGACCCATTTTTATTCTTGGCACTGCCCATGGTCTATTTTAAGTAGGACACTAAATACCATCATATGCTAAGTAGATATTTTATTTTTGCATATGTCTTGTGCTATATGTCTTGTGCCAAAGCAAGGTTATTATAACTAATATAATAAATAAATTAGCAATACACTCATAAATGCACTTTATGAGTTGCCATTTTGGCACTTTTTTTTTTTTCACAAATTACATGAGATGTCATGTTCCCTGAGATGTGTTTGGGTGCAATTTCCATGTCAGTTGTTTGCCTGGTCAGGATCTGTGTGTGTCCTCTCTGCCTAGCTTCATCACACTGGTAACAGGGTGGAGGGAGGCGGTTACTGCGATACCCCAGGGTTTGCTTTGCTCATCTCTGCTCACAATTGCTGTCCCTTCAGCATGTCACCTCACACCATTCTATTAAACTGTCACATCTTTCCAAATAACTTTCCTTCATCCACAGAAAAGAGGCTCTTTTCGTCCAGAAAGGAGCCTGAGCTGGAAACAGGGTGGATTCAACATGCCAAGGGATTAGCACAATTGGGGTAGAAATAGGGTGAAGGCCCATTACTTTGTATAAAATAAGGGGATATGCAAATAGGCTGCACTTTGTGTTCTCCTTTTTGCATCACTTGCTGTGTTATAAATGGGCTCCTGCCAGCATTGTTTCAGCCTTTTATTAGAAATGCAGGGGCGTCCTTGTTGTAGCAGGTTGGAGTGCAGTCAAGCCAGAGTGTACAGCTTCAAAACAATGGAGGAGCGCTATCAGAAAGATGCCAGGGTGACGAGGCTACAGGAATCCCATTCTTCCTGCTTATCCTTCAAGCCTAGCATAATTAGACCCTTTCATCTTAGCACTGGGTAATGCTCATCACCCGCCTGAAAGCAGTTATTTTGAGAGGAACAATCAGATCATGGTCAGCTGTGTTGAAGAAAAGACATTGCTCATTCTTCAGCTTTGCATTTTACACCCAGAGCTGTCACTCAAAATCCACTGGTGATCAAGAAACTCATTGATAGTTACCACACCTGGGGATTATGAGAATATGATCAACAAGGAGGTGGTACGATGTGTCCTGGTGCCATTATTATTTTCCAATAAAAGCATGCCATGAAGTATTTTATTTCTCTCATACCAGAGCAATTAATTTATTTTAATTTATTTTATTAGTTATTAATGAACTATTTATAGTTACATTTAATGTTATGAAATGTACTGTACGCACGACAAATTAGTTCCTGTTATCACTTACATTATAGCAATAAACTACTACTAACTATCGTTCTCTTACAATCCTCTCTTCTCTATAGACATCAGCATTTCACAACAGAATCAATAGCTAAACTGTGTTCAAGTTTCCTCATTTATTATGCAGACGATCTATCAGTGTCGGGCCAGCAAGCCAGCAGGGGTCACTATGGCATAGGGCACATAGGGCAGGAAAAGAGCTTATGTGGTGTCTCCTGAGAACAAAGACATGCACATGAAGATTTTATGTCCGTAGAAGGTGATAGCGTTAAACAACTTTCAACTGATATTCACCAACCCAGCCTGAGTCCATTTCACCTGAAGACTAAAGCAGTCCAATTGCTGAATGGGTGATTTATTATAACATGGCTGGTTTGCTAACTGATAAAAAGTATGGAATTCCATTTATGGATGTCATTACCATGCTAAATGTGCGGACTAATCTGAAATAGACCATTGACTACTCACATAAAATACCTTATTACACATTTCGGCAGGTGGCCCGCAAGAATGTAAGCCACTGCCATATAATTTATATGCACTCTCAAGACAAGGTTATTATAATTTTCAAAAACTTAAAAAGTGAAATAATAGAATTTTCGTATTATTGCACCTTAGTAGGGGCATCCAATTTGTATTTATAATTGAGATTAATTTTAGATAACTGGTGAAAAATTGTGGCTTAGTGGTAATCATTGTTGCCTTGCACCTCCTATTGGAGTTGGGGGTTCGAATACCACCTCTGCCCTGTGTGTGCAGAGTTTGCATGTTCTCCCCATGTTTCGGGGGTTTCCTCTGGGTACTCCGGTTTCCTCTCACAGTCCAAAGACTTGTGCTGTAGGCAGATTGGCATTCCCAAATTGTCTGTAGTGTGAGATTGTGCCCTGCGATGGGTTGGCTCCCCATCCAGCATTTCCCCCTGCGTTGTTCCCCCAGTTCCCTGGGATAGACTCCCGGCTCCTCTGCAACCCTATGTTGGATAAGCAGTATGGGTAGTTGGATGTTCACACAGTAATGATCTAAAAACATTTTCATGCAAATACATTTGTGAACTTCTCTAGGGGATTGTGTCATAAACATATGAATATATATTAAATAACAGACACGCTAAATATCTTGTGGCTAAATTAATTTATAAATAACTCCAAAGACTATTTCCGCATGGGGATTTCCCCTGATTATATCTATCCCCTCAGAGATTTCATCTTTTCAGGGTAATGAAAATTCTCAGTCTTCCATGTGCATTCCATGTGCACTGCATTGGAGGTGCATATTCACAGAGATAGCCAAATAGTCATTTTGCCTGTGAGCTCAAATCACACCGTAATGTCATTTTATAGAGTTCAGGTCTATTTTTGATGCTTTAAAGGCCTCCATTGAAATATTAAAGACTTTTCCTATGGGAGTAACAGCCATGGCTGTGCCCTGTATACCAACGGCTCAGATGATTGTGTTAGAAATATTTTTTTCCAGCTTGAATGCTGAGAGTGTAAAGTGTAAACTAAATTCCTTTGCTGAAATATGATTTTTATTGATGACAATAGGTGACCTGGATTTTCTGCTGACACAGATAAACTAAAAAAGAAAAAAGAAAAAAAAAGCCTCTTCCACTAAGCTTCAACTCTGAGATAACATTATTATATGATGGTGCTTTACCTATTTAATATTAACATTAAGAGGATTTTTTAAAAATGTTCATAGACAGAGAACATTTTTCAAACTATCTTAAAACAAACACTTAATTTGTCCATTAATACAGAGTCCAAGAATAGAGGATTGGGAGGAAAAAAATCAAACAAAACTGATGCATGTTGTATCTGCATTCCCTGTCAGACTGAGCAGTAAGTGAATTGAACTTATGCTGCGTTATTCATAAACTGATTATGAATCACCCAGCACCTTCTGAACACCGTCCTTGCTCGTTCATTTATTCTCATAGCACACCGTTCCTATAACCAGGGAGTGATGAGAATGCAGAAATTTAGAATTGGGGTATCCATTTCAAATGACAATATGGGACGCTCTGCAGGACACTTTAATTTCGCCCTTGCCTCTGAAAGCCAGTGGAGAGAGAAAATGATTAACATGTTTTTCTCAGTCAGTACTTTTGCACTCAGCTACTGCACCTTTGTTTTTTGCTGTTGTATGGATGAACATTTCTTTAACATTTTCCCCAATTTTCTCCTCCAATGTGCTCTTTCCAATTCCCACCCACTAGTTAACTCTCATCTATCACATAACATCTACCAACTGGGGGGTGTAGAGCAAACACGTGCTTCCTTATAGAGGAACATTTCTGACCTGCCTTTAAAAAAATGGTCACACTTGTACTGACTGATATAATGTTCGGCTATCCATCACACCTCTAATGATACTGCTTTATGAGCTGGAGATAATAATAAACGAATGGAAGCTTGCATGGTACCTAGATGAAGCTAATGTTTCTGTCCTGGGCCAGTCTTGACAAAATTAGAAAAAAATTAAATTAAATTTGGTATGCTTTAGCCTTTTGTTTAACATTTTTAAACAAGTTTGTGTAAAACCTGGTGCACTATGTTAGATCACATCCGTCAGAGTGTCATACGAACATGTGCTTCAACGGAAAGGACAAGACTCAATGAAAGTCTAATCTTTTGTACAAAGGAGTTAACATTGTCAGTTTAGCTCACCCATCCCTTTTTCTGAAACGATTATCCTACGCAGGGTCGCAGGGAACCTGGAGCATATCCCAGGGCACAATGTGGGGAACACCCTGGGTGGAATGCCAACCGATTGCAGGGCACAATCTCACACTATGGGCAACTTGAAAATGGCAATCAGCCTACGACGCATGGCAGAGACTGAGAGAGGAAACCAGAGTACCCGGAAGAAACCCTTGAAGCACAGGGAGAACAATCAAACTCTGCACACACAGGTCGGAGGCAGGAATCAAACCCCCAACAACACAAACATGCTATGAGGCAAACATGCTAAGCACTAAGCCACCGTGCCCCCTTCAATTTAGTCCATTTAAATTCAAATCTAAATACTAGATATAGTGCAGAAGTGCATATAGTGTGTTTAAAATCCAATCTGAGACATTTAAAGTGATCTCCCCACTGTATCTGAATAAATATATTATGTATTCTGACTGGATTTCTAAGAAATTATGATGCTTCTAACTTCAGTCTCTGGTTCTTTTATAATCTTTTTGAACTTAGAGATTTTAGAGCCAGAAAAGTCCCACTGCTAATCTTTAAAAAAAAAAAAAAAAAAAAGAATTCACAGAAAGAAGAAAGACAGAAAGAATAAAAGGGCAGTTTTGAAATTGAATTGATGGCCTGAAATAGCAGATGATTCACTGCAAGCATTAGTTATTAAGAGATTGAAAGTGCATAAATAAACAGCCGTTTATTTGTACATGCTGCTCCTGGCTCTCCTGGGCCTCATCATTCAGCTGAAATATTATAGACATCACATTAATATTCCTTTTTAATGATGTTTTTCTCCTTCACGTTTCCTTCAAATGAAAATCAAAGAATCAGTGACATCTTTTGACATGTCAAGCATGACAGGCTGTGTGTGGCACAGCAGGCTACCCACTGATTTCCCCTGTGTTGATGGTACTTTCTCTGTGCCACCTCCATATGTCCAACAAGCTGCCTGCTTAACAAAGCCTCAGTAACTTGGCTATCCATGGGGATGTTTATACTTCAATGGCAGAAGCTTCAGAGAGGGGGTGGAGGCACTTGCTCAAAGGTGCAAAGGTGCTGCTGTGATTGATAAGTCTCTTTATCTATATAGAGGATTCCTGTTCTGAGAATTTTCATCATCCCAAAATACTTTCAAAGAAATGCTGTCTAGGACTTCATTAGGATGTCTGACCAAATCATTGAAGGATTTACCCTTTACCATAAGTCTGATAATTACAGCCAGTTTCACAGGTAACAAACCAGGCATTTCCACAGTTTAATACTCGCATAATGATATGGTACAGTTATTGAAACAGCATAAGTAGCAGTATTTAACGTTTCACCACGAGCGTAGAATCTTTTGCGCTGGTAAGAATAATAGGCTCATAGTATCGCTTTAGCACACCTCTATCCATAATTTTCTGTACTGCTTATCCTACACAGGATCTCGGGGTGCCTGGAGCCTTTCCCAGGGAACTCAGGGCAAAAGGCGAGGGACACCCTGGATGGGGTGCCAACCCATCACAGGGCACAATCACACACACTATGGACAATTTGGAAATTAAAAATTGCATGTCTTTGGACTTGATGAGGAAACTGGAGAACGTCGAGGAAACCCCCAAAACATGGGGAGAACATGCAAACTCCACACACCCAGGGTGGAGGTGGGATTCGAACCCCCAAACCCAGAGGTGTGGGGCAAACATGCTTACCACTAAGACACCAGCTATAGGACACAAGCTTTAACACCTGATTCTAATTTTATGGATTTGAAGGTCTGATAAATGTAGGGATGTACTTACTTTTTCCATGTGATTAATCTGTTTTTTGTTAATTAAATAATTACTACAAAATGTCAATTTTATGTATCATTTGATAGTGTATTAATTAATAGGCACTGTTTCAAAGAGGATCAAATGATTGCTTGTTCATATATATATATAATGATGTGTGTTTAGATGGGGGTGGGGTTGTCTAAATATAGCCAATTCAGTGAATTGTTATGTGTGAAAACCAGCCCATCAGGTACCAACAACCAGTCACCGAGGTCACATTTGCACACATTTTCACTCATTTTCTGTATGATTATTATACGAAGTTTTATGTGAATATTAAATGGAGCTCTTGACCTCTACCTGCCTGATTTTGTGTGTTGAGGTCCTCCTACATATTTTCTGATTGGATAATTGCATTAATAAGCAGGCGTTCCTATTAAAGTGTCTGGTGGGTGTATTTAATCTATTTTATTACGCAAATCTGTATTTTAACACATATACGGTAAAGCTGTTTTGTTTGATATCTAGAGTCCGTTTAAATACATTCAGTGCGTCATACTTAAAATATAATGCATAATAAATTCAGTGAAATAAATCCAATAAAAATATATCAATGAATTATTGCAGTTGTTGTATAAAATTAACTGGGGAATTGAAATACAGGAAACTAACAGCAAACTAATTTCAGTCTTTGAAGAAGTTTTTTTTCATGACAGACAAGAGCATTCTAGAAAAATAAAAGCATGCTTAGACTGATGATGATGATGATGATGATGATGATGATTGCTTAAATGGTTCAGTTACATTTTTTCATGTCCTTCACTTCAGTTGGAAGTCAAGAATAGTTTGATAGCTTGAACAACACAACCTAAAAATAAGGGTAAAAGAAACCTGTAGCTGGGATATAATGAGCCAATTTTGGGTAATTGAAGCACACAAGCATGTTGAGTTCTATAAAGGTACAGTATTTATTTTGCAAGTTGATTTTTAAGTATGTATATTTAAATTTTGGCATGCATACATAAAATTCTAGTATGCATACTTATTTTTTAAGTATGCATATAACCTTTGTGTCTATACTTAATTTGTGTACAACTTAAAAAAAAAAAGCATACATATTTTGCATACTTATTGTTTAGTATTTGTATATATTTTTACTGATTGTACATTCATACATTACTTTCATATTTCTTTGGTTAAAGACTTCTCTGTATTAGTAAATTAGGTAAACGTTGCTTAGTAAATTAATCCATAGGGTAAGCTAGTTAAACTTTAGCGGGCTCCTGCAAGTCTGACCAGGATCAATAAATTGGATGAATTAAGCGTTTCAGCATGACTCAGATCCTCAAACTGACCTATAAGGATAAAAACCTATTGAAAACCCTTGCTGAATGATTGAGCTGTTAAGTTGGCATAACGGGTAGTGTTAATACTTCATGTTCCAAGGGTTGTAGGTTCAACGCTGAACTGTGGTGACTTCTACAGTGTTTCATGGTTCCTCCTGGGCCTGTGTGGGTTTCCTACAGTCATTTCTGTCATTGTAAAATAATGTTACAAATCATTCCTTTATTTTTGATCTACAGTTAAATAAAAGTTCAACTAGAAAATTAAATGGTAGGCTATAAAAATACACCTATTTCTGGACATTGCTTGATCTAAATATTCTACATAATGAATAAAAATCACAAACATGACACTTGTGAATAAAACAATTTTATATATTACATTCAAAAATATATAATATAGTCATCTTGAATATCTCTGCAGCGCATCAAACATATAAATGGGGTGTCCATCAACTGAAAGCACGCAGTAGGAGTTAAAATTTAAAGTGGCATTTTTGTATTTAGCTACTTCTGTCTCTGAATAAATAAGCATTGTCATCAAATCACAAAGTTTGCTTTGATTTGATGGTCAGAAGCTGTACTAAATGACAAATAACCTATAAATCACACACATGACACTTTTATTAGATCCTTAAAATAAAAAGACAGCTAAATAGTGAAAAAAAATTAACTGTTGGAATTATACGAATGACTGACAATAACTTGCTAATAGTCCATCACCTGAATCTTTCTAATTGGCATGGGCCTCCAGTCAGTGTTGTCCATGCAGAATTCATTCAATGTTACCTCGATTAACTTTCTACAATGAAAAAAACCCGCTCATTTAAAAAATAGTTAGTTGAGCTGAGGCTCAAACTCCATTCGATGGTATAGTAAACCTGCATGTACCGCTGCACTATCCTGTCACACACACATAACCTCCTTAACTTAAATACTATAGTTATTGCAATCAAGTAATTAGAAACTTGTTTAAATTAGGTTTATCATAAGTTTTGATGAGAAATGTGATATTTTTATGTGAACCATTCGACCACACATTCCATATTTATTGTACTGTTCAGCTACAGTATGTTCTTCCATGCGCTACCTGGTGGTTATTGTGTGAAGCACAACAAATAAATTTTTCACACGTGATCACACGTGACGAATCGCGAGATACCACGTGAAAAAATGCCCATTCTTAAAGGCCACATCTATAACCCAACAGTGTGTACTTGAATGACCCCAGTGTGTGTGCTGTTATATACTTACCTAGTGGTGGGTTTAAAAAAAGACTTAAAATGGGTTACATTTAATTGACCCTTTTTTATGCAATAGAGACATTTTTTATGCCATAGATATCAATATTGTCCTCAGGAGACCATTTTAAAGATGTAAACATTTTCTGACCTGTCTGTACTCTAACACTGGTTAGAATCTTTTTTTTTTTTTTTTCCCATTTATTTTTTCCAATAAGCCTGTTTTCTGGACATGTATCAAAATGGTGTAATGAGACCTTTGAGGGAGGCAGAGCGTTCCCATTATCCCATGCTGTATCTGAGACACTGCATACCTCTAATGATCTACCAGCCCTCATTCCCCTCGATTTAATCATCAGAGTTCCACTACAGAGGGAAAAAAGCCAGTTTAAGCGATTGAGTGCAGCACAGCAGCCATGCCTAGGCTTTAAAGGTCTGATTTGATAAGTGTGCTTCTCCCGTTTAGAAATGCTGCTGCACCATAATTTGTCAACACATTCAAGTTGTATTTTGCTCAAGCCAGGAAGCTGGAACAAAATGAATTACCAGTGTTTAGTATCTCACGAATTAACATACAATTGGTAATAAAAAAAAATCTAATCTACCCTTTGTTATGATCAGGAAGGAAATCCATTTCATTTGCATGCTTCTATTAAGCTGTTGTATCACACATGTGCCGTGCAAGTCATGAAACAGCAAACTGATTCAGGTGGCTAGGTTTCAAGTATTAATTTTACTTTCTGTGTGTGTGTGTGTGTGTGTGTGTGGGGGGGGGGGGGGGGGGCTGGAGTGCTGGAGCAATTGATCTACTGATCAAAATGTGAATGAGTCATGAGTTTAAAGAAATTGTGTTACTTATCCACCTATAGACATGGACCGCATATAACCAATGCACTATTGTTTAAGGCCCTGGACTGAATATCAGAATGTCATGGATTCAAGCCCTGGCTCAGTCAAGCGGCCAAAAATTGGGCTCTTGACCAAGGCTCTTATCCCTCTCTGCTCCAGGTGTGCTGCATTATGGCTGACCCTACACTCTGACCCCAGCTTCCTAACAAGCTGGGACATGTGAAGAAAAGATTTCACTGTACTCTACTTGTGTATGTGACAATAGAGTTTTTTTCTTCTTCTTATCTAGTAAGATCTCCTATCTTTTATAGATTTTTGTGCTGATTCTGTTTTGTTTCCCATTATTTTGGCTTCCTAGATATTATTATTATTATTGGATTTCTCAAATCATTCACCGTATTCTTCAACTATACACTACTATACTGTATGTACACTGCTAGACATCTAGTACCTGGATTCCTGTAGGATAGTGACATCTGAATTCCAGAGGTAAGCAATGTTCCTTATATTTACTTTTACCTAAGTAACTTTTGGAACAAATTGTACTAGTAAGAGTGGTTTTACTACTACTTTTTTACTTTTATTAAGGTACATTTGTAAAATAAAAATTAAATGGCCATATATTTTGTTACATTTGACTATCCTAAATCTTACTCGTTGCTGAATTCCAAATAGCATTTTATGGACCATACGTATCACACACGTACACAGGTTCTAACATGAAAAATGTATTATATTATATGTATTCTTTCTTTTTTCTTTCTTTTTAGATGTTCTTCATTGAAGATTTTAATGACAGTTGATGTCTGTGGAACTGTGCGTAAGTAAATATACTTGAATCTGATACTAATCCTTTGTTTAGGATGAACAAAATACTTAAAATATGAATAAATTTAAAACTCAATTCGAAAGCAACTAGACACTCTTAGTCTATCATAATGCTGTTAGATGAGTTTTTATCTCAATTCATTTCCTTTGAATTGTTTTGATTTCAATCACGTTTTCACTGCTCAAAATCTTACTGCTTGCTCTGAAATGGAAATGAATCCTGTGTAACTAGTAGTAACATGCTACTTGAATAGGGTAATTTCCAGATAATGTCTCTTCCTTACTCATATTGTTATGTTGATGACTTTTTTTGTATTATAATTGATTATTTTTTGAATAATTGAGAAAGATCTTGGATATACCTGCAGTAAATAAAAGTCACATATTACCTCATTATTCTGAACTGCACACATAACAACTTCCATAGGAAATATTATTATTATATGAAATATTTTATATTATATTATATTATACTGTATTATATATTATATAATATAATATAACCCAAGGTGGCTTAGTGGTTAGCACATTCGCCTCACACCGCCATGATTGGGGGTTCAAATGTGTGTGGAGTTTGCATGTTCTCCTTGTGCTGCAGGGGAGGAAACTGGGTACTCCTGTCTCCTCCCCCAGTTCAATGACATGTATTGTAGGCTGATTGGCATATCATGTGAATGGATTGTCATTGGCATAGTGTATGAATGGGTGTGTGAATGTGTGTGTGATTGTGCCCTGTGATGGATTGGCACCCTGTGCAGGGTGTACCCCTCCTTGTGCCCCATGCTTTCTGGGATAGGCTCCAGGTTCCCCATGACCCTGTAGGATAAGTGGTATAGAAAATTTATATAATATAATATAATATAATATAATATAATATAATATAATATAATATAATATAATATAATATAATAATAGTATTATATGATTATTTTAAAGCTCCCAATATATACCCTAAACCTTTTCTCTTAATTTGTAGTGTACCAGTAATGCTTTTCCAAAATTTCTAACATTTTTACAGCAACTTTGTACAACGTTACAGCACCTTTTATATTTAAAACTGGCTGTGATTGATGAGTGCATTCAATGTTTTATGAAGAAGAAGAAGAAGAAGTCTTTATTTGTCACATATACAATACAGCACAGTGAATTCTTTTTTTTTGGTGCATATCTGGCTTGTTAGGAAGCTAGGGTCAGAGCGAAGGGTCAGCCATAATACAGTGCCCCTGGAGCAGATAGGGTTAAAGGCCTTGCTCAAGGGCCCAACAGTGGTTGCTTGGGGCTTGAACCCCTGACCTTTGTAGTAACCCAGTAACCCAGAGCCTTAACCATTGATGGGTTATTGCATGGATCACTGGGTCACTGCATCCTATTGGAGTTCCCAGTTTGAAAACATTATGTGCACAAAAATTGACTAGTGCACTGTGGAAGTACTCTGTAAGCCTTGAGTCCTCATGGCTTGTGGATGGGGGTAGAGTAAGAGACCTATCCCATCATAATAAAAATGTTTCATCATAGGATAAAGGTTATCAGACAAATAAACTTGATTTGCAGTGATGCATCCATGTAAGGGGACACTGGAAACTCCTGGCCTTTGTGAAGCTTTGGTCCAATTCAAAACCTGTTTTCTTGGTTTCTGTAACCATGTGATAAAACACATTGAACGCTGTGGTTTGAATTTTCCTAAATGGCCGACTCATCGAGTGAGATAATGGCTACACAATGGGAAGCAAATTAGGAGCAAAATATTTAGGGTAGACATTTTTGTAAAGTACAAAATGTTAGGACTTGGTTCCAGATAGTACTGAATGCTGAAATCCTAGTACTGAATTCCTATAACAGAATGACTTGTCATGTTTTATTCCCTACCTAATACATTGTTAATGATTTGAGACTCATCCATGCTTTCTCTAGCTACTAGTTCATTCCTTTTGTTGCGGTTTTTTTTATTTCTTAGTAACTAGTTTGGGAAGTTTTTATGTTAAAATTTTATTATTGTCTCGTTCTGACATCTGCCTGTCTTTTTGATCCAGGAGAAACTTGACTGTGATTTCTAGATAAGCCAGAATAAAGGTTGCACTTACAAGTGTCTCTGGCTCTCATTACATGACCTTAACCCTGTTCTATTGTGCAAGTCTTCTTGCTCTGTGGCAAACAGGAAGTAAAAATGACTTTTTTTCTGTTGAGTTTGGCAGTGTTATTTGTATTACACAAAGGAACCACTCTGATAATCCCACTTTTTGGCAGGTGTTGTGCGATTTTTTTAATGAGATCTCAGTAAGAGGTGATTGCCGGATAATTCACATGCATAATTCACTTATCATCACTGCCGATTGGTGTCTGTCCACTGGGAACATGAACATGAACATTTCAGAATGCAATAGTTAAAAATAGAAAGGCCTGGCCCATATGTCTTATTTAAAAGCTACATTGTAAAGCTGTGCAAATTGCTTTCAATTTTACCAAATTGTTCATGCTGTTTCGAAGTGCTACTTGGTTTAAAAGGCTGCAATACATGGACATTGCTTGAACAAAAATGCTACATGTAGATGTCTCCATTGTACTGTATTCTCTATTCCTATATTACTGCATTTGCAAGAAAATATTTAATACGAGAAGCATAACTATATGATTAGGCAACTGTGGATGTAAGGATGGCACAGATATTTCACGAGTTTAGTATTATCAGTGATTCATCATGATGCTCAACATAAATCTAAATACCAGAAGCAGGTGCCAGTGTCTTGGTGCTGCTGAAAATGTGGGCTTTGTTGTTTTTACAGAGATTAATGACATGCAGTGTGTGATATCCTCAGCAATCTGTTAGCTCGCATACTGCATGGACAAGCACAGGTGACAAATGCTGCAGTTGCAGCCCTCCATTACTCACTTCCATATCACATATCCATCTCTTGTAGCATGGACTCTCATCCAGAGAAATGTCAGCATGACAGCACCCTCATTGTAGTCGTGTCCGACACGTCCCTTTGAACTGAGTCAGAGTGCTAAGGTGGACCTGTCCCACACGTCTCGGGCTCAAATTGGATTTTTCCCATCCCCCAACTTCTGTTCTATTCTAGCTATGTGGGTTGTCAGGCGTTAGGATTGCAGGCAGAATGATCTCTGTGCCACTGTAGGTCTTTCTGCTTGTCATCTGCGATATGGTTTATTGTGAAATCGGATGCTAATTTGGTGTCGTTGCTAGAACCAACCTGTTTCTTATCAGCCACTGTTTCTGCTGGGCTCCTCAAAGGCTGTTGTGCCAGGCTACGGGTGGAGTATTTGATGTGGCATATTATTTCAGTCCCTTATTTGCAAAGCTCTTATGCAAAATGCATTTTAAAAGGATGAATGCATAAATAAGTGACAATAAATGAAAACAGAATTACCATGCCAAACCATTACAATGCTCACTCAGTTTTTTTTGTATAAACCAATTAAAATTCAAAGCACCATCATTATGTTTTTGTTGCAGTGATGAGTTCTGAAAATATGTTACAATGCTGGTTTGGTGGGAAGGTGACTTTATAATTACATCGGATACTCTTAACAAACTTCTGTGGTTAAAATAATACAGTCATTACAAAATTTACTTTTAATATGAATTTGTGCAAATTAATATCAGTTCTAGTTTTAGACACTAAGGCTGAAAATTACCTTTTGGATGTGGAATTTGACGTCATGTGTCTCAGAGGAAAAATATGATAGGATTCATTTTCCCTGGCAGATGGCTGTCATGTGATGGAGAGAGTTAGCTAGTGGGTTTGAATTAGCAGATAACCAAGTTGGGGAGGAAATGGGGAAAAAATGACATGCTTTCATTATATGGTCACCAATACCCCAAGTGTGCAACACAGAGCCATGATTTGAGCAACAGAAACAATTTCCTTGGTGACAAGCATCAGCTGGATTGAGATTTTCTCAATATTTCTTTCTTTCAATATTAGTTATGACAGAAAAAGTCCCTGATGCGAATGACTGACACTATACTGTAAAAAAAAATGATCCTGTAAATATATGGCATCTTAATAGCAGTTGAAAGGCAAGTTCTGAGCTGTAGTCACTTTCTGTTTTTATCACAGGGGAAACAACACCATAGCTCTGTTTATTACACTGTTCATTTGTAAAATACCCAACTGAACACTGCAATTCCATTCCACTATACCAACATGACAGATCAGGGTTCTTCACATCTGGCCCTTGAGGGCCACTGTCCTGCAGAGTGTAACCCCAACCATAATCAAAGACACCTGAAGAAGCTAACCAAGGTCTTCAGGATTACTAGAAAATTTTAGGCAGATGAGATTTGAAGAACCCTGTGATAGATCATTAGCCCTCATTGACTAGCATAAGCTACTGTATGTTAATCATAACATACAGTGCCCTCCATAATATTTGAACCCTTGATATATATGAGCAAAGAAGGCTGTGAAAAATTGTCTTTATTGTTTATCCTTTTGATCTTTTGTTAAAAAAAATCCCCCAAATACTCTGCTGTCATGGATATCAAACAAGTGCAAACAAAACACAGGTTTATCAAAAAAATATCTCTGTTAAATATAGATGTGCAACAATTATTGGCTCCCTTTTAGTCAATACTTTGTTCTACCTTCCTTTGCCAAGATAACAGCTCTGAGTCTTCTTCTATAATGCCTGATGAGGTTGGAGAACACATAGCAAGTGATCTGAGACCATTCCTCCATACAGAATCTCTCCACACCCTTCAAATGTCAAGGTCCATGCTGGTGGACTCTCCTCTTCAGTTCACCCCACAGGTTTTCTATGGGTCAGGGGACTGGGATGGCCATGGTAGGACCTTGATTTTGTGGTCAGTAAACCATTTTTGTGTTGATTTTGATGTATGTTTTGGATCACTGTCCTGCTGGAAGATCCAACCACGGCCCGTTTTAAGCTTTCTGGCAGAGGCAGACGGGTTTTCATTTAATATCTGTCGATATTTGATAGAGTCCATGATGCCATGTATCCTAACAAAATGTCCAGGTCCTCTGGCAGAAAAACAGCCCCAAACATTAAAGAGCAACCACCATATTTAACCACAGGCATGAGGAACTTTTCTTTATGGATACCTCTCTGTGGGCACCAAAACCACCTCTGGTCTTTATTGACAAAAAACTCTATTTTGGTTTCATCTGACCATAGAACCCAATCTCATTTGAAGTTCCAGTAGTGTCTGACAAACTGAAGACACTTGAGATTTTTTTTGGATGAGAGTAGAGGCTTTTTCTTGAAACCCTTCCAAACAACTTGTGGTGATATAGGTGACCTTGGATTGTAGTTTTGGACACTTTCTGACCCCAAGATGCAACTAACTAACTGCAATCCTCCAGCTGTGATCCTTGGAGATTTTTTGGCCACTCGAACCATCCTCTTCACAGTGCAGTGAGACAATATAGACACACGTCCAATTCCAGGTTGATTCATAACATTTCCAGTTGACTGGAACGTCTTAATTATTGTCCTGATGGTGGAAATGGGCATTTTCAATGCGTGTGCTATTTTCTTATAGACACTTCCCATTTTGTGAAGCTCAACAACCTTTTGCCGCACATCACAGCTATATTCCTTGGTCTTACCCATTATTATGAATGACTAATGGAATTTGGCCTATGTTTTACCTTTTATTTATAACCCTGTGAAACAGGAAGTCATGGTTGAACAATTTCCTGTTCCTAGTCACCCAGATGTACTAAAAATGTAAAATATCAATGGAAATATACTTCAAATATATTTTTCTCATATGAATTCATAGGGATACCAATAATTGTGACACACCTATATTAAACAAATATATATATATTTTTGATAAACCTGAATTGTGTTTGCAATTGTTTGATATACATGACAGCAGAATATTTTTGTGAATTTTTTATCAAAAGATCAAAAGGTTCAACAATAAAGTTAATTGCCTTCATTGCTCATATTTACCAAGGATGCCAATATTAGAGGAGGGCACTGCAATTACTGTAAAATACTGTTAATTTTTATTATTTGTTATTATCTGTTAATTTCTCAAAATGCATAAATAAAGTAGGCTTTCCTCCAGATTTCTACTAGCCCTAGCTCTGTAACCAGTGGAATCTCAAAATTTTTACAGCAGAATACTGTAGAAATAGAGGACTTATTTCTGTAAAAGTTTCAGGTTCACATCTAGTCTCCCACTAGAGATATTCAACCCAAATTTGAGGGGAATAAAAAAAAGCACTTTCTTGCCCCTATAAAAAAAGAGAGAAGTCTCAAACCTGAAATGTTCTGCATGAACACTATACTTACCTAGGTACCCCCTAAAAAATTAAGATTGAGACTTGAACCCTTCCGACTATAAATTGACCCAAAATGTGGAACTCTGAGTAATCATGAGCATTACATTTGGACTTAAGTTTAGTAGGACTTAAGTCTAAGGAACAAGATGTTTAAACATGTACATGTACTTTGTAATGTGCTATACAGATAATTTTTTTGTTCCAAGAAGCTAGGACCATCATGATCCAAGATATTGAGGTTTCTGTAAACAGCTGTATAACCAAAATTTATTGTGTTGATTTATAGTGTTGATTTTGCACTGCAACTATATCGAAGTAAACACTAAAAAAAATTAGGAAAATTAAAAACAGTCGAGGAACCAACTTTACAATTATTGGACCACTTGAGATGGACTGACCCATATGTGTTCATATTGTTCATATCCATACTGACCCATATTATTTCATAGTGTTAGTACCTTCATTATTATTCTAAAAATAGACTGATAATAATAATAATAATAATAATAATAATAATAATAATAATAATAATAATAATAAAAAGAAATAATTAAGAAAACCCTTCTATGAGCATAAGTGTCTAAACTTTTAATTGATAGTGTACTTTGATAATCTGCCATAACTATTTTCCCCAAATACCATACAGGCTGCTGTAGAAAACTTTAAAAATATTAGACAGTTTTATATACAGTAATTTCCTGAAATTATTTACAATGCAGTAAATTCTGGACACCAATCCTATGATGCAGGATATCTGATGTGCTTTAGAACCTCTTCTTTCACAATTTTCATTCTTTTTCAGTTGTGTTTGGTGGAAAAAAGAAAAAGAAAAAAAAAAAAAACACTGTTCAGTGGTTTCACCTTTTTCTGAGTTTTACCAAACGCTGTTGAGTTGATTTAGTTAGCTGAGTAATTAATGAGACTAATGATTGACTGATTCAAATTATAAAGTGATAAAAAAATTAAATTAAATGCAGAATGGTAGTGTGAGGTTTTGTACATTACAGGCAAAAAAAAATTCATGTAATTTCGATGGGTGTGACTAAATTATGGCTAGTGGATTTTGTATCAGCAAATTAGTGGCATAGGTCTGAATATGAGAAAAGACTTTTGTTGACTACTACATTTGAAAATGTATGATTTTATGATCATTTAAATGAAAGAACACTGTGTGGGTGTGCTCAAATTACATTTGTTTTGATGGAAAGGTTTGCAATAGAGGCACTTATACTTATTATCACTGCATTCAGCAACATTAATTTTTACCTACAGTGTGCTATGTAAAGTATGTTTGATTCTTCTTCATCCATAATTATCTCTCTACTCACATCTGCAGCTTGTACTCAGTATAGTAGCACTATTCAGACCGTTTCCTTTAATATCCTGCTATAACTTCGATTTTAATGAATGACTGATTCATTAAATTGTTTGATGCAGGAAGTGGTACATCCGGTGCAGTTCAATAATACATGGCCATGATGCATACAACTCAACATACAATGAACATGTTGCATGGTATTTTCCTATCAACCACGACAAAGCAAGCACAAGTAAAATGTTTTGTGTACACTAGCTTTACAAATGGCTATTATGCAAAGACGTCTTCTATATTATACAGAGCAGGTGTTTCTGCTCTACAGATGGCAAACACCCACCTGTTTCTCTTTCATTGGCAAGAAAGAAAAAAAAAAAACCTCCCTGAGCATACCAATTTAGGTGCCAGAATATCATCAGGAACTAAAATCCACCTCTCATTGTGTGGCATTACTTCAAAGGAACATCACTGCATCACCCTCATTTCAGCTAGCTGCCTTACAGTTCCAGAGCAAATTTGTTGCAAAATTATTTGCATCAATCCGACCCGACTGCTGGGTAGCCAGTCCATTCACGGGGGGAATCACACATACAAACTGAACTGTGGCTTGATGCTGTTGTTTGCCATCTGTGACAGGGGAAAAGTAATTAAAATGTGATTAGAGTAGTGAAACAAACAAGGACACAAAGGTCTGTGCAGAATGTGCAGCTGGAAAATAGCAGAACTGCCAAATCAAACATCGGCAGAGAGAGAGAACCACGTCGCTCATGTGGCATCCGTAGAATAAACACAAAAGCTCTCTTGGCTCATCTCATAGGAAAGCAGCTATGGCCATATGCAGCACCAGGATGCTTAGTTCACATTGGGTGATTTGGCTTGGCAGGAGAGGAGAATCAAATGGAAGGAGCTTTGTGAACTGAGTAGAAGGAGGATGAATAGCACATTGGATCTGCATGAACACATTTAATGAGAAGTGCAAAGACCTCTCTCTCCGTACGGACAACTTGACAGTCTGTGTGAATAGCATACAAGTAGATGTCCTGTTCAAACTTCAATCTTGAGATAGGAACCACGAATGGAGACATTTCATGATATTTCTTCAATCTCTACGGTATAAGTTTGTTTCTGGATGAGCTTAATGGTTTCCCTCGAGGATTGAGCAGCACTGTTGTTTTCAGGGTTGATTTTAACACATGCGTCCCTGAGGGTTTTCAGTAAATTAGCAAGCGGAGAAAGGGCAACTCTGGAGGATATCTAGCCAGGAAAGTCTGAAGGATATTACATAAGTGGGTCCAGATGTATTAGTACTAATACTGTTGCAAGCTGACACCCTCATCCTGACATGACAGATTTCCATATGGCCAAGAGGATAAATGTATTTTAACTCAGGTTCATTTCCCCAAATGGCTTAAAAGCCTAAAAATCTTCAAAATGCTTCATAACAGTATTCCAAGTGGTTCTCTTTCTACCGTTTTGATGATCATTTCAGTGCTTTGACGCTTTTATGCATAAAGCAGCTCGATATGACTCTTCATTTCCATGAATAGGGGCAGTACTGGCAATTACTTCAATTTGTACCCAAACTGGTAAACCTGAAAGGAAAGTGGAATGTTTAGTAGAATTTTTTTTATTGAGAGTTCTTGAGAACACCATAGTATCAAAACTGAACAAACTACTCTCATTGTACTTTTTCAGACGGCTGAGTGAGGAATGCTAATTGCTCTGAACGCCCCCTTGGAGTAATGGGACTTGTAATTACAGTTTAGCAGCAGACAGACTCCTCATGCTCACTGTTAATTATTCTTTGCCAAAGATGAAGAGACTTACGATAAGCATTACAATCACAGCTGCCATTTGCAGAGGGATGCGACGACTTCAGAGTGCACGGAACATCAGTTCCCCAAAATGGCTACCCCCTGGGTGGAAGAGCAATCTCTGTGGATGTTTCAGGGTGACCCCTGCCTTCAAAGCACAAACACCCGAGCAGGCGAACTCGGCATGGGGCCTGCACAAATTAGCCATATCAAATTACGGTCGCAAATTGCCAGCCACTTACTCAAAGGCAGGATAAGCAGGTCTTTGATTTCACACAACCACAATGCTAAAAGCTGGTTTTTGTTGTTTTGGAGTTTATTTTTGGACTGGGTAAATTGTGAAATATGCATGTTTATGTAGAAAGTAAATAATCATTTAAAACTGGGGTGACTAGAGCTATCAGGTTATAAAGTGTGATAGTTAGAAAGTAAAAACATGGATTCTTTGTTGACTAAGCACCCCCTTAGAGATGTATGCAAATGATGAAGTAAATGGAATACATGAATATTGAGCTCGACTTTGAGATGCACGTTTATTTTTACATTGATAACCAAATGCATTTATTTGATGTTGGTAACCAGCAGTGCAGGCTGCACTTGGCAGGCCTCTCCTCTCTCAGACGAGAATGAAGATTAATTAATTTGACACCTAAATGCTTCAGCTGGGAGTGAAGTGTATGCACTTACTGGCAGCATTGGCTCGCTGTATTTCATCATCCCTGATGCCAAAGCGTAATGTGCAATTATAGCTCAGCGCTATTTGGAAAATTATGTTACCAAAACAATGAGATCCTGTCCTAATTGATCCTTCTCATTTCCATTCATTTCAGTGACGGATAGATAGATAGATAGATAGATATATAGATAGACTGATGGACGGACGGACAGATAGATAGTGCTACTTTTAAATGTGATGGGCGCTGGTGCCAGCTTGTGCCAACTGCTGATTACATTCATTATATCTGGTGAGTGTGAGTGCTGGGAAGGCAGACAATCTGATGGCACATGCCTACAATCCCCCACCTCCGCTCGTTGCCTGGTGTGGCTAATGGCATTGTCCAGGCAAAATTAATTAACTGATGTACTTCCGTCTGTCAGCGCCCCCGCACAATTAATCACACAGGGAATGAGACAATGTGGGGTGCCTATAAATTCTATTCACAAGTGTCTGGTTTCACCGAGACTTCAGCTTAAGCCCTATGGATTAGATGTCAAGCATCTCATAACTCAACAGGAGGTGCTGTAAAATCAAGTCCATCTTAAGCCAAGATGTGTCTGCTCATGTCTAGAGGTCACTCGTCTCTCAGTTCGCGTTGGTGCAGTGGGGTGCCAAAATGAACGATGAGGCTATGTATGTGTGAGAAGTACATTTTTTCTCCATCTAGGTGAAATAAAGCCTTGTGATGACTTGTTTTTGTCATCAAAAGAGAAGCTGACTCATGGAATTGATGATGTAGTTGAAGCCGTACCAATTCTTTATTACACACAAGGACTACAGCTATTCGTCCCATATATTTCCACTAACACACCTGTGTTGCCTCGTACTCATTACTCAACAGATGCATTAGCTGTATGTAATAAAAGCAGGGCACATATGTCGAGTTTATAATTAATTGATGCACTTTGATGCCCTTCCCAAAGCCATTTCCTACCTGTCAAGGTCTTCTGGGGGTTTTAATTCACTCTAGCTGCCATTCTTCAAGACATAAATTGAGCCCACACGGACAATCAGGGAACAGATGCTGAATTGCTTGTATGCGTGGGATTAACTACTTCCTAGAATTACTGCTGATTCACATAGTCATGAGTCATGTTGCTATTTGCTTCATAAGGCATATAATATGCATCTCTTTGTGAACTGTTTCTTGCTCTGATTACACCAGTTAATTGGCTTAAATGAGTCATCGATTTAGCATGAATTACGAATAAATCGAATCAATAATCCCGAATCAGCGATCAGACATCTTGTTTCGCATAGAATATTTATTTAAGATATCACAGTACAATGAGTGTATTGTGATCTTACGTATATGGTTCTGCATAATAGGAAAAACTGATCTCATGAGAAGTTTGTGCAAAATTAAGAATTTGGACGTGTGAGGCCATGTTGTAGGTCAATATATGCTGCATGAAGCTGTCATCAAAACACACCTCTGACAAAAGAGTTACCTACCAGGAAGGATGAAATCTAATGCATGTTTCATCCAAGATGTTCACACAGTTACCACATCTTTTCTAACACAGAGCAGGATAAAACACTCTGAGGAAAACATCATCTGCCCTCTTCTGCATACACAAACTCACAGATGCCCATGATTGGCTAGTGTCACTGTGATTGACAGGTGAGTGAGAGTATGCCGTCCATCCCACCCAGAGACAATAAGCTGAAGGGTTTTCGGGCATTTCTACATTGTTTTGATATATTAACCATTCCCTCCAGGATTCTGTGATTTTGTGATCACAGAAATGAACGCAAAATCCAGCAAACTCCAGCAAACTCCACAATATTCTGAAGAGCTTGCAGTTTGTCAAAATTACTGCAGATTTTCCGCAGATTTGGACCAAGATGCGCCATTTGACATCATCACAACGGACATGCAGACAAAGCCCTCTTCAATTCAAATGCGTCGAACATGAGTACAGCTAAAAGGTCACATTTACCAACAAACATCACTGTGAAAGACCGTGCAAAACAATTTCACGCAACTGAAGCGAAATCCTGTACAGACTGATTAACATAGTCTATAAAGCTACGAGTTTCTTTCCAAGTTCATTCACAAAACTATACAGCAATAATAAGCCAAATAATTAAGTATTTGCGCTTTCCTGTAATATTATATCCCATTTAATGTCATCCTTTTTAAAAATGTTGAGTAAATAATATGATGTAGAGAAAACTATACATTAAATAGTAAAATGTTCCACTTCATGTCTGAAATAAATGAATAAATTACATAGAGTGCTCCAGAACGGACTATTTCTTTGGGGATTCCCTGGTAGAATTTTTACAGAATATTACTGCGGCTCTGGAGGAGTTTATTACAAGCAGTACACAGTTCAAGGTGGGGTGAGTTAAGCATCCGGCCCTGTTCAGATGAGCTAATATACAAGATTCACAGCAGCTGCAGACTTTTTTCTTAAACCTGAAAGTTGTTTGCAGTTTGTACATATTCATGTCTAAACCTTATATGAAACTATATGAATTAGTATTCATATAGTTATATGAAAGTTATATATATATATATAGTTATATGAAAGTTATATATATATATATAGTTATATGAAACTTATATGAATTAGTCTCAATGAGTACCAAAACATCAGACATAGTTTAATAAACAGTTTCTCTAAACACAAATGCTTTCCCAAGATTAATTATTCGAAGACCCAACACTTAAAAAAACATTTTATTTACATTTACAGCATGTACTGTATGAACTACAATCTCTGGTATTAATAAATGTTTTTTTTTTTTTTTTTTTTTCAATGGTTAACCCTCAAATAAGCGTATCCCAATAATATCATTGACTGATCCGCATATGTAATGTTTAGAGATGTTGCTGTTAATGCTTAAACAGTCTGTGTAGAAATCTTCTTCTGGAGAAGCACATATTCTCTCACTCAAAAAGAGATAAAATACCAGGAGTCTTCACTTCAATTCATCATAGAAATCTAAAATGAGTTACCAATAACAAACAAATCACAACAAGAAAACATAATGAAAAGAATTCTGCTTAATGCCATACTGTAAATACACGGTGAGAGTCACGTATGCCAGGGTGGTGTAGACTCAGTAGTTGACACTGCTGGTCATGTGAGCACTGGAGCAGAAAGTCATTTTTGTCACTCAAGAACACACAGTCACTCATTTTAATGGCCAAAGTATTGTTATTTTCTGTACACGCTGACTGTAAGTCCTATTTGATTTTTTTTGAAAAAAAGGTTTGACTGGAAGATAAGCAATGGGTTGTCTTTTGTTTCCACATATCAACATATATGAATTCTTATAAGCCCTGCAAAGAATTTAGTCTCCAATGGAACTAAGAGTAAAAGCCATGAACAAACAGGTACAGTATATACTGTAAATAAGTGTAGGACTCAATATATAGTACACATGAGAAATTCAGGAAATCTTTATCTCTTTTCTAAATCTTTATCTCTTTTCTTGAACAGCCGATACACCAGTGGCAGTAAATGGTTTAAAACAAAGGTCAAAAATTTTTATACAAAACAGTAATAAAATAAAATCAAGAATAAAAATGTTATTACCCTCATCTATTTTTGGACTTCTTAAATGTTTGTTATGGTAAAGTCTTGAACACCTTTAAAAAAAAAGAAGACTGTTTTATTGTTAGATTTATTGTTTTATTGTTAAATCAATGATTTAACGTAAAAATCCTGAAAATCCTCAAAAGCTCAAGTTGGCAAAATGAAGTCTTTCTCTTTAATCTCTAAATCAGCATTCTTGGTCACATTTTGAAGTTACTTAATGTGTATGATAATGAGCTGGATCTCATTTTCACAATTGTAAAAGTTGTGAAATAGTGAAAACTACATTTTAAATTCTCTCTCTCTCGCTCTCTCTCTCTCTCTCTCTCACACACACGCACACATGCACACACACACACACACACCCACACACACACACACACACACACACTATCACTCCATTCAATCATACAGACAAAAGGGAAATGTGATGAGCAACAGAGCATATGAATAAGAATAAGCTGTTAATTGAATGGCAATTAATATTTTTAAATGATAGTAATTAAATTTTGTAATGATAGTAAATACACTGCACACACACACACACACACATACGTACATGCCATACACAAACCACAGGAAAATCCTTTCTTATGACATGTAACAGCACTGGGAATATAGTGTAAGATCCTTAACAAGAATTGGGCAGTAACCAGGGGCGTTAGCTGGACTGTTAATCATTCAGAGCTGAGCCCAGATTCTTCTACATCAAAAGACTTTGTAAATCATTCTTCTAAATCGACTGTTTCCATAAAAATGTTCTTTTCTTGCATGTGAGGGCTAGTTGCTTAAAAATGTGAAAATTGAATCAAAAGTTGCAAAACATAAAACTTGCCTCAGGTGTTATCACTGTTTGTAGGACTCCCAGACTGATAAAATATAAAACCTTTTGGCTATCTGACATGAGATTAGGCGAATTTAGTTAGGCACAACTAAGCTATCACTGTATGGGTTTAGCTGCTACAGTGCCATGCAAAATACGTTATCTGTCTTTATGCACTGCTCATATCACGTTAACGTAACTTGGAACTCATATAAACATTTACACACCTTGACAGCCTGCTCGGCAGGCAACTGACTGACTGACTGACTGTGTGAGCTAGCGTTTGGCGGAATGAGACCTGTCAGCCAATAAGACACGAATATTTCCACGTATTTTCCTGTAAGCGTGGTCTGATTGGTCTTGCCTCTGTTCACTGAAGATAAAATACAACACTCCCTTCACTGAAAATACAAAATTACAATACTGCCATGTTCTTTTACTAATGTTCAGTTATGTAGTGACAAGCCGCTTCAAGTGGAGAATTATTCGCGGCTAAAGAAAAAATCTTTGGAGCTCTACAGGCCCGAATGCCCAGGCCAAGTTATGCCCCTGGCAGTAACCCAATATTCTACCTGCAAGGTAAGGAGTTTCCATAGAAATGGAAATGAGCTACATGCAAGATTAAACAAAGAATTGTGCTTTCTCTTGCAAAGCATGACACTGCTGTTTATCACGGCAGCTAAGCTTTTTTTTGGGAGTCAGTGTTTAAATGTGGGCAAAATTCCTTTGTCATTTGATCTGACCTCTCACAGATTTCTAACAACGTGACCAAGGGCAAATGATGAAAAGCAAGTTTAGGATGAAATGTACTGGTTAAAGGCTTCAATCTGATTTCCAAAGCTGTTATGAGGGTCATTATATGGATTTGAATGTTAAAGCCTTACCTGTGACCCATCTGAAAGGTCAATATTTAATGCACATAATTACACATCTTTATACCTCTGTCCAGTTATTACACTCATATGTTATATGCTCAGGGAATTTAGTACCTCATATATGAACAGAGACCATCATCTGCACCACATAATCTAAACCATCATAGAAATCATATTGTGGGGAATAGAAACAATTGATTTTCTTCTCTGAATTTTCTGTATCCACCAGATTGGTTTATCACATCTACTTACACTACATTATTTACAGTCTTAAGTCCTTAGTGGCCATCTTGTGCACTCATTTCACCAAAATGTGAAAAGATGAAGTGAAATGCTGCAGCATGCCCACGGATACAACAAATATGTCATTATTATGAACATAATACCTTGTGGTTTGTTCACAGGAGGATGCCAAAGCATGTAATTTTACTTTGAATTCACAAGTGCATTGTTTTTCAGCAGACCATTCATCCATTAAATCCCAAATTCAAATGAAAATTAGGAGGAGGAAAATGATATGAAGTATTTTTTTTTGATTTAGCCACTAGACATATCTTTAAATAAATAATCTTTGCTTGTAAACACATTTGTTGAAATAATACATACATCCTCACTGACACGTCTTCCCCATCTTCCTCATCACGACATGTCTGCCACCATAGCCAATAACACTGTTAGTACAGATCAACTTTGACTGTTCAAAGTGAGGAAATTCAAATTTGTGTCTCTTGCACGTTATCTTTTGAGCTGGCTTGGATTAGTAAAGGTTCATGCACAGAGCTATGTAGTGAGCCGAGTGTCGAGGCGTGGTTGTAAGCACTCTTATATGAGTTGTAGTGGTTGTAGTGGTCGTGCTCCAATGGAGGAAGAGGGAGGTGGCTTTCCATCGCAGGAACCCCTGCCAGTTCGTCATCTACACTGATGATCTCCATTGTGCGAGTTGGCCCATTGTGATCTTGCTGGTGGTGCTGCTTTCTCATCTTGTAGAATATGATGAGCATGACGGCAGCCATGAGTGTGATGGCCACGAAGCAGCCGATGATGATCTTGGTGGTCTTCATTACCTCCTCCAAACCATTGAGAGCTCCCTCATTGTCTACGTCTGTCACAGGGATGGTATAGGCTTTCTCTGTGGAAATTGGGGTCGCTCTTGTAGTTGATGATGCCACCCAGCCAAAGGAAGATTGCTCAGGGGTCCTACTCAGCCCATCAGTTGGGGGCTCAATGGTCTCAACAGTGACTGTGGTGAAGTAACTGAAACCACTGTTGTCTATAGAGGTCACGTTGAGGACTGCAGAAGCTGAAATGTTTCCCAGCATGTTGCTGACCATGCAGGTGTAGTTCCCCGTGTCATGCATTGTAACTCTGGTGAAGTTCAGTGTTCCATCATTTTGCACCATGACACGTGCCTGGGATGCCCCATGTGTCATAATGGAGCCACCTGGTGTTAGCCAACTGACTGAGGTCAGAGAATTTGTCCGACATTTGAGCTCCACTGCTATTCCCTCAGTAACATTAAGATCTGCAGGAGGCTCAACAATGACAGGTGCATAACATTGAAAGTAGCTCTGGTCCAGCTCACCAATGTAGCGCCCCTTGAGGCTTGCAGGAGAGTTACAGCGAGCGCAGCAGCTGGTGTTAGTTGGTACGGTTTCCCTTAGCCACCAGCTTAACCACAGGATGTCACAGTTGCAATTCCAGGGATTGTGGTGTAGGTGTACTCTCTGCAAATGGCGTAAAGGAGTGAAAAGGTCATGGGGCACAAATGTGAGGTTATTATGAGCCAGGTTCAGCTCACTTAATGACTGAAGGTCATCAAAAGAGTTCCTTTCAATTGTTTGGATCTGGGAATGCATCATCCACAGCTTCTGGAGGTGGATAAGACCCTTGAACGAACCAGGCTGGATCACCGTCAGCTGGTTCCCTGACATCTCAAGCTCATCCAAACGAACTAAGGGCCTAATGTTGGGGACTTCCTTGAGGTTACACATTCCCATGTTCAGGTAGCGCAAGTTGCTTAAGCCCTCAAATGCTCCATCTGAGATATAGGAGAGACGTTTGAGCTCCCCCAAGTCCAGCCTCCTTAAGGATGGTAATCGGTTGAAAGCATAGGATGGTATGCTCTCAATTGGGTTATTCCTAAGCCATAGTTCTTTGAGCTTAGAGAGATATTCAAAAGCTCCATTTGGGATCGTTGTGAGGCGATTGTCAAAGAGCTCCAGGGTGTTAAGGCTGGTTAGCCCATTGAAGGCGCCAATCTCAATGTTGCGGATATGATTTTTGCTAAGTTGGAGGATTTCTAAATGCCGTAGATGCTTGAAACTGTCCACTTTGATGACCTGGATAAGATTGTCCTGAAGATTCAGGTAGCGTGTGTTGGTGGAGATGCCATCAGGGACTTCCCTGAGTCCTCTGCGTGTGCATATGACCTTGCTAAATTGGTTGCTGCAGGAACACACAGAGGGACATGTCTGGGCCCTTACTAATCCTGCCACTGCAAGCAACTGCAGAGCCAAGAGCAGGAGGAACAAGGGGTCAAACCAAGCCCCTTTCCATCTAGGACCTCTCATCATCTGGTGCTGATGGTAAGAGGTCATCTTGTTCAACATTCATAATTTATCGTCTGCTGGTTCCATCTCCCTGAATGAAGCAGCCTGAAAAAGAGTAAAAATAGTTATTTGTTAGTCATGTCATGATGGAGGTTGTGATAATTTTGCTCCACTGATACTTAGTAACACCTCTGGGACAACCCTTAGAATGCCACAACAATGGGTTTCCCTTTCAGGGAGGGTTCCAAGTACATATATCTAAGAAACCTTGAGGAACATGTTTTTCAAAGAGTGCATCCTATGTTATGTTTATGGACCCAATATGTAATGTACTAAAAGGACTAAATGTACTAAATAGTCCACACTTGTTGAATCTTAAGTAAATTTCACCTTTAAATATGATCTGGTATGTGTAACTCTTAGATTTGTGAATGTGTAATGTGAAATATTTAGTAATATGACCACCAAAATGATAATTATATGCTTTACATCTTCTCCAGTACATGACAAAGTTTTTATCCGTCCATCCATACATCTTCTATACCGCTTATCCTTCCGTCAAGGTCATGGGAAACCTGGAGCCTATCCCAGGGTGCCTCGGGCACAAGGCGGGGTACACCCTGAACAGGGGGCCGATCAAAGTTTTATTTATTATTTATTTATTTATTTAACTATTTTAACCAATGGAAAAGTATTTGAGAACAGTCTTTAAGTCTGCATGGAAAAAATAATCAATATATGGAAATCTTGAAACAACAGACTGCCAGATAAGTGGAAGAAGCATACAGGCCCCTTAGGACTGTGTTCCACTTCTGGGTTTCTCTATACAGGATGCTACTGGCCTAAAGCACCCTTCAAACCCATAGAAATATGCCAGTACTGGAGTACAGAAAAATGATTTTCGATGAGTGTTCTCATGAAAAAATCTGACTATTACCTGTCATATTTATAAGTATGTGCTAACATCACTCAGAATTATATTGATAGAGTCTGTTCGAGTGTGTACATGACAGAGAACAAGAGACAGAGACAAACAGACAGGAGAAAAACCAGAGCAAACAGGATGAAAACATTATGAGATCTGGCACACCGGTCAGTAACCCAAACTCGCTTGGCGGAGTTAAACATAACCTCTGTGTGAGTAGAGTGTGCTGTAAATTACAGGTTTAAATCACACACAGAAAATGTTGTTATATGCACCGCACAACGCAATTCACTGAATTTACACCTATTAAATCAAGTGGGCACCTATTAAATCAAGTTTCTCATTATTACAACATTTCAGCATTAAGATAAACCTGTGACAATGTCTATTACAGTCATGTCTCTTTTACTATAACTTATATCATGCAGCAGCATGCCTTGTTTTCAACCAGCCCAAAAGAAACAGTGTCACACCCATCTTCATCTTCTTCCACTAGCTTCCTGTAACTGCCTGCATCAAATTCAAGGCCTTGATGCTCATGTACAAGACCTTGTGTTGAAGAGCACCTCCCTACCTCAACACTCTCCTTGAGGTTTATGTTCCCTCAGGCAACGACCGACGCCTGGTAGAACACTTAAGTAGCCCCTAAATTGCCCCCTCCCCAACATTCGCACTTTGCTTCTCAAGAGCTCAATTAAAAATCTTGTATGGTATCACTACTTGTATTGTTCTCTGCTTGATACATCGCTTTGCTTGTATTTCCTCATTTGTAAGTCACTTTGGATAAAAGCATCTGCTAAATGAATAAATGTAAATCATTACAAACGGGTTTAGTTAATTTAGCTCCATCATGCTTTTTTCCAGCTGCAATTGAGAAACGCCCTCATGGCAGATGTATATATCTCAGGAACTGCAAAATTGCAGAAATGTGATTGAATTAAATGTGTGGAGACATAGATGATTAATGTCTGCGTTCAGCAACGAGTGTTAGTTAGCAGCAACATAATTGACACAGCACTGTGAGACGCTGAGAGGTCTTACAGGGGACATACTTTTAATGGGATGCACAATGTAATCAGGCCATATCCTAGCAGGAGCTCATGTATTTAAACCAAAAATAACCAATGAATATCGGAGAGAACTTAAATGCTCTCAGACGTATTAACTGACTGCAAAGTCAGAGTCCATTTCCAAAAACAATGATTCCATCAAAGATTCAATTCCCACATTTGTTAGATACTGAAAACAAAACTGGATTAATAGTCCATAAATAGAGATTAGTGCACACCATATTCCTGACTACCCACACAAGCCTAATATAGACTGTGTGAGACATCTCCTGCTGTTCCTGCTTATATGTATCTCAAGGAAAGCTAACAAATATCGATCTAAGAAACACCGCTGCATTGCTTATGTAACATAATGACTAGTTTTTTCTCGATTGCTTAAACACATTTCTTGAAATTATGCCACCTTTCTAAACACAAATCCATAACTTCTCACCCAATTTCCCAAACTTATTTTCAGGTCAAGAAGAAGCTCTCCACTCAAAACCATTCAATCTTGCTGAAAAACCAAACTTTGCCCTCAGACCTGACACACAAGCCCTCAAAAACACACACACACACACACACACACACACACACACACTACAACATAGTCTTACACACTGGTGAGATAAATTCAGATCAATACTACAAAAACCGGTGATAAATTATGTTGCTTGTGGTTCTCCCCGTCAAAAACCTTTTCACGTGATGAACAAAACAAAAGACACAACAAATGTATACATTTGCACATTTTTTATTCCTTAATGTACTGTACAGTACAATACACCAAACAACAACAACAAAAAATTATTCTGCCCCAGCATCCCATCTTTGGTCTTGGACAGGCCAGCGAATCTCGTCAACATCACAGGCTATATTGGCCCTAACCAGGCAGCGGGGGTAAAATCCTCTTGCATGCCTGATCCACCCCTGGAACGCATCAACTGAAATGTCTAGGCAGGCTTCTTCAATGGCCTGGAGGAGATGAACGTGGATGTGAGGTTGTCGGTCATACACTTTCCACTGCCATGCTGAAAAAAACCTCCTCTATCGGGTTTAGAAACGGAGAGTATGCAGGCAGAAAGAAGTTGGAAAACCTTGGGTTATTGGTAAACCAATCACGAACCAGAGCAGCATGATGGAAGCTGATGTTATCTGAAACAACAACGTAGCGAAGCTGCTCTGGTTGTGCTGGCTCCCTCTGGTCAACCTCTCTTAGACCATCAAGGAAACCAAGATGGAGCATAGAGTTATAAGGTCCAAGAATGGCATGGCGGTGGAGTACGTTCACTCCTTGCTGGCCAGGGACATTCACAATAGCCCGATGGCCAATTATGTTCCTCCCCCTTCTCCTTCTTTTGGTCAAGTTAAATCCAGCCTCATCAACAAAGATAATCTCATGGGGAACAGGCTGGCCTTCAATCTCAAAGATTCTCTGCAAAACACATGAAACACAGTAGAGTAAACGATTACCCTGAAACACAGTTCAAGAGGGCACAAATGGCAGACCACCATATGTACTTTGTGCTACAGTATAAACTGCTATACTGCTATACTGTGATGGTACACAATACTTCATACAATATAAAAACTCATACTTGAACATATTCCAGATGTTGGACTCCCACTCTGCTAGGGTTTGGTTTGAAAAGGATGAAGTAGGTCTGTTTCATCCGGAACCGGTGCTTTCGGAGGATGCGATCAATTGTGGAGAGGCTGATGGCATATATCCCTCGAAATTGGTGATTGTCTTCAATCACGCTCCTTTGAATCTCTCGCAGGCAGATTACATTGTTGGCAATGACCATATTTACCAGCTCCCTCTCTTGCTCCTCCGACAAACGCCTTAGCCTGCCTCCACCAAGTGGTCGTCTCTGTGTCCTACAAAAATAGAAGTACTGATTACTGTAACTGTAACATATTCTTTTTACAAAATGGAAGCATACAGAAACTCTATCTGTATGTGAGGCAATTTGATGTGTTTATTTTTAGTACAGTAGTATAGTAGGGCAGCTACAGTACATGTATGTGTTGTAAGAGCACAGAGTACACCTACCTGTTTTCCTCCCTGAAGGTTGAGCAATGGTGAAGTGATGCTTCGCTGTACTCGTTGCCCAGCCTCCCTCATAGTCACACCATGAACAAGGACATGGTCAACGAGTGGCACAAATTTCATCCGAGACTGCATATCTCCTTGACCTTGCCCTTCCCGTTCCTCTTCCTTGTTGTCATCCTCCTCTTCCCCTCCCTACTCCTCCACCTCCTACTCTTCCTCTTCCTTCACCTCTTTCTCCACTCCCTACTGGTCTTCCTCCTCCTCCTCTCCGGTGTCCTCAACCTCTTCCTTCATGTCTCTCTGGATCCATTGTTCCAAAACTGAGTCAACTGGCTCAGGCCCTTTTATGTATCTACTGAAGATTCTGACTGGTGTGTGATCAATTTTGACTCTTGGTGTTTCCACCTAGGTAATTGTGTGCTAATTAAACTGAAGCTGTGTTGACTTGAACAATATTGAATGCTAGTGCTTTCTAAATGACCACATGGTGTAGGCAGTGAGAAATGAAGGGATTTGTGTGTAGAGTTTTGCAGTGACAGTTCAACAAATCTGACTCATGTGTCAAAACAGGGGAATAGTGTTTATAGTTTAGGGAAATGGGTGTGCTTTTTGATAAATGGCGTGATGGGTTTGAAATTTTAGTTCAAGTCCTGGTTATAGTGTTTAAGCAATTGAGAAAATCAGTAAAAGAACTAATTCAAATTCATATGTGGCATACCAACACCAGGGCTTTGAATTATTATTTATGTATACCTTTAATTTTAATGTTGAGTACAATTGACTAATTATTCAAGTGAAAACACAAGCAGTTTTTATTCAAGCTGTCAGCCTTTGTCATTCATTACATAGCAATGTAACCATTATCCATTATACACCGATCAGCTATAACATTAAAACTACTGAAAATGAAGTGAATAAGATCGATTATCTCGGTACAGTGGAACCTGTCAAGGGGTGTGATATATTAAGCAGCAAGTGAACTGTCAGTTCTTGAAGTTGATGTGTTGGAAGCAGGAAAAATGGACAAATGTAAAATCTGCGATACTTTGACAGGGTCAGATCATCTCCAAAACAGCAGGTCTGTGGAGTGTTCCCTGTATGCAGTGGTTAGTACCTACCAAAAGTGGTCCAAGTAAGGACAACCAGTGAACCAATGAAGGTCATGGGCACCCAAGGCTTACTGATGTGCGTGGGTAGCCTGTCTGGTCCAATCACACAGAAGAGCTACTGTAGCACAAATTGCTGTAAAAGTGAATGCTGGCTATGATAGAAAGATGTCAGAAAACAAAGTGCATCGCAGCTTTCTGGGGGTGAGGCGGAATAGCCGCAGACCGGTCAGAGTGCCCATTCTGCCCCCTGTCCACCACCGAAAGCACCTACAATGGGCTCGTGAGCACCAGAACAGTACATGGAGCAATGGAAGAATGATGTCTTACATTTTCTTTTACATCATATGTATGGCCATGGGTGTGTGCATTGCTTACTGTACCTGGGTAAGAGATGGCACCAGGATGCATTATGGCAAAGGCAAGCCTGCAGAGGCAGTGTGATGCTCTGGGCAATGTTCTGCTGGAAAACCTTGGGTCCTGGCATTTATGTGGATGTTACTCTGACACGTACCACCTACCTAAACATTGTTGCAGACCAAGTACACCCCCTTCATTTCAACGGTATTCCCTAATAGCAGGGGCCTCTTTCAGCAGGATAATGCACCTTGCCACACTGCATATATTGTTCAGAAAAGGTTTGATGAACATGACAAAGAGTTCAAGGTGTTGACTTGACCTCCAAATTCTCCAGAAATTTGAGCATCTGTGGGATGTGATGGACAAACAAGTCCAACCAATGGAGACCCACCTCGCAACTTACAGGACTTAAAGCATGCTGCTGCTAATGTCTTGGTGCCTGATACCACAGCACACCTTTACAGGCCTTGTGGAGTCAATGCCTTGATGAATCAGAGCTGTTTCAGTGGCACAAGGGGGACCTACACAATATTAGTCAGGTGGTTTTAATGTTATGGCTGATCAGTGTATATAACATTAAATACCTTTATAACATAATTTAGAAAATTTAATATTTAAGCTCATTTTGTCATTTCTCAGTTGGTTCATAGTACAGGGGATGAAAACAAAACATCTCCCTACAGCCTCATCAGCATTTGTAGCAAGAAAAAAAAGTAATTAAAGGAAGAGAGGTGAATGTCAGTTTGAGCTGATAAACTTGAGCCAGGGGAAAGAAATAAAGCAGGACCTTGGAGTATTTTGAAGTAATAAAACCTTCTAATCTATTCTTTTGATATATAAATCCATTATAAATTCATTATATCATTTCATGCATATTTCATTGAAAGAAATTTGGGAATGGTTCGACATAATGGTTGCATATATTTTATGTATAAAATAATAATAATAATAATAATAATAATAATAATAATAATTTATTATTTTATAATTGTATTTTATTTTATATATCATACAAAAAAACATTATTTTTCTGTGCATTGAACAATGCATGCCATGACTCTCTCCAAGGACCAGCTGTCTGCTTCCGAAGTCAGACTGGTTCATTCATTCATTCAATTACCCAAGAATGTCTGACAGTAAAAAGCCCTATTGATCTGCAGGAGTGGCTGCAGAGGACAGCATCTCTGATAGAATGGCTATAACGCTATATCAATCATCTACCACATTTTACTTCACAATCGATGCCTGTCATGGCATTTCCAATGCACTCTTGGACATTAGAAAAAGTGTCATTTTGATTTGAAGGCAAAAAGTCCACAAGAGGACCATGGAAGAAACCTTTATTGTATAGACCTTTGAATTGCTATTAAATGTCAGATGTCTTTTCAGGCATTATATAGTTAATTTGACTAAATTCAAAAATTATTCTTATGGCTCAGTCAGACCACCTTCATTGTAAAAATATATCCACTGATATGTATGTTGCGTTTAATATTCAATATATCGCACTTTTTATTTTTTATTTTCGATCATATTTTCTGTCAAGGTTTATTTTCTAGTCATTTGACGCACCATTTCCCGAATTCAAGGTCATAACTAATGTCACAACTTGTGATTATATTGCTCAAAATTTTGAGAACAATTAGCCTTCAACCACAATCTTATATCTAATTAAAGCTTTTATTTATTTGTTTATTTATTACTGGAGACAGTGATTTAATGTAAATGAATCTATTTCTAACAATAATGTATTACTTTCTGGTCACTTATTTTATCCCGCTTTAATGCAAATGCTTCAAAATTAAGGTGTTCAAATGCACAGCACAAAATCTCATAAGCTGCTTTTGGAAGGCACTCAGCTTTGTTTGCCCTACAACTATAAAAGGACAAACACCACACAAAAGCAAGTTCTCAGGAGACGTTGTGTTTGGACGGAACCGATGGCTTACACAGAGGTTTGGCTGACAGGCTGCCTGCCAAGGTCTTTACTGAAATTGGGAGAGTGTGCAGCAGTCAAAAGAGAGGCTTTACAAAAAGGAAGTACTCGGTAGAATTTACAAAGACTGAAATGTAAGTGTAAGCGCATCCTATTTGCCTTGAGTAGATGATAATGTTAACAACCGTAAAAGACGGATTTGTACTGAATCATATACCTACTGTTTGTACACATGTATAACCATTACAGTCATTATTTCAAGTGTTAAGCCTGATTCCTTTTCCTAATGCGTTATTATACAAAATGAGCTTTTATTCCAATGAAAGGAATTTGTGAATGGTCTTTAATTACAATTAGTTTTGAATCTAGTTTGATGGTCAGGCGATTCCATTCTATCCAACTTTAATTTAAATAGAGTCTTATGCACCAAATACAGGGATGAACATAATACATCCTTGCCACTCAATGCAGCGAGCTGAGTACCTCTTTGCGGTTGTGCTGAGACATGTAAAAATACTTTACTTGCCTTTCTGAAGAGCTCTTCTAGCTGTTTATTTAGAGAATATAAGTACAACTCTTAGAAGTAATGCACATTTCCAATCCTCTGGAGCTTGGATCCTGCACATTCAGTAGGACTACTGCTCTGCAGACTAGTTCAGTGTGAAGCCCTATGCCTCTGAGCCTGGAGCCAGGTATAATCCGTATAATCATCAGATTGTGCTAAACTAACTTGTGCTACCTCCATTACCATAATGACACATAAATAATCAGACAAAATGGCCACAATCAGGCTTTTTCCCTTTTGCAGGCTTTGGTCATGTCAGGTGGCGTGGGTGGATTAGTCTGCAGGGAACGCCAGTCTCACACTCCTAATGTTCCTGCTGATTACCTCCTAATGCCTGGCCTTCTCAACATGCTGGAACTGTACAGAGCTCTGCAGCGCCTCAGGTGAGCATGTAACCCGAATGCTGGACACACTCATTATAGTAGGTGTCAACACAAATGGGAGACAGTCCCAATCCAAGGGCTCATAGGAATCTGGCGGGTATTTGATAACAGCAGGAACTGAAGTTGAATATGAAGCACAAATAGATCACCTTAGTCAGTTGAATCTATTGCCTTTTTGTTAATTGATTACGGTGGCCAGTGAGTGCAAAACACATTAACAAAGCAAAAACGCAACAGCAAATTCAGAAACACATCAACACAACTCCAAACACAAATGAAAGGTTGTTACTGAACATATAAAGTACTCGTTGCTGATTGGCAATACTGTGCATGAGTCTGAAAGGGCATTCATATGACGTAATTTTAAATATGCTGTCAACGACATTGAAATAAGGATTCGAATGCTGAAAACCTGCCTAAGGGATGCTGTGTTATTCCGAAGAAAGAATTATTCCTCAATATAACAAATGTAACTGTGCATTACATTGTTTCGGCTATACTAAAGAGATAACCAGTATGTGATGTTAGATAAGGACCTACACTTTCTCTTTTGTTTTCCTGAATTTGTTGTTGTGTTTTTGGTTTTCTTGTTGCCTTTTCTGATCTACTGTACCGGATTCCAGATTTTCTTTCTCTGGTTCCCGAATCACTGTGATAACTGAACGCACCGTTTTAAAATTCACCAACATGCCTTTCACAACACAAGCTTACACACTGTAAAACCGGATAAGTTCATTTAACTCAAAACATTTGAAGAATCTAATTACCTCAAAATTTTTACGTTGATATATCAATTTCTTTATGCCAAATACACTTAAATATAACAGTTTCTGTTATATTTAAGTGTATTTGGCTGAAAGAAATTGATTTATCAACGTAAAAATTTTGAGGTAATTAGTTTCCTCAAATGTTTTGAGTTAAATGAACTTATCCGGTTTTACAGCGGAAACAAGTATATTAGACGCCGTTAGGTAAAAAAATCGTGTTTTAGAAATTCAATATTTATGTCTTCATGTTATACTTGATCAAGTGTAAGATTTATTACTTACTGTAAGATGCAGCTACCAAGACAATAATACTTAATATTTATGTGTGCTAGTATCCACTGTAATTTAGCTCTTAATCATATTCTGACTGCATGTTTATTGAATCTCTCTCTCATCTTCATTAGCTCAGCTTCTGTGCTTATTCCATCGCAGAGTGGCTTTTGGCATGGAAATAAAATGCAAAGCTTGTACATCTTTATAATGAATTGATTCTTTAGTTTATTAAATCAAGCAAATAAAGTTAGTAGTGCTCGCAGGACCTACAGCTAATGAATATAGTCAACTATGTTTAATAATCAGAACACGCCAAAGAAGCCAGGCCTTCAGGACACAATTTATTACATTCCATACATGTATTTTATGACAGCATGAAATACATAAGATCACAGTACTGATTGGGTGCAACTGTGTAGTTGCTATAATCTAGTCCAAGCCAAAGAAATTATCTTTGATGAAATATTTTATGCACAGTGAATAAACCATCCGAAGGACTTGCTGAGTGGCAGGTTTACAGCCTGAGAATGGCTTTAGATATAGACATCAGTTACCGAGTCATGACACAGTGCAACATGTAGAGATCTTCTGCAGGAGCTGCTCAGTGAAGCGCGGGTGTCGGATGTGGAGCAGGCAGCTGTGGCAACGCATTCACCATGTGCTCGACTCAGACTCAGGGACACACCACTGGGAGAAATACAGGAGCTATGCATGAGGGTAATTTATTGCCCGTGGGTCGGTGCGCCCCCATGTTTTGGAACTGTGTGAAACCCTTGTTAGTGAAAATACTGGTTCACTTTTAAACTGTCAGGATCAGTGCCAAAACTGCAGCCCACAGCACTGCAGGTGAGGATAAAAAGTGGATTAGTGAGCAATCAATCATGGTCTCGGCACTCTATCCTGTACATCACGAGCTGCAGTTGTAATGCCATTGGGAACAAAATTAAACGTGTGCACGTATGGCAATATGAAGCTGGTAAACACGGGCACTGAAAGCCTAGCTCCTACAAATTAATGTCGGCCCTGTAGAAGTGCATCGGAATTTCCGTCAGGTTATTCTGAGCACAGAGTTGAGCACAAGACCCCATCAGATTTGCGGCTTGTGTAATGCTATTAGTCATCTTTGCAACAATGGACCTTAACACCATTGTAGCAGATAATCTGTCCATGGGGAAGTGTTCGTGTGCTGCTCTTCTACCACATCCCACAGAGAAAATCTATAACATAATGGGGAAAGAGCTTGAGGAGGAATACAATTACTAGACAAAAGCTCTTCAGTCGCTGTTTTGGCAGCCGCTCTTCCTGCTGGAAATACACAGCTCGCGAAAAGGCAATCTTGCATGTTCTTATTGTTGACTGGCGGAATTTTTAGCAAGGCGTTCTCACCCTCTGTTATTTTGCTGTGCGAGCCGACACAAAAGAGCTGAGAAACATTATTCCGCACCACAACAAATCACTTCACCCGAGCAAGGTGGCAACATCCAGGCACGTAGAGTATCGTAAAAACACCTTCTCTTCTTTTTCTCTCACTCTGGAAATGGTCACAAAGCCGAAAAACGCATCGGATCTATAGGAGCATCCAGGCGAGATAGGCTCTTCATCAAGATGATCTGAGTAAAGCGTGATCTCGCTGGCCTAGACCCTTCAGTTCACTCCACCATTTGGATGGAGAACGAGAGAGGCAGAATGCTGACTGGGTAAAAATACTACAGACAGCGGGGTCATCCTAAAACTTGCCACTGATTTAATAGAGCACTCTGTGGGATCCAAATGTCATGTAGACCTAATCTGACATCAAAGGTTTAAAAGGAGAACATTTTATTCGAAATTAAATGATATTTTGAATAATCTGAAGACTACATAATCTTGTAGCAAAGCGTAATGGTTCTCTGCATGTTCCATATGGCATGCAGGGAATCCTTACAGTTCATGAATGCTTTCTCTCCACAGGCTTCTTACAGCATGCAGAGACAAACCATTCATAAATGTTTATTACATCTGAACTAAGGACATTTATACTCTATGGTTGATGTCTGAATTCTAAGCTAGACCTGCTTTGTTTCAGACAACGAATGGATCATCGATCATCACTTTTATCCACAACATCCATTTTGTTCTCAATCCTTTCAGAACTACAGCAAGAAGGCTGGAATAAAATGTTCCAAACGCGCACTCTTAATGACAGAGCTACACATATGTTTTAGCGGTTTTTAAGCCCAGCACCTGCTTGGTGCCCTCTGGATAAGATGGCGAGGGACGTCTCAGAGTAAATCCAGCCTAAATATTATGGTCCTCTTGAAAACTGTGCTGTGAGCTGCTGCTGGGAGGCCTTTGCCTTTCAGGTTGCTGTGTTTCTAATTCAGAGAACGGACCTCACATTGTGTCCAGACTGTTGCACAGCGGTGGTGACTCAGTGCTCTATATACATGTGTTACACCCCTACCATTTCTCTCTCTCTCTCTCTCACACACACACACACACACACACTGAATGCTTAGGAATAATTCATGCTTTCACATTAGAGTCACTTTTAAACACTTGCAGTAACAAGTGGATACAGCATTTATAATGTCAGTGCAAAATTGTACCCATTTTAAGAATAGCAACCAACCACAGAGCCTAATTCCTCTTTAAATTACTAGACGGTGCCTCTTTTAGAAACTCCATAGACAGCCAATCATAGGTTGCTCTAGCAACTGTACAATAGCATTATAGTGCACATGGAACAAGACCCCTTTCTTTGTATGTTCAGAAGAGTGAGAACATTTCATCGTGTGAAGCTCACAAAGCTGCATTCTCTAATATCCACACTCCCAGAGCCGCTTGTGTCTGTGTGACAGCTTTCTCCTCTCTCTGTCTTTCTCTCTCTCTCTCTCTCTCACACAGACACACACACTACAGATATAACCCATTTGGCCATCTGACCTCCCATTGCTTGGCAATTGCTTCTCGAGGTCAAACTCAGCTGAGCTCTTGTTCCTGTGCTTCTTTTTGCACTCTGTTTAACATTTTTAACCATTATCCCCCTTTGACAATATGAAAACACTGACATAGTTATACCTAGGAGGTATATTTAACTCAGGATGCTGTGGAAAATGCACAGTGTAGAGATGAAACGAAGAGTCGGAGCACTGCATTAAAAGTCTGAGCACATCGAGCATAGAGTCACATTCATTATTCATTAACTAAGTCACCGTGCATTGTAATTAAACGCAAAATCTAAAACAGAGATTGCTTTTGTCGACAACTCCTTGCTGAACTCCAGTCAGAGACAGGTTCCCTCATTATTCACAAACAAGACACAATATTTTGCACAGACTGTTGACTTCCGCAATGTCTGCACAGAGACAAAAATACCCAGAATAAAAAAAAAAAATCTAATTTAAAAAAAAAAAATCAGTCGGGCTGTCCATAAGCAGCTCAGGGCAAGTTAAGGGTTGCTATGAAAACTTCATGTTGTGACATGCGGTTTTGTCTGAGATAATGAAGAGCGCACTGCTAGCAGGCAGGAGGAGAATAGGGAGGAAAAGGAGGGAAGAGAGGGATGGAGTGACCCTCCTGCATGGGCACAAATGAGGGAGCCACAGCTTGCACAGCACTCATCCCCTGCATACAGATTGCATTACACAGCCAATCCTCTGAAAGAGCCTTTGCTGCTCAAACGCACTGACATGCTTCAGTGTGTGGAGGCAGCCAGCCTCATATTCAGCCAAGTAACCTCTTAAGGGCAATTAATACAAGGGACATTACTTTATTCATCAGCCACCATGCTTGATATAATACACAACATATTCGCAAGACTATTTGGCATCATTATCAGACTTACTAATGGGTCATGCTTTGAGATGTCCTGTGGAGAGGACGATACCAGATCCGACGTTCTGCATACTGACTCTTCAAGACCTCTGTTCATGATTTTAAATAAGAAGGCTCCCTGGTGATGGCAATCCAGCTGATTGAGTGATGCAGCCAATGGAGTGATGAATGTAATGCCCTCCTGCTGGCCCATGGATTATCTGACTGGGCATTGAGCTCCCATTTCCTGACCTTCGGATTATACAGTCCTATCTTGAGTTAGCAGGCATCAAGTTTTGACATAGTAGCTGGAAGTGTAATACATTTATAGGTCCTACACCTCAATTGTGATTTAAAATGCTGAGACATTTAGAAAGTCAATTTATGGCCAGGTGTCAAATAAGACTTTATCATTCTGTAGGGTTGAATAGCGGCTGGTTTTATAAGGTTCTGTCGGCGTGTTTTTGATTAAGAGTCCCTCAGGGTTAATAGATAGATTTAAAACTTTGCAGTCCCTAAGACTACATATCATTTTACTTTGTAGATTAAACCCTACTACTTAACCGTCATAAGGTGGGTCAGTTAGCTTGCTACCTAGATAAAACCTCAGATAAAAAATAAATACATAATAGAGGCTGGTAAAAAAAAAAACCTAATACTAGAATTATTTAGCAAATTTACCAAAATGTTTCTGAAAGCTAAAACTTTTTAAGGACCGTGATTACTTCCTGTTTTGTAGTACACATCTAGTAAATTTTATTATATTTATATGCTTTTTCTCCATTTGTGTTCCATAACCACAACACAGGTCTCAAATGTCAAATAACAGATTATCTACTACTTTAATTTTGGTTGGAGAATAGTTCTGGGTGAAATATCTCACTTTTAGTACTTGTAAATATATCCAAGAGAGTTAAAAATAAAGAACAAAGAAGACTACAGGTGGGAGAAACAATGGTGATCAGTGATTGGTCATTTGGAAGACTGGTGATCAGGGATTGATTGTTGGGAGCAATGGTGATTAGTAATTGGTCATGAGGAACTATGGTGATCAGTGATTGGTCATTGGGAATAATGGTGTTGAATAATTGGGTGTTAGGAACAATGGTGCTCAGTGATTGGTTGTTGGGAGCAATGGTGATTAGTAATTGGTCATGAGGAACTATGGTGATCAGTGATTGGTCATTGGGAATAATGGTGTTGAATAATTGGGTGTTAGGAACAATGGTGATCAGTGATTGGTTGTTGGGCGCAATGGTGATTAGTAATTGGTTGTTGGGAACAATGCTGTTCAGTGATTGGTCATTGGGGTCTAAAAACATCACAGGTCTAGTGACAAAGTTGCTAAGTTGGCAAAAGTGAAGCACTGTTGTAACTTGGTGCATCTACAATCCATTAGCACTTCCCCTTCTACTATGTAGAGCAAATACTGCCCAGGATTCCACACTTCATTTTTCAACAATTAAGCTATATTATTATTTGGGTATTCATACTAAACTACATCTGGTTTCCTGGAGTGAATACTATAATTTCATTAAATTTAGCTGGTGTACAGCATTAAGGAAGTACAGAATGCCAAATTTACTGCTCTTTTGGCATGAGGTTGATTTTAAGTAGCTTCATCTGCGTCCATCACCTAGTCATACTGGATCCTGATTGCCTGGCTGTGAAAGCGCCCTCCTTTTAATATCAAACCGGAACAAAATCAAAAAAGAATGACATATCTTAATGAAGTTTACATGCTGAATCTATTTTTCTGCAAAATGCCATACAGAACCTCATAACAATAAGATCACAATGCGTGGAGATGAGGTGCTGCTGAAATGCTGTCTCAGCTGGTCTATCCATCACGCCTGGTGTCCAACATGCAAAAAAAATACCCTGCATGAATTATAATGCATATGACTAGGGTGTTCCACTAAGCACCGAGCATTTACATTCATGCACAAGTGATGCACTAAAAAGGAGCCTGATATCATCTTGCTTCACTGGTCTGGTGAACAAAACAGCGTGAATGCATTCTGCTCGGTTTCCCTTGTCAGCACCATGTTGCATCTATTCATCCCGTGGCTGATATTTTCCACACCTACATGTTGTTATGGGCTGTCTGCACTGTATTTTCCACAATTCAAAACAAATAAATCTGAGTAGTCATTAGCCTTAATGACTGTATAATACAGACAATACAGCAAGGAGATGTAAAGGGGCAGACCATGGTAACCATTACTTTCCTTGCCTGAGATGACAATAGAAGGGGTTGGGGCCTCAGAGCTATAATCTTACTGTGGCCATATAGTCTCCTCAGACATTAGTATTGACTCAGTATGAAGCCAGGCCAATTGAATCACTCAGCTGCTTGCAGGATGCACACATATATTTTGTGTGTTCAGGGCCTCGATGTGGTTTTCTGTGCATCATATCTATCCATCCTGCTCACTTACACTGGGTATGTGCTAAAATACTGGATTTTTATTTTAATTTTTTTTCTCTGCCACCAGCGTGCAAGCCTAAGTGGTGCAGAAATAGTCATTCTAATTGCGGCACAAAAGACACAAAAACAAGTCAATAACAATTTCAGTGAATAAACACAAACACGCGATACAGTAACTGCTTAAAACACTTGCCATATTAGCCGGAGGTTGGCAAAGCTGAAGCTTGTTTTAGACAGTACCATTTCATCAGTCTTTTAAGATTGCTACTCATCACACTAGATGAAGATCCTGTACTCTAACGTGTTCAGACTGCAATAATACGTTCACCTTGTTAGAGTATACAGTGAAGGTCCTCTAACGATAGACCTGTGATTAAAGGAAATTACTATGTTCTGATCGAGGCTTGTGTAGAAAATTGGGCTGTACATATAGAAACATTCTTCATTGTTACTTGAGGTAATAAGAATATGCTTTGTTATATTTTGGTCCACATTGTCCGTTTTCTGTCCATGTCTTGTTTATGTTTCATCATTGCCACTAATAGCTGTCCTGTGAGTTTTGCCTCATCCTATGCAGTCCTCCGATAGGCTTTTAGACGAGCACTGTAGCAGAGCTCACACTCTGAGATTTTAATAAATAATTCCAATGTCAACTATCTTTGGCTGTACTGGCACATTATACCTTCTAAAACTGCCAATCTGAACTTACAATGAAATGTTTTTTTTAGTTTTTTTTTTTTACTATGTGCAATTCTTCTGTGATGGCAAAATTGGGCCAAATTTTTTTTTACAAACATGCTTTTAGTCTGTCTTGTAAGAAAAGACGTTTCACATCTCCGCTAGCATTTTTTCAGATGCTGAATGGTGCATATCTGCCTCCATCTTTTGTTGTGGAACAAAATCAACTCTGATTGTCTGCACCAGCATGGACTCTAGGCACCCTGTGGTATATGGGCCTCTAAAACACGGTTCCCTTTGACACCCTTCTGTTTCAGAATCCATGCCAACTGACATGAGAAGCTTGAAAAAGCCACCTGCCCTCCAGTTTCTCTCCAGTCTCAGAAATGTGCTGAAGGAGACGGAAAAGACGTCCATGGGGGAAGATGTGAGAGAGGTGTTTCCAAAATAATGAACATCCCAGATTTGTTAGGGAATCACATTGCTTACAAAAATATAGTGTGCACACATGGCAAAATGATACTCCACATGCAGCTCCCAGTCTGCTTTCAATACATAATCTTTGTGAATATTACAATTTACACAGTTGGAGCTTTAATGGGATATAAGTGTTTATTGAAGCTTCTTATATTAACATTCAACATCCAGTCTGTCATTTCACTCTCAAGATGATATCAACTGGAGCCCTGATTAAATTGCAAGGGCAGTGTTTCCAAAAACCACCAATATATGTATTACAGTCAGAACAGCTGGAGGCAGCAAAGCATCCAAAGTCCATTTATTGTTTAAATGAGTCATTTGCTTAATAAGCTTCTCTGAGGGCGTGCGTTCACATTCAGAAGCCTTTTAAACAGATGAACTTTCACCTCTGTGTGGCTGTACGTCTGTGTGTCTGCAGAATGCTCTGGACCTCCTCTAGAGTGCCATATGCGCCTCAGACAGGGTTTTCCAAAGCATCTACGCATGGAATCAAACATCTGCTGCGGGATTTAAACTACTGCGGCCCATTCAAACTCTCACTCATCTGCTATAATTTGGGTGGCATCTGATTTGGGAGGTCACTGTTTGGTTAATATACTTTACATTAGGTGAAATGACAACCAAAATTTAGAGCTCTGTATCATTTATCATTAATACTGAACAATCCAGGAAGAGTATTAAGGGTGATTCTATGATTAAGGTGTCATTTATTTGTAGTAACTCTTAAAATGTAAACTTTTATTTATCATTTTAACATTAAATCTACTGTAAGAAAAGATGCTTTTAACCATTCAAAAATGTGTTAACCCATCTCAGGCAACAATATAAAAGGTTTATTTTCTGAAAATGGTTGCATTTTGATCTTAAATGAGTAACAGGGTTGAATTTTTTTTAGCATAGAATTAGCAAATACACAAAATGTGGTTAACTAGCAACCATTAGCATGGATGACATTCTAATCCAGTGTTCACCGGACCGCTTCATTGAGGGCTAGCTTCCAGCGGGTTTTTATCTCCAACCAAACTCTAACACACCTGTTTTAAAGAACTGCTTAAGGCAATGATTAGATGGTCAGGTGGGTACAATTATGGTTGGGGGTAAAATCTTCAGGAGAGTAGATCTCCAGGAACAGGGTTAGTGAGCACTGCTCTAATGATTTGCTAATAATTACTAATAATTTACTTTAATTCTATATTTTGGGCAACAGATTTGCGTTTCAATAGTCAATATCACAATATCATTAAAATATGAAAACATAATGTACATTTCCTTTTCCCCATGATCTTCAGGAAATACAAATGATGTAACTTCCTGGTGAAGTATGTGACTTGTTGAATATTTCAGGTAATGTGTTCAGGTAAGAGTGTTCAGTGAATGTTGTGAAACACTAAAATGTACAGTTTTCATTACCTATGGTTAGAATAGACAGAATCATGTAAAAGGATGTTTCAAGCATTGGATGTTAATGTACTCACACGTAATGCGAAAATAAAAAAAAAAGAATTTGAAGTACTTGAATGATAATATTTGAATGTAACATTGATACATAGTCAACTGAATCAGACAAAAATGCTTTTTTCTAAGTGCTGTACACATTTTATTAATGGTTTAAGTGATTTATCCGAAAAATGTAATTTAAAATTTATATATATATATATATATATATATATATATATATATATATATATATATATATAAAATATTTAATGACTTCTACATTGTTGAGTCAGTACAAAAACATTTTAGATTTGCAAACATTACTTTTCCAGCACAGAATTAAATGTTACAGAAAAATGTTTGTATGTCAGTAAAGAAAGCAGCATATTACGTAAGAGACACTTTTCAGACAAAGGCTGCTGGGTTTTGCTGAAAAAATAAGAAGCAAGTGCAACAGTCAAAATCTCCAGAAGAACTGGGACTGGTTCTGCAAGATGCTGCAATTAAACTTACCAGCTCATTTCCTTATAAAACTGTAGAACGTGTATCTGAGACTACTCTTTTTTTTTAACGAGCAAAGGGTCGTCAAACTAAATAGTGACTTCGTTTCAGTCACTACTGTTTATTACTGCACTTTATAGTATTTTTTTAATGTAGAAACATTTAATTTATTTATTTTTGAAGACATCTTTGTTGTACAGCATTTCTTTGCATGTGCAAAGACTTTTTCACAGATCTATCTATCTATCTATCTATCTATATATATATATAATGTGTATATATATGTATGTGTGTGTGTGTGTGTGTGTGTGTGTGTACATACACCCCCCCCCCAACCCCCCCCAACACACACACACAGTATCTACTATCTACTCAGTACAGAAGCTAGACACAAACATTCCCAATATTAATTAGTGTTTAGATTAAAAACATGTATCATTACATGTGACATGTGCCAGAAAAATATAAATACTGTCATGGCGGTCACAGTACTGAGTAACAAACTACTGCCATATCGACACAATCCTTCAAATCTGACAAACAATCCTTCCATATGATGACTTATTGTATGTGAGACTGACATGTACAGTAAAGCATTGTATACCATTGTGGTTTGGTGATTGGTTCATTGCATCATCATGGTTCTGTAGGTCAGCATTAAAGATGGCTCAGTTTCTCATACACACGCCAAAATCAGCAACTCGTTGTACCCTGCTGAGTTTCTTCAGTAAAGCATGCTGGCAAATATCAGCTATTAGTGTGACACATTTGGCTAAACAGCCATTTTTATGTGTAGAGGATTATTTTATATACAGCCAGATATTTTCTGAAGGCTTTTTCACTCAGTGCTCATATTAAAATAGACTACAGTAACATCTAATTCTACACTAGTGATTTTTTTTCTTCTGTGTTCATGGTCTATGTAGTATATTTCACTTCTGATTATAATACAGTTGTACATGTATAGATTTTTTATACACATGACAGCATTGTTATTAACAGCCAAAAATATAAAAGTTCGGTAAAGCAAAATGGAAGCATGTCAAATGGATCAATAGGCACAATAGTGCAGAGTAAAAATCCATTTACACTTCACAAAAACCGCCGTAAGCATGTCAGTGTCCAAGATGGTTTTGATCCTACAGTCATGGTCCATATACATCAAGCATTTTTCCTAGAGAGGAACACATGCATTTTCAGTTCAATTCAGTTCAACTGTATTTGTATAGTGCGTATGAGAATCAAGTTTGTCACAAAGAAGCATTACAGAAAGCTGGATGCAGATTTAGATCCTTAATGAGTAAGCCAGGGGCAACAGTGGCAAGGAAAAACTGAGACAACATGAAGAATCCTTGAGAGAAACTACACTATAAAAACACCAGCACAACAACGGCACCCATTCTCATCTGGGTGACAGCTGGATTATAAACCATTAATCTCCCACAGTTTTATACTATAAGGTGCTGTTTGTACTATGTGTGTTGAAAGGATGTTCAGTATGAGCATTATAGTCTTTATGACGACAGCAGCAGTTATGAAGTCTACAGTATCCAGATGAGATTTTTCACTGAAGAAAGGATGGGACTTGGGAATAAACAGGTTTGGGAGGTGCAATCTTTAAGGTATTCATGTGGGACCAGCCACAATAGCACAAAGTGAGACTAGGGATGTCACGAGAACCGATACTTCGGTACCAAGTCGGTACCAACATTCTTAAAACGTGACGGTACTTGTTTTTCTGGAGTAGCGTTGATACCAGATCTAATGGAGGTACCGAGGTTGCAATTCTTCCGGACCTGATCGGGGTAGCAAATATGGGCAGGTGTTTTAGTCTGTCCACAAGTGGTGAACAAGAAGAACAACAACTACAAACACACGGGGAAAAACTATAGAAGTTTAGCGCCACCGCGACTCGTTGAGAGGAAATGTGGTATGGAATATGTAATACTTCGCATTCGAGGTGGATGACAACAAACATATAATTGATGCTCTGAAGCCGGTGTTCAACCGATGCTATCGTTCATTTCAAACAAAGCGAGGAAATACCTGGAATTTGGCACCTGAAAGACAGGTCCTATATTATGTTTGTTTGAGGCAGCTGGCATTGTGGCCGTGAAACCAGTTAACGTTATGCTCCATGTAATGCTTGCGATAGCCAGTTATTTGTTAACGACGCTAACACATTGCAGTGTTATAAACTACCATCTAATGGGCCACCATGCATTGCCATTCAGCCCATGTGCTGTCAGCTAAATGTAGCCTAATGTTACTAATAATTATTCAAATGTTAATGCTTTTAATAAATCTTTTTGGCCTGCCACCATATCAGTGAATTTAAACTAATGCTTGCCTTCAGAGTATAAGGTATGTGTGTGTGCGTGTGCGTGTGCGCGTTTAGGTGCGTGTGCACCTCTACTGTAGCCTCCACTCATTGTCAGACAGTAGTTGATAACTAAAATCTCTCTCTCTCTCTTTTTGCCAGTATCAGCCAGAGGAGGATGTCCTCCAGGAGAGTTTTTAATTTAATTTTTTAAATTTTATTTTTACACCACACCGTGGTATCGACTTTGGTATCGAGTATTGTGTACTTTTGGTGGTATCGGTACTGACTACTAGATTTTTGGTATTGTGACATCCCTAAGTGAGACACATGTGCATCTCAATTGTGCCAATTAAAATTCCACTGGCGTGCTTGTTGTTTTATATTCTGGGGGGACAGATGAATATGGAAACTAACTACATGATTAATAAAAGACCATGAGTTTTTTTAATGACTAGAACAGAGAGCACAGCTGGGTGACTGGCAGGGCCTTGTCTCTATTACCTTAGCTAAATTGAGGATTCAGCTGAATGTGAGAAATTTTTTACTTGAATGGTTCTACATCAGTGGATTTTAAACAGAAACTGCTTTAATGAATTTGCTCACTATTCCCCTGACCTCTTTTTTGCATTTTAAAAGAAGCCACTACACATGATAACTGGCCTCTCTGTTATTAAACTTTTAATGTCTTTTCATGGTATGAGGTGAACTTCCTACCTGACCCACACTAGAGAGGGCTTTTATATAGCACTGGAACAGAACAGAATAGCTTTGCGGTTTCATTCTCATTTAAACAGCATGGATTGCCAAGAAAAATGTGTGCTATTTTGCCTAAATTCCGAGACACACCCACTTTACTATGTTGGAAGCAATTGGTATTTGCTTTGTTTTTCCCTTAGCTGACACATTCCACACATTAACACTCATCCTTGCTGTGGACTTTCAGTCCCAGGACTGCACACTAAACCTTGTTTCTCCGCGCCTACTGAGAGGATACACCATCAATCAAAGCTGCACTTTAGGGGTTTGTAATGTGCAGCCCATGAGTCAGGGCTAAATTCAGGTCATCACCCTGAGAAGAGGAGCAGTGATCTCTAGCTTGTGTAAATGAACCAAATCTCAATCATTTTTTCTCATACAATTTTAGGAGCAGTTTTGCAGTTATCTCATATGTTAAGGTTGAAAGGCACTCTCAAAGAAGAAAGCAAAGGTGATTTTGGTTGTCTAAGGTCTAAGTATGATGGCTGTATATTGACTGGAGATGTCACCATTAAACCATGACATTAAAAGATATTGGCAATTAAAAGACCATGGGATATACATATGAATTACAAAAGATTTTAAACGACTGAGACTGACAGGTTGTTTTATTTTATGCATAGCTTTATGCACAGACCACAACTGCGATGACAGGTAACACGGGCCTCATCATACAGCACAACAAACATGACTCTCAGGAAAATTTGTACAGCACAACAAACATGATTCTACAGAGCTGAAAATGAACACCCACACCCCAATCTGTTCCATAGCATTTTATACTGGAGTGTAATTTAAATCATTGAAGCCCATGGCAAAGTGGCAAGCACCAAACTGATCTGAGTCAGTAACATTATCATCTAAATGTGATTATGCTTTTAATTTTTAGCAGATTGATTTGGTCTCATCTGCATTGGGATTTTGCTCCATTTATTTAAGCTGGATAAGATGATTATGGAGCAGAATGCACTGAACAAAATAGAGCAGCTGTCAAGCATGTACTATGAAAGCCATTGTGATTTTTTTTTTTTTGCAGCATTTGCAGTTGAAAATGGATAATAATAGACAATTTTTGTCTGCAATCTTGATAATTAAAATGCTTAGCTTGTGAATTGTTTCTGCACATGCAGAAATATATCATATATCATATATCACATATCCACTGTTTGTGATGTAGTTACCCAACATTGGTTTGTTATGTTTTTTCCCCCACCAGCCATTGGTTTTTGATCCAGCAATAACATTTGCTTTCCTGCTTGGTCTCAAGAATCAGGAGAACAAATATAAAGTCAAAACAGAAACACGGCTCTTTTTAAAAAATATTTTCAAGCAGTGCATAAAGCATTTGGTGTTTAATTCATCAAAGGCGTGCCACTTGAAATAAACTGTAGACAGCCTGTTCAACTTGTTTCAAGTGTACATGAGCTACACTGTAGCTTTCAGATCAGGAAAAGAACAGATCTTTCTGGCAGACTATGGGAGATGACATTTATAATTAGTGCATCATTTCAGGAACTGAAATAGATAGAGCAGTACCAGTTAAAAGCAATTATCTCAGATGACTGCCTTTGCTTGATGTCCTTACAAGCAGGCACTGAAACAAGGAGCCTTAGCTGCGTCTTCCTGAATCAAGAATGCACAAATGTAGAGATTTAGTCTCGAATATTTACCTACACAAATGTCTTAACCAGCTTGTTAGATTAAAATGCAGAAGCATCCCTGCTTTTCAGTGTTGTTTCGTTTTTTTTTTTTTATTGCTATTACCAGGGAAGACGGAACCTCCTGTCAAACAGTTCATGCGCAAAAAAAAAAAGTATCAGGGAAGCAACAACCCACGTCCATGAATCATACACAGAAAATATGCAATCTTCCGGTACAACCCAGAACCTCGGCCAGCATGTCAGGAATGTAATGCCTACCTTCACCTGGCTGTGGTATAATCAAGAGGGTTAATTGTTGGAGACACAAGGTACAGCCATGTGTGTGAGCTGCCACCTTCGTCTGTGCTTTTCACAATTACCATCCAAAAAACTGTCGGAGACGGCATAATGCTTCCTAGGATGCGACCCAGCATGCAGTTAGATGAGTAACAAGCTGAACACATGATGTACTCAGGACGCCTTTCACCTCATCTACTTATCAAATGCAGCAAAGTGAAGACAGGGACAATCAGAGATACACGGCGTCTCTTTTTTCCTCCTGCGTCTTTGCAAAAGCCTGCACATGTGAACGGAATATGAATGACCCAACGCCATATTCTAGCAAAAGTAACGCTAAGTGGAGCAACAGAAGGGGGGATGGTGGGGGAGGGAGGTGCTGGGATCCAAATTCTACCAGCTTATTTTGGCACCAGCCTTCAATCATGTAGCCAATGACAAGATAGAGAGATTTAAAGATGGGAAGATAGACAGACTGTCTATCCATCTGCCTATCTAGCTGAACGAATAGATAGATAGATAGATAGATAGATAGATAGATAGATATGTAATAGATAGACGGATAAAATTTTAGAATGCAAAGGTATAAAATGCATGCACTGACATGAAATGTAGAAGTAATATATAACTATATCTCTTTCCCATCACCTACTTACACATGTTCCTTTATTTTTATTTCTTTAAATATGTGGTGTGTCAAGGATAGCAGAATGGACGGATGATCCTCTGCAGCCTCAAGTTATTGTGAAATCCATGCAGGTTTTTTTTTCTTTTTTCTTTTTTCTTTTTTTTTAGTGAGATATGAGCGCGCGAGCCGGAGAGCCTTTAGCAAGCAATGCAGAAAAAAATAAGAGGAAATTTTTTTTTTAAAGAATAAATCTATCACCTTCTTGATGCAAACGCTGGGCAGCTCTGATAAATCCCACATCTACATCCAGTGTGTGTTCTCAGCAGGATCTCTCAGGCTTTATTCCGATGGGAGGGAAAAAAAAAAAATCCCCAAATCCAGCAATTATTAGAAGGGTCCCAGTGTATCAGAGATGGAGATAACGAGTCGCGCGCGATCCATAGCTTAAACACGTAACATGCTGACTTGACTGATGCTTTAATGTCTCACAGCATCTCTCTCTCTCTCTCTCTCTCTCTTCCTGTCTCTCTCACACACTTACACGTACGCACACTTCTTTCCCATCCTGCGTTATACTCTCTCCAGTGAAACTGCAGCCTGTGGACGGGTTTGTCTCGCGCTTAATGCGGATTATTGGCTTCAGATTAATTAATCAGTCTTTCGTTTCCGATCATCGCGCGCGCTTCTTCCTTGAGACATAACGTGCTGTAGACTCGACTTGAACTTCCTCCTGAATCGTATGCACTCGTCTTCAGTCCTCAGCAAGGGTGCACTTTCTCTCCCTACTCTCCCGACAAGAAAAAAATATAAGCTATATGTATATAGATATATATATTATGGATGTTTTTCTTTTCTTTCTCAAAGCGGTGAAAGAGAAATGAAGATGAAATCAGGGGAAAGCACACTGCAGCCACCTACGGTGATGAGCATTAAGCGCTGCAGCAGCTCCTCACTGATCCTACAGGGTTGCCAGATTGGAGTTGTTATACAGTAGCACAAAATCATGTCCTTAGCATAAACTGTCATGGAATACAAATTCAGTTTGATTTCTTACATTTGATATTACATCCTTCACACAGCACAGCACAGTCCCTCCAGGATTTCATGAGTTTGTGATCGCAGAAATGAATGCAATTTTTCAAAATTACCGCGATTTTTCCACAAATTTGGGCCAAGATGCTTCATGTAACGTCATCACAACGTCCTTCGATTCAAAGCCCTCTTCGATTCACATGTGTCGAACATGAGTACAGCTGAAAGGTCTCATTTATCAACAAACATCACTGTGAAAGACTGTGCAAAACATCCATCCATCCATCCATCCATCCAATTTCTGTAGCGCTTATCCTACACATGGTCGCAGGGGATCCTGGAGCCTATCACAGGGAACTCTGGTAACGAGGTGGGAACACCCTGGACAGGGTGCAAACCCATCGCAGAACAAAACCGCTCACTAACACATTCACACACTATGGACAATTTTTGAAAAAAAAACAAACAAAAAACAACAACCAACCTACAACATATGTCTTTGGACTGGGGGAGGAAACCCCCGAAGGAGGGGGAAAACATGCAAACTCTGCGAACACAGGTCAGAGGTGAGAATCAAACCCCTATTTCCAGAGGTGTGAGGCAAACATGCTAACCACTAAGCCATCATGCCCTCCTGTGTAAAACAATTTCATGCAATTGCAATTACACCAATTCAAGTAGTTTTCTGCAAAAAAGCACAAAAAACTCTGCAAGTTGCATCACAAATTCTGAAAAAAAGCCGCAGAAAAATCAAGCATTTTGGAAGAAAAAATCACAAACAAAACTGTAATCCTGAAAGGACTCACAGCTCCAAGGTCCTGTGTTGTTCATACAGAATTTTGAATGTTCTCACCATGTTCACTTGGGTTTCCGCCAGGTTCTCTGGTTTCCTCCTATTCTCCAAAAACAAGCAGATAGGCAGCTAACTTTGCTAAATTGCCGGTAAGTGTGAACAAATGTGTGAATATCTGTGCACATAGTGGCCTGTGATGAACTGCCACTCCATCCAGGTTGTATTTGCACACCTTGCATCCAGTGATCCTGGGATCGGATCCAGATGCACTGTCCAGGATTAAGCGGTTACTGAAAATGAATTAATAAATATCCATCATGCCAGTTTATCTTGATACTTGTTCTGGGATTACAATACCTATATTTGGCAACCGGGGTATGAGTAGTCTCTCAGTCACAGTGTAAAGATGTTTTGAGCCCTGGTTGAATCTACTACAGAAGGCCAAAAGAACTTCTGTGTGTGTACAGAGAGCCTTTTGTGAGCTGTATGAACGGCATACATTTAATCTACTTCATTAATGACTCACTCTCAGTGTCTGTCTGTCTCTCTCTCTCTCTCTCTCTCTCTCTCTGTGTGTGTGTGTGTGTGCGTGTGTGTGTGCGCGCGCGGGGACATTTGGCTGGTCCCCACAAAGAAACCTTTTTTTTTCCAGAAAAAAAACGGAAACTGAAACTTTTATTAAAAAACCTAAAAGGGATTCTTTGTGATTACTGAGCTTGAAGTTAGGTTTAGATTTAAAAGCAGACACAGCATTAATTAGCTGCATTAATAATTATATCAATGAAAGTCCTCAGAAGGAGAATAAGATAAGTGTGTGTGTGTGTGTGTGTGTGTGTGTGTTTTGATAAGACTGACACAATGATGTAGGATTGCCACCTACCGACATCACCTCAGTTATTCTGCTTTCTGCTCAGTGAAAACCTGAATCATCACCCTATGGTACGTGGTTTCTTTTGACACAAAAGCACTGCAGACATTGAGTTTTTATTTATTTATTACATTTCATTGACTCCTTTTCACAAAAAAAGGAAGACGCTAGCAACGTTTTTTCCATCTTTGCTGTTAGGTTGTCTTCACATTACTCAACGATGTGCACATTAGTGGTTAGCACGCTTGCCTTGCACATCCAGCCTTGACGGCTTGAACCCTGCCTCTGCCCTGCATACGAGGAGCTTGCAAGTTCTCCCTGTGTTTTGGGGGGTTTCCTCCGGGTATTCCGGTTTTCTCCCCAGTCCAAAGACATGCATTTTAAGCTGTTAGGCATCTCAAAATTGTCTGTAGTGTCTAAATAGGTGTGTGAATGTGTGTGCGATTGTGCCCTGAGATGGGTTAGCATCCCATCCAGGGTGTCCCCCACCTTGTGCCCCTAGTTCCCTGGGATAGGCTGTAGGCTCCCTGTAACCCTGTGTAGGATAAGCGGTATGGAAAATGGATAAATGGATAGATGTATGCATTGTATAAGCCTAAATTCTGAGGAAATATAACTGCTATTTAGTATAAATCCTTATTCTTATTAGGGTACCAAGTGCAAGGTATGGGAAACGATAAGATTAACAGATGGATAAATAATTAGTCATAGCAATGTTTCTGTTCTTCTGCTGATGGCAACCTGTGGCTTATGAAGCCTTGTGGATGAATAAACATTCTCTATGGGCAATGCGTCAGTGGCGCAATGTTGAGTGAGACAGCATGTGCAGCTATGACTCACTAACCCCATTCATGCATTTCATATACTTAGTCATGTTGTTTGTTTAGGAATAAGGAATTTAACATTAAGTATGTAATTTTTAAGCAGATGTTTAGGTCATTTAAAAATGCACTCAACTTTTTGACATTGTTTATTTATTTCTTTTTTTTTTAAAACTCTTTTTATTTTGTAGATTCGTCATGCTTGAGGTGCATTCATAAGCTCATGTGGTACAATGGGTATGGTTAGTGTTCCCAACAAATATGGGGGGTTATTGGTGCTCTGTTTTATGCACTGCTTACCTCAGTAGAAATGCATATTCAGCGCTGTACCTAATTTGAATTGCTTTGAGAAATGAATCAAGATAATTAATAAAAAACTTCAGCCAGCCCTAATTGGCACTAGTACATTCTAATAATCTCTCTCTCTCTCTCTCTCTCTCTCTCTCTCTCTCTCTCTCTCTCTCTGGAACAAGTCATAATACAAATAAGTAAAAATTTTAACTGCAGCATAGAGGCCACCTTGCGTACAAACTGAGACAAAAAGATTGCATCATTTTTTTTTGTTAGTACCTACAATCGTGAAGCCAGATTTTTAACAATAAATATTGTAAAATATTGTAAGGGCTGGTTGCACCACTTGGTCTGAGTATCAATTTAAAACCATTGTTTTTGTCATAAATTGATTTTTTTTTTCACTAAGACCAAACAGACGAAAAGTTTATGTCTCAGTGACAGTGTTTTCGTGGTTGCATTTTAAACACTAGATAGTTCATCACAATGGCATGTCTGCTTTGTTATATTTATACAGGTCAGGCTGTTAGACAGTGATGATATCACCATAAATATATTATGTAGAAGGAGGACTCAAGCTGACTCAAACTTCTCACCACACTCAAATAGTCTTACTATTTCCCCCTTTTTTCCCTTTAATTGTACTTTTTTTTTGATATACTGTATATAGTATGCACACTTATTTTGTATGTACAAATTTTCCATGTTGATTTTTTTTGTTATTGTGATGTAGGTTTCATCACTTGCAGTATTTACAGTAAGTAATGAATTTATTTAATAGCATAAATGAGCAAATGGCCAGATATGATGCTTAATGGACAAAGAAAGACCATATTCATGAATGTGAACATGAATCCCTGTCTGATGTATTTACAAGTTTCAAATAATCATCCTTAGTTACTGCCTGGTTTGGGTTGCGGTAGTTTAAATTAGGCTACTAGTTTGTTTATATTTAGGGAAAAAGAACCAATTAGACCAATTAGAAAATATCGCAGGTATAACCAAAAACAATAACTGTGTGAGTGGGATTAAAAAACAATTCCATATAGATCTCTATTTGTGACTAATTGTGAACTTTCCAGTGTTTTCGGCAGCAGGGCTCATAGGGTTCAAAGGGTTCATATTGAATTCACAGCCAGTTCTGGTTGGTTTAAATACAAATCCGAATTTTAAAAAGCAGATACAGACATGAATCTTTGAACCACTAAACAGATCCAGATACTGCCATCGTGTTGCAGACTATTACCTCACAGATGCTGAAAAATGGAAATGCACACAATGAAAAACATCAGCCTTTAAGGTAAACTCTGTAGTCCTCCAGTTAAACTTACTACAGAAAATTGTTGTAGCACCCTACTGTAATTGAGGTGCCTTTACAAATCTATGTCATGTAAGTTAACATAGCGCAAATTAGAAATGCTGAGATAAACCAGACATTATGTGCTTTAGTCCATAGAATCCCTAAAAATACTGCTTTCCAGCCTGCTCCTTTCATCCTTTTTGTCTTATAAAAAGGTGTCATGTGCTGTGTAGTACCTGCAGTTTGTCAGGAGAGCTCCTAAGAGGCAGATTTTCTCAACCTATTCAATGAAAATGAATGTCTTCTCTTAGTAATAGAGTGGAGTTGTATACTGCCGAATGTGTTTCTTTTGTCTCTGCTGATGCTCTGCTTGCCTGAATGCAGCCATACATGAAGTATTTACACAACAACAAAGTAACCCTGTTATGTCACTTCAAACCTTTTTTTCCCTAACATTTCAAAAATAGCGGCTCAGTCTCACCTCCTTCTTGCTTCCTTATTCCGTCTGTGTTTGAAGACTGTGGGGAAGTTATACACAAATTGTACATTTCATTACACTGTATTCATTTCAGCCATATTAGCAGTCCCATATGACTCCCTTTGGTCTTAAAATAGACCAAAAAATATCTTGAATCTCCTACCTAATGTGGTCTAAAACATGGCTGTTGTTAGAACACGGGTAATCATGCTGTACAAGTGCTCATGTTAGAGATGTTCTTGTAGTTACATGTATTTTAAAGTTGCAGATGTTACATACTGTAGGTGCAGGTATTAGACAGGTGTTATGTTACACAGGCATATGTATTACAAATGTCCAGGTGTTACACAAACACAGAGGTGTCAAAGGTGAAGGTACAAGAGAGGCGGGTGTTACACAAAGGTGTAGATGCTGCACAGGTGCTGGTGCTATCCAGGCACAGGTATTACAAAGCTGAAGGCATTACACAAGGCGCTAGTGTTAGACAGGTGCTGTTGAAATGCAGGACCACTTCATTCATATGAGATTCAACAAGATCGCTCTTGCTTTTTGGAATCCCTGTACATTTTCACTGATGCCACTTTTATTGCCATCTAGCTATGTGGATTGGAACTAATCAGATTTCATTTCTCTCTCTATCAGAGGAAAACTGCAGTTGATCTGTAGTGCACATCGGAGGACTTCTGGAGCCACGACTAGACATTCAGCAGCATTAAACATGCTCAAACATAAGTAGAGCAGAGACCAATAAAAAGTTTCTCACAAAAAGGGAAATTATCAGTGTGGGTAATGGTTATATAACTCTTAAGTGAAAACACTTTTATCTTTAAGCACTGGTGATGTAGTTTGACAAATTTGCTACACTCAGCAGTTCCCATATGCTTTGATAGATGAATGAATAAATGTAAGGTACATTTTGTTTCTTTGAATTGAAAATAAAGTGAATGACAAATAAAAAGCAGCCATGCTGGATAGATGGCTGGCCTTGTGGATAACTGGCTTGATGGATGGATGAATAGATAGATGGATGGATGAATGGGTGCTGAAGGCACCCAGCTGTGTCTGGATTTGTTTTAAGGACTAAATATGCAGGATGCGATATGGTCTGCTTGTGTGAGTTATATGTGAATGGTGTGCTACACCTTTTCATATGTATCATAATTCATAACACTTTTCACCCCTTTCATGTATCTGAGCTACCTGGCTTTGGTAGAAAAAAAAAATCTATAAACTTTCTTGGATAAACTTCAAGAGGTGATAAGGCAAACAAGAGCCAAGTCTTTCTAAAGACTAGCTGCTAAGACTGATGTTGAATTATTAACAGAGCTGTCCTACTGCTCTTGTCTTTTCCCTGTGTACTTAATTATTAAATGCCTCTTCATAAAGAAGAAAGTCCATATGATAAGGCCCATGCAAAGAGAAACGGATGAGTTGCCTTCTCTGAACTCTTCGAGACCAAACCCATGGAGAATATTATGCTTTTCAAGACCACTTGAAGTGTGAGGAAATGTTTGTATAGATGGTAAGTCACATGGGTCCTACAGCAGGCTGCTTAATCAGCCATGGAATGAACCAAGAAATGCCTGGATTATTGAAACATGCTCTTCTTTAAGCTTTTGCATTCATATCACATATACGGTTGTACATGGAGAATGTTTTTTAGGAAATAGGAGATAAAGCATGGTCAATGTTTCATATTTCAGGGAACATCTTCGCTAGCTGTTCAACAGCATGTCCTACTTTTTGCTGAATGAACCGGTGCACATTCAACATAATAGGGTTTTTGCAGAACATTGGTTCAGTTGTGTAAGAATGCTGAGACACTTTGGCATTTTCTGCTGTCTGCTTCCCACACTATGATTTGTCAAACACATGCTTGGGAAAAAGGGAAAGGTAAATGCCACTGTGGTGTATGTTGCATTCATTTGTTTTTCATTTCGAAATGAAAATGAGAAAACAAGAGCACTGCATTTTCATTTATTTTTGTTTTTCTTGGAACATAATTTTTGACTAATTGTTAATTGTTTGTACTTGTTTCACCATACAAAGGCTAGAAATCTAATTTAAAAAATGCTATTTTAAAAAAGGTAATATCAGGTTAATATATAATATAATTCTATCTATCTATCTATCTATCTATCTATCTATCTATCTATCTATACAGATGCATCTAAAAAAATAATATCATGGAAAAGTTATTTCTTTACGTAATTTAATTCAAAAAGTGTACCTTTCATATTTTCTAGATTCATTACACATAAAGTGAAATATTTCAAGCATTTTTTTGTTTTAATCTTGACGATTATGGCTTACAGCTCATGGAAATGAGATACTCAAAAATAATAGAATAAAGAATTCATAATACAGAAATGTCGACCTGAGAAGAGCTCTAATCAGCTAATTAACTCAAAACACCTTTTTACTCAAAACACCGTTACGCAGTGGTCCAAAGTCCTCTTTTCAGATGAAAGTAAATTTTGCATTTCATTTGGAAATCAAGGTCCCAGAATCTGGAGGAAGAGTGGAGAGGGACAGAATCCAAGTTGCTTGAAGTCCAGTGTGAAGTTTCCACAGTCAGTGATCATTTGGGGTGCCATGTCATCTGTTGGTGTTGGTCCATTGTGTTTTCTCAAGTCGAGAGTCAATGCAACATTTACCAGGAGATTTTAGAGCACTTCATGCTCCCATCTGCTGACAAGCTTTATGGAGATGCTGATTTCCTTTTCCAGCAGGACTTGGCATCTGCCCACAGTGCCAAAACTACCAGTAACTGGTTTACTGACCATGGTGTTACTGTGCTTGATTGGCTAGCCAACTCACCTGATCTGAACCCCATAGAGAATCTATGAGAGACACCAGACCCAACAATACAGACGAGCTGAAGGCTGCTATCAAAGCAACCTGGGCTTCCATAAGACCTCAGCAGTGCCACAGGCTGATTGATGCAGTAATTAGTGCAAAAGGATTAAAGCCCTGACCAAGTATTGAGTGCATATATTAACACACTTTCCAGAAGGTTGACATTTCTGCATTACATTCAACAGTAAAAAAAGAACATCAGTAAAACAAATAAATTTTATAAGATACTATACCTTAAATCACAGCCAGAATGTTTAGTTAGTTTGTGGCATTCATGTGCTAGATAGTTAGCGCAATGGCTAGCTAATTGTTGTGATACTTTTCTTTGTATTAATTTACAGAGTATTTAAATGCAGTTTACTGTATGTGCAATAATAATTTGAGTCTTAACTGAAGTTCACAACTAAAGACTTGACACAAAGTGACTTTTGAACATCTCTGTTCACTTCATAGTTTTCAGTCACGTGACTGGCCAGGAGACCTGGAGGGCAAAGCATCGTTCAAAAATGGCAGCCAAACTGGAGACTCCAGGGAACTGTAGCACAGGCCTGTCAATTTTCCATCTGTTTTAAGCCACAAATATTTTAATCACCTCTCAAAAAAAGAAAAACAAAGGCATTTGAACAAACTGCAAGTTTTGGGCACTTTCAATCCATATACAGCATTTTAATCACTGAAAACAGCAAAGACCCTGCCAGAGCTCCACTTTGGCGATGTTTACATATATCATGTGGAGAATCTATTCCCTTACACTGGTGCCAGGATGAAAGTGTACAAAAGTACAGACAGTTATCTGTATTTTCGATCTGGATGGATCAATAATATGGCCGTTTGGGACGTGAACGACAAGAAATTCTTCACTGTCAGAGCAAAGGTGAATGCTAATTAGCTAACATTAGTTTCAGGTTCACTGTAGTCCACCATCTAGGGAAGTAATAGTTTGGTTAGGTAAACACAATATCTAATGACATAGATCCCAATAAAACTTTTTTTTTTCAGTGTCAGGTAAAACATTTCTACCGCTTAAACTGTTCATGCATCCAGCTAAACAAATCTGGTAAAAATTACTGCTGGGCAGTGGAAGAAAACCGTGTTTTGCCCTCCAGGTGGGCATTCCTATAAGAATGTGACATCACGTGAAAACTATGAATAGAAATACACTTAAAGGTCAGATTTAAGCCCCACCCCACTGACACGTCTCAGCACTTCCTAGCACTCAGTTCCCCACGTAAGAGACAGGAGGTGAAGAAACCAAACACTGAAACACATTAAAACAGTGCCGGCATCTAGCAGATTAGCACTGAAGCATGCAGTAAATCAGAAGAGCCAAACAATTCATTTATTATTCATTTTAAGGGAGAACATACCATCCTCCGGATGTTCAGGAAAAACTTTGACGCTATGGGGGAAATATGATGCCTTGTGGATCAGTTGGAACATTGCAAATATTTAGCAGGCTGGTTAAACAGCAAAAGAGCAATCAAAGCAAAATCAGTATGTAATATTCAATAGAAAGCAACTTCCTGTAAACAAGGAAGTATAGAAAATGAAAAAAAAAACATAAAAAAAAAACAATTGCGGACCCGCGAGGGCTTTCCTCTGAAAGTTGCCCAATTTGCTGAACTTATGCATATTTCTTTCAAGTGCTGCATAAACAATGTTGTAGTCTTGTGATGTTTTATATAATTCCCTTTGCAATTTGTAAGAGAGTTTTTATATAGCTAAGTAATATACACTATAATGTGAGTATGAATTAATTTGCCATGTGAACTTTAGTGGAATGTGCTTAAATGCGGAGCAAAAGCACTTAATTTACAACTAATATTTATTATGACATTGTAATGTCATATGTCATATGACACTGCACACTGTAATATATCTGTAACGGCCAAGTAAAGTTTACCAGTTACCTAAAACTAGCTGTTTTGCAACTGAAATTTAAACAAATACAGCCAGTCCATTCACTGTTCCTTCCAAAGCCCCAAAACACACGGGCATGCACTGCCTAGACCAGAACATCTGAATGCTAGCTCAAAAGGAAGAGATTTCTGAACTGAGTACTGACAGGCAACATGGCTGATAACGAGCAGAGATGCCTTTTTCTCTGTCCCTATTGATTAGATGTTGGGGGGCTGCATAATTATTCTTTATTTTCTAGTTTAAAAAGCCTGGAGCAGCACATGGACCAACTTTTCTACTGCAATACGGGGAAAAAAAAGTTGTTATAGCCTAAGCAAAGTTACCCTCACCTCTCACCTAGACAATAATTTAAATTAAAACTATCAATTTTTTTTTCCAATTAAGTTTTGCCAATTCCCATTCCATTCAGGGGTTATCATACATTTGCTCACACAAGTAGTCACTGCCATATTCTGTTTATGGTAACCAACACAAATGCCCCTTAGCCAATGCTCACATTATCAAGTTGAAGTGACACAAATCCAATTCTCTGCCTTAATCAGATTTTCTTCACAAATCTGACACAAATCTACCCCCCCCCCCCCTTTGTGGAGCCAATGCTTTCAAATCCAATTCTTTCAAATCAGACCTGAGCCACTTACGTATGTGGCTCTAGATTGGATACATAGCCAATATGTGAGCCTTCAACATGAATGAGAATAGTTAGCTCATGTGTCTTTTCCCCAAGGTGCATATGCATATAATTGTTGTCACCATCATCTGGCATGACAAAACCACCATGAAGTACTGAGTAGTGTAGTAAAACAGTTGCCCAAGATATTGATGTGTGCATGCATGACATTTCGGTTAACAGGTGCATTCACGTTAAATACAGATATCACTTGAGTTTGTGATTGTAAACCTTTAAGATTGACAGATCCAATATGACTAAAAAAAAAAATTCTAATTTTCCAAAGAAACTTGTAATATGAGTATTGTACAGTATTACTGATAAGCATAATTGACAGAAAAAGGGTCATTCCCACCCAGAGAACAAGACCATTCTTACAACAATAGGGAAAACCACATCATATCTTATTTTCCCATTTCCCTTTAATCTGTACCAGTGACCAAATTAATATAGGTTCAAACTCTGGGACTGGCAGAAGTTGACCAGTACCTGTACCACTGTTCTGCCCTATCATAGCTTGAGTAAGACCCTTAACCCAAATTACTCTAGTTGCATCCATGAAGCTAAAATATTGTATTAGATTCTTGCAGACTGTAATTTTAAGCTCCTTGATTTGATAGAGAACTACATACCACAGAGAACTGTGATATGGATTAACATATGAGTGGCCACTAAACAAAAGACAAATGATGAGAAGTAGTCAGCGGAGGGGTAAACTATGGTCCCACTATTTGTTTTCTGCTGAGACAGACTGAGCTGAGCATGTAGACAGGTTTCAATCATACCTGACACTTCCAGCGGCTTCATCCCTCAGTGGCCTACTGAGATCTTTCTTTGGCTGGTCCTATCTGTCAGCTTTCGTTACAGCAGTCCAGCCCTCTGCCCTTTGCCATGTATCATGAGGGATGCCAAGATAGAGGCCAAACAAAATCAAGAGCAAACTATGAAAGTCAATGTGTTCACTCACTTGGTGCACCTTCTCTCTCCCCCCCAAGATTGCAAATTTCTTTTTCAGCCTTGCTTCACTTCTTATTCAAGTGTGAGATCATGATGAAAAATGTTTAGAAGTATGGGTTATGACATGCTTAACTGCTAAAACAGCTAGATGTCATGTATGAAGAATCTAGACATGATGAGCTATACTGTGTGAAACTGTGGTCTTGCTCAGAGGAGTAAATAAATTGATGCGGCTACATCCTGTTACATAGCATGTTTATCATCCCATGAAATGCACTTAATCTACTCCCCATAATTTAGCATTTTCTTATTAAACCTCAAAACAAAAATGATTTAGCCTACAGCTCTCCACACTTTTTGATCCCCTCATGTTAGATCAAGTGCTGGTGCTGTTAGTGGCCCACTCTAATTACCAACCAGCTTAGAAGCTGATGAGTTGATTAGCTTGATTATGGCATTCATTCTGTATTGAGTCATTCTGATGAAGGTGAATGCCCCTGAAGATTGGATTTTCAGGCGCTTAGACAGACCTCATTATGTCAACCAGAAGAACTATTTCATCAGTTTGCAATTAGCAGTTATTTCAAGCATCTGAACGATGATCTGTATCTTCTGCTAATGTCTATATCCCTTAATATCAATCAGATGAAAATGAAAGATAGCAAACAGGAACAAGAGATGCTACAATCCGCTTCCCAAGTCACATGCACCAGTGATCATTTACATGCAAATAAATGTGCATACATTTGCATAAACACATTTGTGTGTGCATTTCCTTCACTTGTCACAATATGCCATTTTAGATATCATCTGAGAAAAGTATATTAGGACTAAATTCCTGTGTAGTTACAAGAATACAAAAAGGTGTGGTTGGGGCTGGTTGCACCGGGCTCACCCCATCTAAGTTTCATTCATTCATTCATCCTCAGTAATGATCTCTCACACACATACACACACCCATTCACATCTGGGGTGTAATTTAGAGCAGACAATCCAACTATCACCATGGTTCTGGGACATGGAGCTGGAGGAACCCAGAGGAAATGGATACAGATACAGGAAGAAAACACTAAGTTCCACACGGACTGGAGCCCCTAGAGCTATGAATCAAGAACGCTACCACTGGTTGCAACTTTCTGGCCATAAATTTAAGACCATTGCAACTGGCCATAATTTATGTGTGTGAATATCTTATTTTGAATATGTTATTATAAAAATTGCTTTTGCTTACTTTTGTTCTAATGCTAGTAATATGCATTAGCAAGTTATTAGCAAGGGATTGTAACCCAGGCTGCTTATCAACTGTTACATGCCCTCATTGTCAGTTGTTAGTCTCTTAGTTGCATTCAGGCATTAATTTGGTTGCTTCAAATTAAGTAAAGCCCTCTATAAAAACTGGTTTTAGCTTCTACACCACATACTGGTGGCGTAACCTGTGCAACAATACCATAGTCTCCACCACTGATATCTAGCCAGACTGATGTCTATGTTTGACATCTTTTATAGCTACAGTACAAGTGTCATAATTGTGAAGGTTGTATTCTGATTGGCTCACTGCACTCATGTGTTTATACACTTCCAAGCATCAGTTTCCACCAGCTACATTTTTTTAATGATGCAAAGCTTTTCTAAGGAAGATATCATTGGACTGAATAAAGGTAACAAGATGCCCTCATTAAAAGATAAAACAGAGTTTTGTTTGAAGCAGTCAGTGGTAAGTAAAGCTTGTTAATCTTGATAATATTGCGTTTTGTTGTAAGGCTACTGGAAAAGGTCTGTGGGTGGTCATGACAGTAAAATTGCTTCTTTCTACGAAAATAGGTTTGTCTTTCACTCATTCATTTATCTTTAGTAACTGCTTTATCCAGGTCAGGGTCGTGGTGCCTATCCTGGGAACACTGGGTGCAAGGCAGGATCCTTCTACTGTAGGTGGGTCTTGGCCATGCTTATTGATGAAGTGTACCAGATTCTGGTACCAGGCCAGGCAACTTAGGCCTGTGAGACTAACAATAAATAAATTCAGTGTTGCCACTGAGATTTATTTTAGGTTCCTAATTCCTGTGCAGTGATGATCACAGAGAAAGAATGTGTAGCAGGTGGGAGTGTGGTTTAGAGGAGGTCTGTAGTGGGAGGGAGTGTTTTGTGGGAATATACATTTAAAATGAATGAAATGATTGACTCCAGATGTAAACATACCCTTGGTCCATGATTTTTTTTTGGCAGTAAACATCCCATTTGTTACAGAATAGACTTAAACTGACACCATCAGAAAATGCTTTCCCCCCTTAAATTATGCAGATAATCGTTATACCTAAATAAAAAAAATTCCCACGCAATTAAGCTACTGTCACTTTCTGAGCACGATAAGCAACCAAGCCTTCACTGTCATGTCTTAACTTTCACTGGAATAATAACAGAGCCATCTTGATTTAGCAAAAGGTACAACAGATTGTACTTTCATCACACCACCACTGGCATTCCCTCATCTAACAACAGAGATGCAGCTTGTACAGTGGTGCTTGAAAGTTTGTGAACCCTTTAGAATTTTCTATATTTGTACATGAATATGATCTAAAACATTATCAGATTTTCACACAAGTCCTGAAAGTAGATAAAGAGAACCCAAATAAACAAATGAGACAAAAATATTATACCTGGTCATTTATTTATTGAGGAAAATGACCCGATATTACATATCTGTGAGTGGCAAAAGTGAACCTTTGCTTTCAGTATCTGGTGTGACCCCCTTGTGCAGCAATAACTGCAAGTAAATGTTTCTGGTAACTGTTGATCAGTCCTGCACATCGGCTTGGAGGAATTTTAGCCCATTCTTCAGTACAGATCAGCTTCAACTCTGGGATGTTGGTGGGTTTCCTCACATAAACTGCTTGTTTCAGGTCTTTCCATAACATTTCTTTGGGATTAAAGTCAGGACTTTGACTTGGCCATTCCAAAACATTAACTTTATTCTTCTTTAACCATTCTTTGGTAGAACGACTTGTGTGCTTAGGATCATTGTCTTGCTGCATGGCCCACGTTCTCTTAAGATTCAGATCACAGACAGATGTCCTGACATTTTCCTTTAGAATTCGCTCTTATATTTCAGAATTCATTGTTAGCAAGTCGTCCTGGCCCAGATGCAGCAAAACAGGCCCAAACCACAATACTACCACCATTATGTTTCACAGATGGGATAAGGTACTTATGCTGGAATGCAGTGTTTTCCTTTCTCCAAACATAACCTTTCTCTTTCAAAAGAAAAATTTCTATTTTGGTCTCATCTATCCACAAAGCATTTTTCAGTAGCCTTCTGGCTTGTCCATGTGGCCTTTAGCAAACTGCAGAAGGGCAGCAATGTTCTTTTTGGAGAGCAGTGGCTTTCTCCTTGCAACCCTGCCATGCACACCTTTGTTGTTCAGTGCTCTCCTCATGGTGGACTCATGAACCTTAATATTATCCAATGTGAGAGAGGTCTTTAATTGCTTAAAAGTTATCCTGGGCTTCTTTGTGACCTCACGGACTATTAGACGTCTTGATCTTGGAGTGATGTTTTGTTGGTTGACCACTCCTGGGGAGGGTAAAATTGGTCTTAAATTTCCTCCATTTGTACACAATCTGTCTGACTGTGGATTGGTGTCTAAAGAGTCCAAACTCTTTAGAGAAGGTTTTGTAAGCTTTTCCATTCTGATGAGCATCAACAACTCTTTTTCTGAGGTGTTGTGAAGATCAGACTTTGATAGATCCCTGTTCTTTAAATAAAACAGGGTGCTTACTCACACCTGATTATCATCACATTGATTGAAATCACGTGACTAATTTCATCTTCAAATTCAAGTGCTAAACCTACTGGTTCACATACTTTTGCCACTCACAGATATGTAATATTGGATATTTTTCCTTAATAAATAAATGACCAAGTATAATATTTTTGTCTCATTTGTTTAATTGGGTTCTCTTGGTCTACTGTTAGGACTTGTGTAAAAATTTGATGATATTTTAGGTCATATTTATGCAGATATATAGAAAATTCTAAAGGGTTCACAAACTTTCAAGCACCATTATACTCCTTATTCCTAATACAGTACTTTGCTGAACAAAATTTGATGCTTACAAAGGCCAATCAATCAACAAAGTAAGAAAAAAAAAGACACAAAAAAGCATGAGTCTCATGTCAAAAACATTAGAGTGACCCCCAAATTAGAGTGACCCCCCTACCTTCCCCCCTCAAAAAAATTCCTGAGGAAAATATTGTAATATGTTGTGCTATAAATTATTAAAATCCTTACTTCAGGGCATGGATCATTCTTCTGACAATTCTCTCTCTTTGTTTTTCTCTTTTTCTCTCTCTTGCAACAATCCAGGTACAGTAGCCCATGAAACTTTCATTCGCGATGCTCTGCCTTTTATCAGTTGTATCCCCAGGCAATGACGGCATACCAGATGTCTGCTAGAATCAAACAATGTTTCCCCCAAAATGCAGTCCTCTAGTGACTCAGCTTTACAACTGGAGATAACAAGACCTCCTGTCACTGCGACTCACACTTGTCCTCACATATTCCCTGTTTGGGCTTAAGGAGAAAAACAGGAGTCAAATGAAGAGGAAAATAAGTAACAAAAAGAGGATGCTGTAGTCCCCGAATTTGATTTGCTGTGTAAAGCGTGGCATAGTCCTCTTGTTTGGCTGATGCACCTGAGGAACACACTATTAAAGGATATCATTGTTGTCAGTGTACTGTATAGCATCTTCGATAAATAACACTGCTGCACTGGATTCTGTTGTGTCCCACATCCTATGCCTCCTCTCCTCTCATCTACTCACAATCTCTCCCTCCCTCCCTCTCTGTCTCACCCTCCCTCTCTCTATCTATCTCTATGTCCCTCTCTCATGCGCACAAGCAGGGACTGGAGGAGAGTCTTGACTACAAATCAGCTCCACAGCTCATATCTCTTAAAGACATCCAACACTATATGCTTCTCAGCCAGGACACCAGAACGTATATGAAGAAGTATGTGATTTCTCCAGGAACAAGCATATATCTGAAAATGGTTGACTGGCTGCAGGTGTAATACTCCAATGCTTCTGTTTATCATCTGAAATATAAAGAAATTTCAAGATAATTGGAGCTTCTCCTTCAGAAGGGATGAATTTCTGTTTTAGATGCTCTTCATTACACATTTCATGCATGTTACATACTTACAGTGTTCTCCTGAATATGCCAGCGCAAAAAAAAGGAAAAATGATTGCACGAAATAAACATGCACAATAGTTCAAAAATGCCCACTCAAGCAATATGTAGAATTACTTAGGAGACAGATATAACTACTGGTATAAAATATGTGGCACAATTGTTAACACCCATAATGGATACATTTAAGTAAATGCTAACAAATTCTAATTCTCATCATACAAAAATCATATTATTTTTTGAATTGCTCTCACTCCTCAAGAATAATGCTGTTGCTTTTAACTGTATTCGTTGTGAATAGCGTATACAGTAGAAGGTTGCACACATGTAAAATCCCTTCATCAAGACCAAATAGATCCAAGACCAAATAGAAAACCAAAGAGTTTTGATACAAAACATACAGATGTTTACTGAACTATACAGGTCCAGAAATGGACACATAAATACATAAGCAGTTAAAAATGCACTTATGAAAAAATTCAAATGTCTGGAACTGGATTTTTAACACGTTTGGGCCGGGTGACCTTGAGAGCCATGAAATAGTCCTGGCTGTCATGTTCATGATGTAGATTTGCACCAAGTTTGGGCAAAACAATTGTTAATGGCACTCAACACTCAACAAGACTCAGAATACATATGAACTGCATGTATAAAACACTACACCAAATTATAAGTACATTAAAGCTTTTAGTCACCATTATTATGACCATTGTTTTAGTTCAGTCTGTTATGCTTAAAAAGATTGAGCTACTGCCACTGAATGGATGGGAGTTATCCACCCTGAAGTACCACCTATTTGTATGTGTACAAATATTCTGATTAGGATTATAGAGGCTGATCAGAAGAACACCACTGCCTTCCAAGCTACAAATGAAGACAGTAATATACAGGACATTAACTTGACCAGACTGAGAAGGTTTAGTGCCACTAAGCTCATGAATGTTCAACTACTACACATCATTGATGAACAGGTGGAGTGTTTTTCTCCTAAATACAGCACTAAAAGCATAAGTCTATATATATATATATATATATATATATATATATATATATATATATATATATATATATATATATATATATATATATATAAAAAGGTATGAGGCTTTATTTTGCTTGCTAAAAATTGATTAAAATTTACAAAAAATGCTGCATTGCCAACAGTCATAAAACTTTTTTTTTTTTTTTTGACAATTTGGTTTCCTGAATAATTATGCAGAATGTGGACCAGATATTAAAATAACATTGGACATGGCTCAGTGCAGGGCCATATATAACTATATTCTTTGTCAACCTGGGCCAGTTCTAAATCCGTTTTACAGCAGAACCGTAAAATGTATTGGGTTATTAGGCAAAATATCACTGGGCTGGCTCTGCTATAGGGACACAGTGCCTAAGTGCCTGAGAAAAGACCCCAATAAGACCACAGTTGTAGTTGACTAGTTTCAAAATCAACTGTTAGACATCACATTTATAAATACAAGCTTTTTGGAAGATTTCCATAAAATGTAGCGCCTGAATTTTGCCAAGCCGGACTGGTACTGCAAATAAAATTGTGTTTTTGGCAATGAACACCATAACACCAATGGAATATTTAGAGAAAAATAGGGACAGCATACAAGGAAAAGCCCTTAACCAATGTGTGATAGTCTGGTACACCACTGATGATTTGTGGATATTTTGCATCTAGTGGTCCAGGGTCTCTTGGAACGATTCATGAGTTTATAAATACCAAGATATTTTAGCCCAAAACCTAGTTGCCAGGAGGTTAGGACCCACCATAGATAGAGTGTTTTACTCTTCAAATATGAATTGTAATCTGAATGGAAGAGGGCAGTCCACATGGACAAAAATAAAGAACATGTGACCTACAAGTGACTCCAACCTTGTTAGACATTACAGAAAAAACCGGGGGCTTCACAGAATGTTAACACTGCTGAAAAAAAGTGTTTTGCAAAAAATAAAAACAAACAAGCAAAGAAAACGCCACACAAAATGAAGACAGTTTCCCCATAATTCACACTGCATATTTTATTCGCTGTAACTCTCAAATTCAGCTTTTTAAAAATATTGTATCAAGAAATGTATCTATATTGTGCTTTGTAATAACCATATACAGTATTCAACTTCAGGTTATATTTGAAGTTCTAGTATTTACACTACATAGAGACTATTCTCTGGCTAGGCTCATTTCCAAAGAGTATCTGTCACATCAAAATATCAGCCTAGCACTGCCACTATGACCAGTCCTTTAAAAAGATTAGGTTCAGAGCAAAGACACAGATTTACCAGCACAAACTAAACGTTCCAGTGTTTGAACTCACTCACTGCTTTCCTTTGGCCTCTTTTGAAATAATAAGAAAGCCATGTGATATAGTCATCCATCATGAGCCGGGGTGTATGTACGAGCGACTCCTGGGCTGCACTCTGAGACGCTTGATGGATGGCCTCCTCCTCATTGGCCTCCTCAAAGCTCAGAGCCTTGGTCAGGTCTTCCCTCCTGCCATAATGCCTAAATCAAGACACAGGCGTCCTCCTCTACTTTCTCTCAGTCTGGACAGCAAAGGACGGCCTTCAGGGAGGGAGGGAGTGAGGGTGCTCTCATCAATTTCACCAGCCACTGTTGCACTGGTGTTGTAAATTCAATACGAGTAATGTTGCCGTAAATTGTGTGAATTCACAATCGCGTCAAAGAAGTTTCTTTTGGACTGGGGTGAAATTTTAAAAAATAGTAATAATAACACAACAAAATGCTGAGGATCATTAAAGAAGAAAAACAACTTCTCTGCCATTGTAATGGCTAAATAATGCAGCAAATGGCACCGCTATTGTCTATTGTATATGTGCAATTGTAATGACTAAATGATACTAAATCATACTGCAAATGGTACTGCACCAGCACGCAAGCGAGTGTTTCCCTCAAGTTGATCAAGTATGGCTGGGGGAAGGAACATTATGGTTGCAAATCTTGAGAAAATGAGGCAGTAATTCAAAATACACAATAGAAGTGCCGACGTTTTATTACACTAAGTGGGCATCACAAGATACGGCTAAAAGAAAGTGTTTGCTAAATGAACTCCACGAGCCATATGAAATTCACGGTTCCATTTAGCCAAGCAATCTTTGCCTCCTCATTATACATCAGGCACAAACAGCTCAGTCTATTCCAGTACCTCCTCCATTTCACACCATCACAGCATGATACTACTATCCTTAGCTTTCTAGCTTTCTATTTGATATTTGCTATTTGATAAGTTGCATCCCTGAGCACTTAAGTGCTCCCTGGGGTTTGTGTCTGTGAAATTTGTTTTCAATTTTCACCAAATAAAATGCCTGCAGAAAATGTTCTTATAGTGCAGCCTGTCACATACAGAGGGACAAAGCAGGGAAAAATCTTTGCAAACATAATCAGCGTTTGACAGCCTTATTATAGAGAGCTTAATTATGCACTTAGACTATGATTTGGTCAAACGACGTGCCAATGTATATTAAGGACATCCATGCCGTAATCTTACTGGCGAAACACACACACACACACACACACACACACACACACACACACGCACACTTTTTCTTTTGGTGTCTTTCAGTATTCCCTGTGGCTTTTTATTTGCCTTGTTGTGTTGCATTCTGGGAGCTTTCTGTGGCTCTTAGACAGTGCAAACCTCCTTTAAGGAGAAACACCTCGCTCTACTAATTCACAAACACACCAGAAAGCTGTTTTGGCCCCAGCAGGAGGGCAGAAGCCCTTCTAACTAGACTGACTACAGGGGATGAATGCTTCTCACCCCACTCTCCTGCATGATCTCCCCAATAAAAGATTCAGAAAGCCTCATGTTTATTTTACAGCACAGTGAATACTGACTGTGATAACTGAAATTAGATTTTATGTTTGACAAGGGGTTACCATTGGAGACAAAATAAGCATCCGAATGCTCACCAAGCAAGGAGTGCAAAAAATTATTTAGTCTTTCTTGTCGACATGGAATCGGGCCAAAATGCTGTAACTGATTCAGGTGGTGCTAAAATCAAACCGTAAGCTACTATTTAGGGCTCCTAAGTGGTGCGACAGAAACAAATTCACCTTATCAACAGATCAAGTTCTCCATATGTGGCTGGAAGTCTCAGAAAACTGAATATACCCTGTGAGTGGGAAGGATGGCAAACTCTCTCCTGTCAGTCATAGCAACACTAGCCAATCATGGGCATCTGTTAGCTCATGTATGCAGAAGAGGCAATCAGTGCTTTCCTCGAGACTGTTCAGCCATCTTAAGTAGCAGTTTGATGGCTTCATATGTTTTGGAAGAAGCATGCCAGCTTTCAACCTAAAAAGTGAAAGGAGAAAGCTAACTAGTGGGTGGGAATTGGGAAATGACCATCCATCCATCCATCCATCCATCTTCAACTGCTTGCTCCTTTTCAGGGTCACGGGGAACCTGCAGCCTATCCCAGGGAGCATCGGGCACAAGGCGGGGTACACCCTGGACAGGGTGCCAGTCCATTGCAGGGCACACAAACACACACACATTCACACACCCATTCATACACGCCAATCAGCCTACCATGCATGCATGTCTTTGGACTGGGGAGGAAACCGGAGGAAACCCCCACAGCACGGGGAGAACATGCAAACTCCGCACACACAGAGCCACGGGAATCGAGCCCGGCCCCTGGCGGTGTGAGGCGAACGTGCTAACCACTAAGCCACCGTGCGCCCCTGGGAAATAACCAAATTGGGATAAAATGGCCACACAGAAATCCCCCCAAAACCCTAATGCATTTGTATTTAGGGACAATTAAAAAAAAGTCTAATGACTCTAAAAACTTAAGGAAATTCGTTGTTTTTTTTTTGTTTTTTTTTAGAGCTTTCCAACAATTTAATGAAAAACAACAACAGCCGGTATTGAGCCATTAAATCATTGTCAGCAATTATATGAGCAACAAAAATGGCATGATCATAATGCTCAGCGATCTAGCCCCAGCCTGACATCTGTGAACTTCCATAAATCCATTTAGTGTCTTGTCTGTTGTGAGCTAGAGCTATCTGTCATTGCATCTCCCCCCACCATCCATCTGCCTGGGGAGCAAGAGGCGCCCAAAGCATATTCATTTTTCACAACAGAGGCTCACTGGAAGACTGCAATGCATCCGACAATTCAACAAACAGCAAATCTGGACAGGGAAATAACAGACCTTGAACCCAGCAAATAGATTTCTCCATCATATGCAAAGGCACAGCCCTTTAGAAAGGATTCTTTATGCAGTATGAACTAACAAAGCTGCACTGCACCATCACATATTTTCCTTTCACATAAAAGATTTCCATGTTACATGATTATGTATATATATGAAATATTTACATGAGTGTTTCCTGTAATGTCCTGTAATGAACACCATAATTTTTTATATTTATTTTTATATTTGAATTTGGCTTGTAATACCAGAAATAGGCATGACCAGCGAGTCTGTTAAGAATCTCTGGAGGGAACTAGGGATGAGAACACTGTAAGCATCCTCGTTATGGCCCTGTGAGAGATGACACTCAAGGGAACTTTGACCTCTGGTCTGGGTATCCACGACTTCCTCTTGAACTTTTTATGCACTTCGGGAGCCACGCGTTAAGGCGGGGTGGGGTGTGGATCTGTTATGAATCTCCGGGGGGGGACCTAGGGACTTCAATTCCCAGCAGCCACTGCATCACGGTCACATGACCACCTGCACCTGACTCTCATCCTGGTTAGAGAGCACCTGTGTATATTTAAGTCACGGTTTGTACAGCACTCGGTGTCTGGCTTTGTTTGTCTCAGGTTGTCACGTTATGCTCTCCCGTGTCCTAAATATTGGCTTATGTTTGTTTTCCTTGTTCACGTATGCTTCGTGTCTTTTAGGTTTCATTTGAACTCTTATTAAACTTTGAATCTGCATGTGCATCTGCCCCTGTCTCCGCATTTATGACAGATTCAGTATTTTTAGCATTAAAAAGTGAGAAGTAGGCCAGAAATATGGTCAAATATTCTTTTTCCTGCCCAGGAATGTGGCTAATCCTCTAGGGTTGTTGGAATCACTGTTGAAAGCCAGTGGCATATGGTTATCAGATGGTAGAGGCAGTGAAATGACACGCCTGTTCAGACCCAACACAAATAAACCAGGTCAAATCAGAAGCATCTCAAATCAGATTCTCTGCCCAGGCATCACCACTATTTATGCAAACTCTACCCTCCAGACTACACTTCACATTTAACAAGGAAAACAAATGTTTGACATGTTTAGTGATGATAATTTTGAAAAAATTCAGGCTTCAAAGAATTGGTATGGTGCACTAAATGAGCCTTTATTACAACTACAATCATATACATGATTTGTCTTACCCACTCGTAAATCCTGATGAATTGTATTGGATGAATTTGTTGGGAGAAGTCAAAGGTAAATAAATGCATTTAAAATGACAATGAATGTGGCCTCTTCTTAATCTTTTTACATAATTCGCTATTAATACTCTGAAAAACAGTATCTTCACAAATACCATGGTAACACTTTAATATAAGGTACTAATAAGCATATACTAATACATAACTAATGTTTTCATAATGCTAAATTAATACATGCACTAATCAGGAAATAATCAAGTGTATTTATTAACATGAGTCAATTAATAATAGTAATAGTTAAGCAGGGAGTGCTAGTATAAATGGGCGAGCAGGGCTAAGACCCTCTGTCTTTCACAGATAAAAAAAAAAAAAAAATCAATATAAAAGTTTATTTTGGCATCTACATCAGCTTATTTCCTGTGAACAAATGGTTTATGACCAAAGGCAGCTCTAGGGATGGTGAGGGCCCAGGCACAAAAATGCAAGGGGCCCTCCTGGCATTTTTCCTGTTTATTGCCATTATAATACCCAGAGGTGAAAGTGTTAGTGTTATATTTTGCACACTAGCTGTAGTGTAAGATCAAGTTTCCCAATTAAACAAACCATCGTTATATTATATAGGCTGAAACAAAACACCTTTGGTAAAGTGTTGGCTTTTATAACCTTTATGCACTTTAATGGAACAATGTTTCAACATGATTTGAGCAAAATGACTAATTATGCCAAGAAATCTAGCCAAATAATTAACATCACATGCTCCAAACTCAGCACCAACTCCTAGCTAGCTGCTTGCTTTCCAAAATGATGTTAGACTAAAGTAACATTACATTATGGCTTTGCCTACAGTTGTCAACCTTAATTATTTCATTATTACAATATCGCCAAAACAGTTCTGTTTCCTCTCCTCCTCTTGCTCTGGTTTTCTCGTTCTCTCATTACTGGCTTCCAGACGGGTTAATTTTGAAAAGCACGCCAATTTAAAATAAACTTGCACAAGCCTCACTTGCTAGCGAGATGTTGCCCCTTTAGGTGGGTTCCTGGTATAGCATTGTATATTCCCCATCAGAGGTTTTTGGGGAGTATTACACTTTTAGAGTTGACTTTTTCTTTAATATAATGTCAGCCCTCAGAGGACCCCATTAAAACTTGGAGCCCCAAGCAATTGCCTGCCATGACAGATATTTTGGACCAAGCGCAACATCACTAGAATTGGGTATAAGAACAATACACAGAATGGTATGAAGAAGCAATGACTGATTTTCTTCTTGCCCAAACTGTAGATTTATCCATCCATCCATTTTCTATACTGCTTATCCTACAGGGTCGCAGGGAGCCTGGAGCCCATCCCAGGGATCATGGGGTACACCCTAGACAGGGTGCCAATCCATCGCAGGGCACATACACATTTACACACCCATTTATACACTATAGACACTTTGGATGTGCCAATCAGCCTACCATGCATGTCTTTGGAGTGGGGGAGGAAACTGGAGTACCCAGAGGAAACCCCTGCAGCATGGGGAGAAAATGCAAACTCCACACACACAGGGCAGTGGTGGGAATTGAACCTCCAACCCTGGAGGTTTGAGGCAAACAGGCAAACCACTAAGCCACTATGTGCCCAATTTTTGTATGGACTTTTTTGTCCACAAATTTTGGACACCTGACCATTACACCCATATGTGTGCCACACAGTTGGAAGCACACAATCATATAGGATGTCTGTGTATTCTATGACATTTCCCTTTACCGGTACTAAGAGGCCCAATCCTGTTCCAAACCAGAGCTCCATGAAGACATGGCTTGCCAAGGTTGCTGTGGAAGAACTTAAGTGGCCTGCACAGAGCTCAATCCTGACCTCAACCCCACTGAACATGATTGGGATGAACTGGAACGCCAACTGCGCCTTCTCGCCTGACATCAGTGCCCGACCTCACTACTGCTTTTGTGGCTGAATGGGCAAATCCCCACAGTCATGCTTCAAAATCTAGTGATAAGAGGACTAAATATGGACTCTGATGTTCAAAAAGTGCATATGGCTGTGATGGACCGGTGTCTACAAACTTTTGGCCATGTAGTGTATATTGCAAACCTTTTTGGTACAGGTTCACAATAAAACTTAAGCAGCTGAAGCATTCAGTCGAAAATGAATTATGCACCAGTTAAAATCATTCAAGATTCTAGTCAAGTCTTCTTTTTTATCACTACTGTTTGCTATGCCGCTCACTGTACGTGAATGGCATAGCATCGTATGCAAAGCGAATAGACAAAGCCATGCTCAGGCGCCTTCCTGAATAAGGACTTGTGAAGGGGGATTTAACATGCCCTTCTGCAGGTCTGTGAGGCAGCATGGCAGGTGAGTGACAGGCTTTACCAAACAGCAAATCCATCCTGCTCACTGGTCCTCCTTCCACAGCTGCTGTCTGAGAGAACAGGGCTGCCTGCATCTCAACAGCTCACAGATGTTACCAAAGTCTCCCAGGAGCTTAAAGCAGTGCCAAGTTGATAAACATTTTAAAATATGAATGTGGGTGTGCATTATTTGAAGCTGTATCATTAAAGTGGGTGGGACATAAGCATATGAGGAGCTGTGAATAGAACACAGAGAACTAGGGTTTCATTTCTTGCTTCTTGTTGAATGGATTACAGTGAGAACTTCATAAAAGATAGCAAAAACGTATTATTATTGCTTTTTTGTTTTGTTTTGTTGATTTATGGTTAATGGTTTCCTACATACTAAACCACATTATTTGTTGTAGCTGAACATATACTGTAATACTGTACAAATATATTTCAAGTTAATTAAAATCATCTAAATGTTCAACCGTTACAATAAAGTAAACCTTTTATTTATATGCAAAACTGCCTCAAGTCTCTAACACATCAGTGTATTTCTGATGATTACTGTGTTTTGTGCCTTTATTACCACCATTCATTGGTGCACTGTACTCCTAGATGTCTGTTGCTATAAGCATCACTCTGTACAATATTAATACAGAAAAATGGGTAATAATAACGACATTAAAGCTCTGCAGTAATACATATGGAATTATGCAGTGACCAGGAAAAATGTTTCAACTCAAAACTATTCTATATTTTACATTTTTAACAGTATTCCTAATGAGGCTTTGCACACAAATCATCAACCAGCTTCATGAGGGTGGCTTTTATTAACTCTTTTAGAGGCCAAAAAAAAAAAAAAAAAAATGAAATGTCCACCTGTTTTGGGGGTGCCAGTGTTCAGCATTGAATTTATTTGTGATGTCACACTCCACAGTAGTGGCTAATGGCTTATATGATAGTAGACACTCAGGGCTTTAAGAATTAGCAGTTTTTATTTCTGTCATGTATCAAGGAGGGAACTCTGGACTTCCTTACCGGCAGCCACTGCACCATACTACATCATTGTCACATGACCACCTGCACCTGTATCACGTTTCTGTTTAACGAGCACTCCTATATATTGCCACTGTTTGTACTACTTCCTTGTCTTATGTATCGTCTATCTATGCTTTTGTCCATGCTTAGTTTTTGCCACAGTATTTTGCCTCCTGTTATTGTGTCTTTGTATTTTGTTTGTTTGTTTATTAAATGTTAGAAGATCTGTGCTTGCTTCCGTATCCATCTTTGTAACGTGACAATTTCCTTTTTTTTTTTTTTACCTAGCCTACTAGGTTTAGTAATTTTATTGTGGTAGTTGTATACAGTGTTTTACGATCAAAAAAGCTTTAGTTATGCTGTCCATTTCTCACATCCCTCCCTTTTCCCATTGCCCTGCTCACCAGCAGCTAAACAGAGTCACGCTACTCTACACACAGAAACCCAACAGTGTCCTGACTAAAATAATTTATTTGTTTATACTGATCGAAAATGTCTGATGAGTCGATTTCCATTTCGCTGTTGGAATGGAATGCCAGTGTGCTGCTAGAAAAGGGTTAAACTTCCCAAATAGATTGAGCACTTGTTGTTGGCTGCTATTTGTTTTGGGAGAAACAATCAATTGTAAAACATAATTGTTTTAAATAAAAGTATTTAGAAAAGAAATAACATTTTGCCATAAAATGTATTGACGTCCCACCCAGGGTATGTTCCCATCTCATGTCATCAGCCTAATTATCTTCAGCGAAAGACCACATGTCGGTTGTTTTTTTTGAATGGTCCTAAAAACTCTTCACTTCCACTGTGTTTTTCAGAAAATAATATATATATATCTTACTTTTCTATCCCTTACCTCATGAGTCAGAGAGAAGTCAGGAAGTGTGTTACTCAGTGCTCCTGTTTTATTTCAGGGATGGACAGACACACTTTCTGTGTGAAGTGTTTGGGGGTGGAGCATACTGCAGCAGCCCTTGAGGGGGCTGACTGCGCTCATTGTGAACGCTTCTTAATTAGGCAGCTCAGCTCGGCGGCTTGCTCTCTTATCAGCTGAAGGGAGTTGGGTTTCGGAGCCTCGGGGTTCTGGGTCGGCCGCTGCTGAGACTACCACAAGTTCTAGCAAGAGTTCGCCGAGACGGTCTACGTCTGCTGGCTAATAGCCCTTATTGGCCAGCTCGAATATGACTCTCAGAGATAATATCGCTGCTAGACAGCACTCCCTGAGAGATTCCCGTTCACAGGGATCTATTGTTTCAAGCCAGAGGGTTGACAGTTCATGAGACCCAGTAGACTGCACAATAGCTACAGTCTTGGATTTCTTACAGGAATGTTTCTCAGCAGGGTTGTCTCCTTCTACAATTAGGGTCTATGTGACCACCATTTCGGCCAGCCATGCCGCTATTGATGGAGCCTCCAGGATTAAGTGTCTTGCAGTGACCCTCAGGCTTGGACCCTTTGAACAGGCCATACCCTCAGTATGATGGAGTGGGTAAACTCGTTCTCACAGCATGAAGCTCACGCAATGTTGAGTTCCCTTTGAATGGGAATATCCGGGTTATGCATGTAACCCTGTTCCCTGAGAAAGGAATAAAACATTGCATAGCTTTGTCATACTGGGGTATGTCTGTGAGTAGCATCTTCGCTTCAGATGATAGAGGCTGATGACGTGGTTTACAGGAGCCACTTTATAATCATACGACGCACGAAATGCCACATCACCGGACCACGGCAGGCTTGTGAATAGGCGTGATTTCACACAGACTTCAGGTACTGGTCATGCGCGATGGTGCTTCCTACAGCGTGAAGCTCACTCAACGTCTTGTTCCCTGCTAAGGGGACTGGGTTACCCAGACGATTTGTGTCTAGATACCTGTATGCATTGCCATTAATGATTATGAATATTTCTATGATGACCCTGCCTGCCTGTGATTTGACCTATGATGTGGATTACACACATCTCTACTGCAGGTTGTCATGACACTGAATGATTATTTTTCTTGCCCTTGACTGATTTTTATTTTACATTTCATTATGAAAGCCTGTAGCCTTGGAATTACAGAATTATATATATTCACAGTGAGCTATGAAGTCAGTAGCCAATACATTATAATGTAGGTCAGCCTGGGAAGTGTTATACAATAACGTTATTTGAACAAAATACTGTTATTTGACTCAGGTGTTAATCTAGCAAAATGTCTTTTTGGCAGCTGAAGCATTTTGTATCTAAATAGTCTAAACATTTAAAAAAAGGATTATACTGGTTTGCATTATGCATGTATCCATCTGAACACTGCCTGCAAAGAAAACTGTGCAACAAAAATTGCAACTCAGTCTTGCAGCATTTGGATGACTCTCAGTTCTTTTAACAGGTCATGGATAAAAGCATGCCAATTACACTCACACACTCACACACACACACACACACACACACACACGCACATATTACAGGCAGAAATGCAATCCCAATTCATGACACTCCCCAGTTTCACTGGTTTCACTGGTCCCTCTCTTTTTTTTTCCACAATGTTCCTTTTCTGTTTCTTCATTACAAATTCCATGAAACTTTACTTCCTAACATTCCTGCTCATTCATTCAAATTATATATATTTTCCCCTTTGGGTTAGGTCTTGCATATGTAGATTCTATATTTTTCTTCTCAGAGACTCCTTTTAATGCTGAATCACATTACTTTCACTCCAGCACTCTGCAATTTCTGTTATAACTAGGTTTCTTTTTTCTCGTCAGAGGTCTAATGATTTTTCAATTGCTGTGTTCGTCCTTGTATAACCTGCTCATTGCAAATTCTTCCAGGAGTTTTTCCTTTTCAAAAGATTCACTTATGCTGACTTTCTGATTCTCAATTGTTCTGCAGTGTTTTTAACCTGCATTTGCTTCAGTTTCATCTTAAATTTATTGATTAATGTAATTTAATAACTGCATTTTGATTAAAATTAATGCATGTGTATACATTTGGAAATAATTTGTGCATGGGTATTAACTTCACTATTTACAATTTGAACAACATGTGCTTACTAAAATGACATTAAGACAACATGTGCAACCTTTTGTTGAAATTTGTGGAATTGTAGTATAAGGACAGCTTCTAGCAGCTCTAGTTGCTTCTTGAATCATTACTTACTCTTATTAAATGTGTTAAAAGAAAGGTTTATTTTAGGTTGGGGTTAACCTTCCCCAGGGTGAAAGAAGGAAGCATTGGAAAATCATGCCAGAATTGGCTGATATTGTATTATGGTCAATAAGCCTCCTGTACACTTCAGTGTGGACGTGTTTGAGCTATTCCCCTTAGCCTTGTCCGCTGTGTTGAGCTTACATGAGCATGTGTACAGTAGTGACCTTGCTTCACCTTGGCACAGTGAGCTTAATGGTGCCCATGACAGAACATTTCAGAGAATTCAGCAACATGCCTCTGAACTCTGAGGAAAGTAACATTTTTGGAAAATTATTCAGTTAATAATTAAAGTTACTAATGAAAAATCCCTTGAAATACAATTTATTAAAATGTTTTTTTTTTAACCTAAGCATAATTAGAGTGACTTTATATGACACATCCCTCAAGTACAAGATTGCCAGATGTTCACCACCAGTGAATAGTTTGGACACAGTAAAGTGTATAAGAGGTATAACACAATACCATTATCTGTATCTGTTAGTACAAATATATCTATATTTGTTTTCGGATCTGTGACCTAAAGTATGGGCATGGCCTAAATCAGGAGGGTTTTTTTTTTGTTGTTGTATGTTTTTTTTTGTTTTAAATATGAACCCTACAATTATGCCCCTAGAAACATTGGAAAACACAGGGGAAAAAACTACAGAGGTTACAATTGCATCACTGCCAACATGGAATCTGAAACTTCAGCTACATCACTCGAGTTGATCTCAACTGGAGATGTCTGGAGAAGACTATTTATTTATTAATTAGAAATCTCAATTATACAGTTATTATTTCTGTTTGTACCTGCCCACAATATTGTCCAAAAAATTTCCGAAAATATAAACAAACCTGCGACTCTGACCAGGTAGATACTAAGAATGAAAAAGAAACAGACAAAAACAAATCTATGTTCATGTTAATGAACATTGTCTTTGACCACTTGCTTGTGTCTGCATGAAAGTAAATAGTCTTAACTTAAAATCATCTTAAAGGAATTACTATTAAGACTTATGGCTTAAGTGTTAAATATTTTTGATTGAACACTTTTCTTAGTTACTGCTTGATTCCATACTATTTCATAGTGTTAATGTGTACATTATTCTTTTGTTTCTAACAATGGTAATGGTAACTAACCTACTTCAGTGGAGAATGTTCTGGCATATAGTAGCTATAATGACTCTAAATGCGGTAAGTAAGTGTGGTTGTTGGGAAAACTTGATCAGAATCAAAGTAACAATTTGCTTTAAAAATGTAGTGAAATAAAATAGAAGTAAAGTAGAAAATATCCCCAACACATACGTAAGTACAGTAATGAATTTCTTTACCCCACTGCTTCAGGACAAGTGTGTGTTTCCACCATTTATCCAATTTAACCCAGTTTGGCTGTGCTGCTGAGAATAAGATATACACACTGAGCCAAGTCTTCCCCTCCTGGTAAAATCATCTTTGTTAGCAGAATGAATAACAAATCTCCCATTTGCAGTGAATTGCCTTTCTGAGATGATTTCAGCACAATGCAGGCTCATAAGCAATATGCAATATGTTTGTTCCATCTCAACTCATTCCCCATTACCAGTTGTGTGTATAAAGTAGCAAATGGGTTCAGCTGGAAGCTCTGGGCCTTTTGCTTAGAATTATGAATGCAACCATTTTAATTTCTCTTTCAATACTGAATTTAGCTCACCCACTTAAATATGGGATACAATCCAGATATGCATCCTTATACAGAAAACAAAGAAGAAAAAATGAACTATCCATAAAACAAAGACAACTCATTTAAAGATTCAGTGATCTCAAAAAAAAAAAAAAAAAAAAAAAACAATCCTCAGGGAAACTATCCATTTTGTAACAATGTCATAGCTTCAAGGTTTATTTGTGTAGCAGACAGGTACAGAGCACTGGTGTAGTCTTTTTACTGGATGAATGAACTCTTTACCAGAGGACAAAAAAAAAACAACAACCTGTTTTCAGCATTGAATTTTTTGTGATGTCACACTCCACAGTAGTGGGTAATTGCTCATATGAAAGTAGACACTTAGGACTTTAACAACTTGCAGTTTTTCATAAGTATTTCTTCTTTGTTTTTTACCTAGCCTACTGGATTTATATGTTATCATTTTATTGTAGAATTTGTATATAGTGTTTTAATATCAAAGAAGCTTTAGTTGTTTTGTCTATTTTATCTCTGTACCAGTGTTATTGTGGAGGGGTGCCAATTGTTTGCCCAGCACGGGGCTCGCACCCCTCCACTTCCCCATCACTCTGCTCACCAGCTGCTAAACACAGAGTCGCAATACTTCACACACAGAAACCACACAACAGTGTCTTGATTAATCTCATAACAGACTTGCGGCAATAAAATTTCATTTGTTCATATTGATTGAAAATTCCAGATAAGCTGATTTCTAGTTGAATGCCAGTGTACTGTGAGAAAGGGTTAAAGCAGGAAAATAACTCAAAATAAAAAGGGCATGCTAGAGAATAATCATAGACCAAAATGCAGAAACAATAGCACTCAAAATCCAAATACACTCAACTCAGGAAGTTTGGTGGAGTTGGTTAGTGGGGTTGGCAGTTAGTAGATTGGTGGCACTGCAAAGCATGAGGAGGAGTGACCAGAGGTAGACATTATATCTTCAAGGGGAACAGCTCCCAACAACCAGAATGCAAACAGCAGGAGTCTAACAGGATCCCTCAAGACTAAACACTACCAGTCCATCAAGTGCTGAAAACACACAGTAGAGAGTCCAGGAGCATGCTTCAGTCCACAGTGGAATGAAGATGACCTGATGATGTGTCAGTGACTCAATCATGTTCAGTGGAGGAGAAGTATATTGAGAGACTGCCTCAGCCAAGGGATTAGGACCTACAGGCCTAAGAAATTAAATGAAATTGGATGAGGCACAGAAATCGGATTGTTGTGATAAAACCAATTTTTAAGGAAATCTAGTTGACTTTCGGTTGAAAATCTAAAGGAATCACTAACTGAGACCGTAATCGAGATATGAGGAGTTTAAGATCTTTGGTAGTGAGCCATTCTTGGTTGGAATACCTTCCTTTCTGGCCACTAATGATACTGCAGATGTACACATGGACTGCCTCCCAGACTCAAGCTGCTAACTTGAGTCAAATTCAAATAACTGTTCCCAGGCACCATAAATCCAATCAAGCTGAAATTGGACATAATGCTTCTTTGGGTTAATCTGTAAGTGTATTTCTAATGATGATTTAAAAAAAAAAAAACAACAACAATTCCAGGACGGTTATTTTCCAGGACTTTGCAACTTTTTCAAGACACAAGAAGATCCTCCTGAGTTAAACTGTGCACTGTTCTTCAAAAAAACAACAACAACCTGCAGATCCTGCACATTCTTTGCTTTTCCAGCATCTTCTGCATATTTGACCCCTTTACAACAGTGGCTATATGATGTTGAGATCCATCTTTTCATACATCCCCTGGCAAAAATGATTGAATCACCACACCTAGAGGATGCTCACCCAGCTTTTTACTTTGTAGCAAATAAACAAATATGACACCAAACATTTTCATTCTGGCTTCCTGAAACATAACAAATTATATTAAATTAGTTTAATTAACAATAATAAACAAGTTTAATTAATTTTTTCCAGATCAAAAAGAGGAAAAATGGTGGCATCAATCAGTGTTGAGGAAAAAATTATGGAATCATCAACAAAAAGTTGGCTTTTATTCAGATTCAAATTCAGGCTTTTATGACGGCCTGAATTATTTGAGGCATGGACTTAACTAATGAAAAACAATATTCTCAAACAAGCTGGTTCTAACTTTCTCGAATAGCAGTGGACAGGTCAGTTTTGCCAGATGGAGCCTGGTCATGGACCAATTTTATAAATTTCCACCATAAATTTTCAATCGGATTGAGATCTGGACCGTTTGCTGGCCATGTCATTGAGTTGATTTGCCTATCCTGAAGAAAAGCTTTAGCACTCTTTCCTCTGTGTCAAGATGCATCATCATCCTGAAAACGGACTTCATTACCACCAAACCTATTTTCTATTGATGGAATGAGAAAAGTGTCCAAAATTTCAACGTACACCTGTGCATTGACTGTTGAGGTCTCCCCTGTTCCATTACCTGACATATAACCCCATATCATAAACGAGTGTGGAAATTTGATTGTTTTCTTCAGGCAGTCATCTTTATATGTTTCATTAGAACGCCACCAGACAAAAGTTCCAGCGTCATCTCCTTGGCCAACACAGATTCGTGGTCACTGAATATCACTTTCATCCAATCATCTACACTCCAAGATTGCTTCTCTTTAGCCCATTGTAACCTTGTTTCTTCTGTTTAGGTGTTAGGTTTTCATTTGACTTTTCTATACGTAAATCCCATTTCATTCAGCCGATTTCTTACAGTTCTGTCAGAAACATTTACGCCTGCTTCCGCCCATTTGTTTTTCATTTGTTTTGTTGTACATTTTCTATTTTCATGGCATATTGCTTTGAGTTTTTTTTTATCCTTTATGTTTTCCTTTTATAACCTTCCCATTTTGTTTATACTTGCACCAGATTTTAGACACAGCTGACTGGGAACTACAGACATCTTTTGTCCCACTCCATGTTGGATTTCCTTCTTGAAGGAGTTTTATAATCCTTCCCATTATTTCAATTGACAACTCTCTTGTTAGAGCCATGTTTCCTTTCAAAAAGTCCAAGGTTAACGTCTGTAAGCAGTTTCTTTTAACTGCAGACTAATTTACATTTTTAGACTTGTGCTGGTATTTGTTTTAGAAATGCAAATTGCAAGGTGATTCCATAATTTTTTTCCTCTACTTGATCTGAAAAAAAAAATGCCATTAATTAAACTAATTTAATCTAACTTGTTTGAGGTATGTTTCACGAAGCCAGAATGTTCAGCTATTAAAAAAAAATTGTTTTGTGTCATATGTGTGCTTTGTTTATTTGCTATGAAGTAAAAAACTTGGTTGAACATCCTCTAAATGTGTTGATTCCAGAATTTTTGTCAGGGGGTGTACTTAAGAAAACTGAGGGACTCATACACAACTATTACACAAGGTGCAAACATTCACTGATTCTCAAGAAGGCAACACGATACATTAATTAAAAGTTTGAACACAATAATGAGTCTAAATTGTTATTATTTGGTCTTCTGGGAAATGTGTAAATATCTTATGTAGCTTCTGAAGTGCAGTGCTAAATTTAAAAAATAATATATTATTATTTAACAAAATAATAACAATTTACACCAATCAATCTTAAACTTATCACTCCACTGTATCAATCTTTTTCAGAATTTCTAAAACTTTCTGTTTATTTCCAGTTAATAGAACACACACACACTATATATATACAGGAAACACTGGTAAATATAGTGGTGAGGAGGTTTCTAGTGGTTAATGACAGAAGTGAGTGGGTGTTATACACATGAAGTTTTACTGGTATGCAAATCATTCCTAAGGTTGGGACAATAATACCTGAAATGTTCATTCAGTACCTTGGTGCTTATATGAAAAAACAAACTCTGGTGCTGAAAGGAACAAAGGTTGCCTGGTGGACAAACAACAGGTAAGGGTTTTATTTTTCCTGTTTCCATGACTCTTATATTCTTCATTCTCTTCTATAATATCTAGCATCAGACAAGGATGCAGGTATATTTGACTCAGACTCTTGAGAAGTGATTCTTACTTTATGGATGGATGAGAGAACATCTGTCTTGCTGTTCTTGGATCCAGAAAGGTACAAAATAATAAATCAAAATGGCTAAAGTTCCTCTGTCGTGATGTGTGTACGTGCTCAAAGTATTTGTGGTAAATTAATTCGTTAAACGATTCCTGAGCGCCCTCAATCTAATACCCCACTCTTTTAGAACTTAGTGTATGAGTAATTCCCAATTCCCAGTATCATAATTGTGATCATTGGTAGGCAGTTTCTTGGTAGTGAGAAATATTCAGATATAATCTTGGGGACTGTTGCACTGCTTGGATATGACTGCTCTTACACGTGAGGTGTGTGTAGAAAAGAATCTTCTACTTGTTTTTGCTGGTGAGAAGTAGTGCATTCAGAACAGACAAATTTTCATATCACTCCTTTAAATATGAAACGTTGGAGTGCCCATTTAACTGGACCAGTGTCTGCAGATATTTAAGAAATGGAGAAAAATCTTTATTAGTCTTTGATTTTCTTTTTCTTTTTTTCTTTTAGGCGTTTGGTCTCATACATGAAATAGTGAGACTGTGATGTAGCCAAGAAAAGACTAAAATGGAGGGAACTGGGGAGCAGGTGACTAACAGCTGTGAGGTAGGATCTGGGTGATTATGCCATCTCTCACAGGTGAATCATTCATACAGCAATAGAAAAGACCACAAGAAGAATGTAAAATAAAGCATAAGACACTGTAGCAGAAGTCTTTTTTTTTTTTTTTTTTTTTTGGAAATACATGATATTTTTACTGATTGTGATGGCTAGACAGCACATGATTTCATCTTGTAAATAATAAAAACTTTACAGAATCTAAAAATGTTCTAAAATAGACATCATTCCTTGGGGGTTTTGAGGCACTATAGTGACAAATGGCCCAGATAATAATTTGTACAATTATGAACTCTATCTGACAAGCAGACCACTGAAATTATTGATTAATAAATAAATATGATAAAAATAAATATGATTCACACACTGGCCATGATTACATTTGAATAAATCTGCATGTCATTAATGTTTGCTTTGCATTTACTGCATGCGTTTAGGAACTGGAACATTTCCAATGAACAGTATTACATAATATTTTATTATATAAAGACCATAATGGTTACACATGGATTCAAGGCCAGCGGTAAAATAACCTTCAGTATCTATGCCACATCTAATATACATTTTGCACATTCTTCACAGTTTTGTTCACTTACAATAATTAAATATATATGCGAGCTTTAGAATTCATGTGAAGCATGTTTTAAATTTCATTACCTATGCTAGATGTGATTTTAATTAACATCTAATTAAACTGGAAGAAAATAGGCAGTTCCGTAATTCAATGATCTTTTTCATATAAGTGGCTGTCAGATTATACCTTATTTCTCCTAGATTAAATGAGCTATTCTAATGCCTGAGACCTAATCAAACTATCATTTGCCTCACACTAATACATATCCCATATACACAGTAGCAGTGAGGAAGAAGGTCATCGCTTGCTTGAGAGCTACATATGATCCTCTCTTGTTTTAATTCAGTGACTGAAGGACAGGTCCATACACAATATACATTGAGGAAATGGAAATTCTGTCAGTTGAATTCTGTCAGGATTCATCTGTTGATCTACACATGAACATGTTGGCATAGTATACCAGAGAAATAGAAGAAAATGGACTTCTTAGAGCCTATAAAGGTTTTCTGGTGAAGAACGAATTCATTAATACACCAAATTACTGAAAGCCTCTTAGAGACTTTCTTGCCATCTGCAGCGTATTTGATTTATTCCTCTTCTATTTTTTTTTTACATGGTAGCAGAACAATCCTTTTGAAAAAAAAGAAGAAAGGCAGAGCGGTATTGTTACATTATATAACCTACTTTGGCTTAATGCTTGTGATACAGTATTCATCTGATATAGCTCATTAGAGATGCCTCTGCTTTGTTATATGTCGTATTCTTTCTTTATCTCTTCTCACAGAAAATTAAAGGGTAGATTTGCAAAAGATGCAATTTTCTCATCTGTCACTCTCACTCTCATTGACATTACCACTGAGTTAGATTAGCAATTTCAGCTATTAGTGCACTAAATAAGAACAGGAAAGGAAGCAGAAGTCAGTGCAAAGAGAAAGAAGGAGATAAGGAGAAAGGGACAGAGAAAATGTGGTTGAAAAAAAAAAAATTTATGTAGAAAGAAAAAAAAAAGAAAGAAACAATAGATTTAGATGAAGTGTCACTTGATTTTCAAGGACACCAGTGCAGCAAGACAAGCAGGTTGGGTTCAGGCATGTTCGGATGCTGTTCCTCTGTACGACTACATCTCAGCACGGTGACAAACACCTTTTGTCTTTTAGACGCCAATTGTGTTAAGAGCCAGCTTGAAATCTCAGCTCACAGTGCGACACAATTCAGCAGAGAATCGAACTCTTATCCTGAGAGCTCAGCAGCATTTCTACCACATCACACACTCTCAAAAGAATTAGGTTTCCAGCTGAACTTTTGGCCTTTTCTGTAGACCAGGCAATGATAAAGCTCACAGACTGAAAGAAAAAAAAAGGGCTTTCTTGCAAGGTAAGATGAACAGATAATGGATTTTCCCTGCTGACAAAAAAAACCCTCCATTGCATTGATGTCTCTGGGCCACATACTGTATGCAGATCAAGATGGCATTTTGCTGGCCAGGCTTTAGCACAGCACAAACCTTGTACTGGTTACATATAGCTTAAGGCAAGACACTACAGGTATTGTTATGTCACTTGGTTTTTTTTTGTTTGTTTGTTTGTTTTTTTTTATACATTTTTAAAATAAATTACATCTATAACATGCCTCCTCTTTAACTGTAGTAATAATAATTATACATAATAATTTTGCCAACTTTGTAATATAATATATATATATATATATATATATATATATATATATATATATATATATATATATATATATATATATATATATGTCAAAACAAAAATGTTTATTTCATTATTTTTGTCTATTCACGACCACCACATATCATATCTCCCTGAAAAGATTTCTATCTATCTGTCTATCTATAACAGGTGTGTCCAATCTTATCCACAAAGGGCCGTTGTAGGTGCAAGTTTTCATTCCAGCCAAGCAGCTGATCTTGGCTTTCAACAGACTCAGGTGTGGCTTCTGCTTGGTTGGAATAAAAACCTGCACCCACACCGGATCTTTCGGATAAGATTGGACACCACTGATCTATAACACATGATTTGGAATATCTAAATGTAACTCTGAATATATAAATGTAAATCAGAATATATAGTTCTAACTTTGCATATATAAATGTTAATTGTGAATATATATTTATCAATCTAAATTTGTAAATGTAAATCCCGCATATATATAGTTATTAACCCTGATTATATATTCATACATTTTATCAGGCATATTGATAGACAAGCTCTTAATTTGTCCATATTTGACTAAACCAATAAACATGCTTGGTGTAAACAGTTTTTGTTTTACATCATGATTATCATGGTGTATCAGCAGGTTTGCATATAAAAGCAGTATAAAAGCAGTATAAGTTATATTGTATATAAAAATGTATAAAAAGGTTTTTTTTTTTTCTCAGTGTACTACTAGTCATAGTTTTAAGGCCAAAGGGTCCTTCACAGTTCTCTCAAAATGGCAGATTTCTATAATTATCTTGTAGAATTCTACAGAAAATCTATATAGCATTAACACTGTTAACGGACTGTGAGAACCCTTTGGTGCTACGGCTAGGCTTTTGTGAAGTAGAGGAACATACTCCCTTTGGTTAAGATAAGTGATGTGCACTTAAAATAATTATACAATATAATAGTACAATATTTGCATTGATAAATGTATATAGGATGTGTAGGCCTGCTGCTTTCATAAAAAAAGTCAGTAAGAACATCTGTCTATTGACATGCCTGATCATAAAGATATATTTATATTGAGATTTAGATGATATATATTTAGATTTGCATTTACATATTCAGGATTTACGTTTATATATTCAGAGTTACAACTATATATTCAGATTTGCATTTATGTATTCAGGATTTATAAATATATTTTTGGATTTACAGTGCTGTGGAAAAGTATTTGACTGATTTCCTCTGTTTTTGAGTATATCTCATACTAAATAGTTTTAGATCTTCAAACGAAATACAACATAAAACAAAGGCAACCTGAGTAAACACACAATACAGTTATTATTATTATTATTATTTTTTCTATTGAAGCAAAAAAAGTTGTCCACCACCTAAATTTAAAATCTGGTTGTGCCACCTTTAGCAGCAATAACTGCAAATGCTTCCAATAACTGGAGTCTTTCACAGCACTGTGGAGGAATTTTGGCCCACTCTTCTTTGAAAAACTGCTTTAGTTCGGCCAAACTAGGGTTTTCTTGGAGGGTTTTCAAGCATGAATTGCCTGTTTCTCAATTGGTTCAAGTCAGGACTTTGACTAGGTCACTCCATAACTTTAATTTAGCTTTTTTTGAGTCATTCAGAGGTGAATGTAGTCCTATGTTTTGGATCATTGTCTTGCTGCATAATCCAGTTGCACTTGAGTTTCAACTTACGGATTGAAGACCGGACATTGTCCTTTAAGATTTTCTGGTAGAGAGCAGAATTCATGTTTCCCTCAATTATTGGAAGTTGCCCAGGCCCTGAAGCAGCAAAGCATCCCCACACCATCACACTTCCACCACCATGCTTCACTGTAGGTATGATGATCTTTTTGTGGAATTCTGTGTTTGGTTTACGTCAGATGTAACGGGACCCCTGTCTTCCAAACAGTTCCACTTTCAACCCATCAGTCCACAGAACATTCTCCCAAAAGGTTTAAGGATCATCAAGGTGTGTTTTAGCAAAATTCAGATGAGCCTTAATGTTCTTCTGGGTTAGCAGTGGTTTTCACCTCACCACTCTTCCATGAATGTCATTTTTGCCCAGTGTCTTTCTGATAGTGGAGTCAAGAACAGTGACCTTTACTGATGTAAGAGAGGCCTGTAGGTCCTTTGATGTTGCCCTTGGCTCTTTTGTGACTTGCTGGATGAGTTGTTGATGTGCTCTTGGAGGAATTTTGGAAGGTCTTCTGGGAAGGTTCACTACTGTGCCTAGTTTCTCCATTTGGAGAGAATGGCTCTCACTGTGGTCCTTTGGAGTCACAGAGCCTTTGAAATAGCTTTGTAACCCTTCCCAGACTGATGTATTTCAATCACCTTTTTCCTCATCATTTCTGGAAATTCTTTCAATTTTGGCATAGTGTGTTACTGGGTAAGACCTTTTAACCAACTTCATGCGGTTGAAAAAGTTCTATTTAAGTGTTGATTTGATTGAACAGGGTTTGCAGTAATCAGGCCTGGTTGTGTCTAGTCCAGCTGAACCCCATTATGAATGCAGTTCCATAGATTTGGGGAATTAGTAACTATGGCAAATACATGTTCACACAGGCCCAGTTGGTATTGGATAACTTTTTTTGCTTCAATAAATAACGTTATCATTTAGAAACTGTATTTTGTGTTTAATCAGGTTGCCTTTGTTTTATCTTAGATTTAGTTTTAATTGTGTTTCAGACTTTAGTATGAGATATACACAAAAACAGAAGAAATCATTAAAAATAACTGTTTCACAGCACTGTACATTTATATTTTCACAATTTACATTTATATAGTCATAGATATAACTATATTTTCTGATGTCAATTTATGTGAAATTATGTCAGTTTCCTTCATAAACCTTATAAACCATTCTCATTAGACTGGAAACAGGTGAAATCACATTGTATTTTTAAATTTTTTTTATATGTAATATAGTCAAATATCTCTGTTTCTAGATGACCTGCATTCATAGAATGTTACATGCCCTTTACTATCCCTGTGTCATGTCAATGTTGGATTCTGTGTTTGACTAAACTTCTCAGAGAACATCACAGCATATAATCATGGTCACCACGAACTACAACTCCCAGGCCACACACTCCATGTCATGTTCAAATAATTGATTACTGACTACTCACACCTGGATTCAGTCTCACGCACACATACACACACACACACACACACACACACACAATTTAAGGACTTTCAGACAGCCTTTTCCGCTCACTTTCTCCCTGTGTTTATTTGCTTGACATTCCAAATCTTTGTTTATCATGCATGTTTTTCTAGTTTATGATCTTGTTTCTGTCCTTTTTTTTTTTACTCTGGTTTTTGCCCCATTAAGTCAGTTTGCTGATCGCCTGACATTACTCCTGTTTACAACCATGTTTGTGCCTTACGTTTTGGGTTTGTCTGCCTGTTTTTTAAAAATAAAGCCAGCAACTGCATCTGTCTCTGCTGCCTGACAGTATACTTCCCCATCTACATGGAGGCAGCAGGTGTGCTAGACTGGCAGCAGGTGCTAGCGCCTCAAGGACATCTCGTTGGGGAACAACACCAGCAGCTAGCCATGATGAACATGAAACTCTTGCATCTCATCTACACGCTGACCCTGTTACTAGCTGCACCAGCGGTATGTTCGTCCTCAGTCTCCTAGCTCAGTGGTTTTCAAAGTGGGGGCCGTGGGCCCCTTGGGTGCCGCCAGGGGGCGCCCGGGGGGCCTCAATAATTTGGTCGGAGCCACCAAGCCCATCCTTCCCTCTAGTATGTTTTCTCTTTCTCACTCTCAGACAACCACACACACACACACACACACAATCAATTCCTAATGTAATGTAATGTAATTTAAAGATGTAAGATGTAATTATTAATAAAAAAAAGGGGGCTATATTCAGAAGTCTGTGTTTTTAATGTGTTTTAAAGACATCTTGCAAAAGGGGGGCCTCGGTAAAATGTTAATGACATTTGGGGGGCCTTGCCCTGGAAAAGTTTGGGAACCCCTGTCCTAGCTCATTGCATGCCTGGACAAATACTCCAGAGACCCAGCCCCCTGTATTCCTCCAACCAAGAAGGGATTTCTGATCAACACACAAAATCGCCCAGTTCATCAATCTCCTGATTGACAAAGGTCACATGGAAGGGAACAAATCATGTCATGGCTTCATCGAGCTCTTTCAATGAGTTTTCGACCACTCACCAGAGGGAAATGAATTGAGTGAGCAATTTCTGTCTGTCAAACAAGGCAAATGCAGTCTTGCAAAGTTTGCACTGGAATTCAGAACTCTTGCTGATTGTAGTGGTTGGAAAGCACTCATGGCATTTTTTTTCCCCGTCAGGGACTCAACCAAGATGTTCTGACAGAGTTAGCAGGCTGGGATGAACAAATTGCACTGGAATCTCTTATTAACCTTTCCATTCATCAGGACCAACTTCTCCATAACCGACAAGTGACCAGTGTGGAGAGACTTCCATCTCCAGAGTCAAGCCCTCATGAACACATGCAAATCTATGGTGATCACAAGCATCAGGTGGCACAGTGTCCCTTGTGGCCCAAAGCTCAAGCACCCCAACAAGCAACCAAGTGAGTGAACCCCTCCACTCACTCCTCAATGCTGTGTCCTTCTCATTTTTCTCTCCTGTCAGAATTTTTCTTCAAAAGTGTTGATAAGGCACTTACTATAGACGGTCTCTCCAAAGATTCAGCTTTGATCGACTCTGGAGCTGCTTGAAATTGCATTTACCAGTCCCTTGTTGAAACTCTGAAATTGAGCACCAAGCCACTGTAAAACCCATTCCAAATTAAAGCACTGGATGGAGGACTCATCCAAGAAGCAACCATTACACATAGCACTCTCCCATTCATGCTGCAAGTCAGCACTCTCCATTGTAAAAATATCTCATTTCTGGTCACCAACACCTCCAAGTGCCACATAGTTGTCAGCTTTCGATGGTTTCAAACCTAGGAGCATCCATCCACCAAAATTTCATAACAGTGTATGATTTTTTTTTCTTGATGATTAAAAAAACAAATGAGATTCTATCAAACTGTTTTGTATAAGTCTTTCTCTGAAAAGAGCATCTTCACACTGAGACAAATACTTTAATTCTAACATCAACTCCATTACTGGATTTTGCAGATTTAAATGTATGGACATTTAATTAGATGAAACCTGATTTGCATAAATAAATGTCAATTTTTTAAAAAAAGTTCAAATACAAAAAGCTTAAGAGTATAGGCAATCAACTGGAAATGACTGGTTGGGTTTGTGATGTGTGTGTGTGTGTGTGTGTGTGTGTGTGTGTACATCTCTTTCACCTGTAGTGCCTTGCCTTAATGGCATTCACCATCAACTTATAAAAACACCCAACACTTGTTTATACATTCCTTCCTCTGGCACTGTTTGGCTTTTTCACTCCTGGTCAGAGAATGTTGCTGTTCATTTAAATTTTTTTAAAATCCACGAACCTTTCCTTAATTTGATGCTGAGTACATCTGACAATGCATTGCTCTTTATTGGTAATTAAAAGAGAGGGCCAGTGGATAGCATAATGAGGTCTCACTAATGCTTTGATGTATGCCTATGACTGACATGCTTTTTTCAATGACATGAATAATGAAAATGATATTTCCCTGCTGGAAGCATTTTGATGACATCATATTACATTGATTAAGGTTCCTTAATTTCATTGATGCATGCTGGGTAATGGCTATGCTAACCTTCTATAAAGAAGTCATCAGAGGAATCTTTGGAGTGCTGGGATGCATTTTTGCAGGAGCCTGCTAGGACAGGATGATAGAAATGTTGACATTCAGTTTCATCCAAGAGATGGCAAGAACAGCAATGGCTAATCTGAGGCTAGGCTGTACTTATTATTTATTTTATTTTATTTTCATGTGAGCATGCCTCCATTACTCTGATAGAAAATCATAACTGCCCTTAATATGGTTATTCTAAAGATTTGTTGCTTCATGTCTGCCCCCAGATGGACACTTGGAACTTCTGAGGGCATTGTGAACTAAAAACTATTTGTCAGGAATGCAGGTGAGGACACAAGTGCAGGTAGACAGGTCTTTAATAATCAAAGCAATCAAGACAGACGTAATCTAAAAAGAGTCAAGGTGCAGGCAAAGATCAGGCGATTAATGAACAGCATAAACTAGATGAGGCAAGAGCAAGTCAATAAAACCAGAAACATGATCAAGAATCAGGGTAACAGCCAATATTCAAAAAGCTTGGTAATGACTGGTGAAAACAACATGGAGCATTTACTTCGCAAAGTGAGGGTGCTTAACTACCGTGTTCTTGATAGAGTCCCGTTGAGCACAATCAATAGTCGGGTGAACGTGAGAGTGTCTGTGATGGTGGGGTGTTGTTGTCCTTGGCGGCCATGTTTGTAGGCAGTGCTATATCCTGGGAACCGTAGTTCGACACAGATTCCGGTGTGGACATGACAATATTATTTTGATGACTATTTGTATTGACAGGGGTGGTAAAAGTACTCAAATTCCATTCTCAAGTAAAAGAAAATGACACATCTAAATCAATACTCTTAAATTTTAAAGGTATAAAATGTAATACTTTTAATATTTAAACAAAAATGATACTTTTCAATTTAAAATATGAAAATAAATGTATAAGAAAGATTCACAGAAGAAACAGATGCCTTCCTCAAATCAGTCATTTTCATTATTGAAGGTTTAGATATTTGATTTTTCACCAAGGAACCAAAGCGCATGAGGAAAAAACAACTTTATTCCATATCTCTCAAATGTTAGCTAGGATGGTAACTCTAATATGTTAATAACTAGATGTTATAATACAAATTGCCTTGATAGATATAAAGTGTACGTAGGAACTGATTATAGAGCTGGGTATTAGGTCTTATTCTCACTGTCACATCTGTTAAAGTTTAGAATTGTTCTTGGTTTAGGTCAGGAAATATATAACTAGTTTTGATGTGACATTTCTGGAAAAGCTTGATATTTTGAAAACAGCTCAGCTACTGCCACACTACAAAAAATTTAGTTAAGATAGCAATGTGATTACTTGTAACCAGCTTCTCCCCAACACTGCTAGTAAGTCAAACGTATTAGATGAAAGAAAAAAACAGTAAAAAGTAAATTACAAGTTAAAAGTTTCCACACCGAGTGACTAAATGAGTTTCTTTCTCTCCAATCACTTGATAAAATTTGTTATATTAGGTGATGGTGTAAATACATTTGTAGTGTTTGTTGCTGTTTAACTGCCCTTAAGATTTCACGTGATCCAACATGAATGTGATCATGTGAAAAATATATTTAAGTTTACATTTCAGTGTTATGGCGCAAAATCATATTCAATAAACATATGTGATGTGAACCATGCGATCACATATGAATTGCACTATGAACTACATGTGGAAAATAAATGAATCGTTTGGAAAAAAAAAATCATGTGAAAAAATAAAAATATGACGATCACATAAAACCATTAAGAAATTACATGGTATATAAATGACACGTGAAACGATTACATGTGAAAATGCAACCCGAAGTCCAAAAAATTATATACTGTAGTTGATGAGATATTCATAGTCATTGCAGTTTTATGTTGAGGAACATTATTCTGAACTTGTTCCACAAATTGTAGACGCAGTTTTTCGCAGATTGGCAAACCTTTGCCCATCTTTACTTCTGAGAGACTCTGCCTCTCTAAGATACTCTTTTTATACGCAATCATGTTACTGACCTGTTGCCAATTAACCTCCAGCTGTTTATTTTTAGTAACACTTCCTTTACCAGCCTTTTGTTGCCCTATCCCTACTTTTTCAGACGTTTTCCAGCCATCAAATTCAAAATTACCTTATTTTTTTCTTAAAATGGAACATTTACTCGGTTTAAACATTTGATATGTTTTCTATGTTCTACTGTTAATAACATTTGGGTTCATGAGATTTGGAAATCATTGCATTCTGTTTTTATTTACGTTTATGTACATTTTACACAGCGTGCCAACTTTTTTGGAATTGGAGTTGTAAAAGGCAGAAAGATTAGATAGATTTGATTCACCAACAACAATATCCTGGTAAGATTTTGTAACAGTCCAAGCAAATATTTACTTAATATGTAAAACCTTAATTTCCTGTTCATACATGACTATGAGAGAGAGTACAAAATGGGAAATTGTGAATGGGATAAACTACTTTCAAACAAGCAGCCACATGTTTCAGTGTGTTAAAATAAATGTGTACACAAAATGACATTTTACTGGGTTTAAAAGGGCCAGTATTTTTCTCCTCTTCTGTCACCCCATTTGTTCATTGAGAAGTCCTTGTGTACAGTACTGTTTTGGAATTGGGGTTGTAAAAACATATTCACTACATGTGAAAAATGTGTGAAATGCAACATGTGAAGTGTCTAAAACCAAACTGTATACATTTCAAGTGACATTTATGTGAATTTTATGCAGGGGAGGAAAGTCACGTGTATGTGAGATTAAAATCTATAGATTTCACCTTTTCTTTGACATTAAATATATAAATTAAAGTTTGTAAACTTTTAGGACTTGGACACTCTAAACTTGAAGGACCTTAAGCTGTTTGTTGCTGTGCATCTATTATTTGGCTAATGCAGCGACTGTTTGTTTTTTCCAACAATGTCACCAACAGCTGTCTGGACAAATGCTTCCATTAAGATAATAGTGAAAATTGTGCATGTTACTCAGGCTTAACATGAATATTTATGCCACCATTTGGCCTGTCAAGATGCTTTTACTATAACCAAACAACATAACATACTGAGTGGTTTGTCAATACTGTTTAAAAAATGTTAAACCTGACATTATTTTATATTTGAGTTCGGCTGTCAAAATGCTTCTGTGAGATTTCCTCTTAAATTATGAAGGAGCAGCATGTTATTTGGCCTGACAAGAATGTTCAGTAAAATGATTGAGTCCAGCCAACATGCATATTCACCAATACAGAGCTGCTAATTCTATCCCTTAACAACAGGATATGTCAGTCTATAACTACTAATGGTTTATGAAAGAAGACAGAGAAAATGAAAAGCATAAGGAGCATTTAATTTTGCTATGATTGGCAAAATTATATAAATATATATTAACCACAAGGCAGTTTCATTAGGTACATTTAATGCTGATTTCATGGAAAATGCTTTGGAGCGATATCAAAAATGCTTTTACAGCAGTTAAAAATGGAATACCTTTGACAACCATTTTTCTTATACACAGTATGTGGCTATATATAGCCTGTTGTGAGAACCTCAGTAAGAGAGAACGCACACAGAGAAGCAATAAAAGAGTGTTCCACTCTGATGAAGCTGTCCACTGACTGCCAGGACACATGTTTCTACTGACTTTTGCACATGCTTTCCTGTACACCAAATCTACAAGAATGATGGAACAGTGTTATTACAATTTCTTGCCTTTTCTCCTGTCAGATACTACAATTGTAGATCATGTTCTGCTTAGTGGGTGCTATCCTTCTGAAGCTCAGACATAATGACTATTAATGTGCTAGAGGAACCAAGAATGAATATTTTATTGGAAACGAATCCTTGTGCGTCCTTATGGACAGTTTTGTCTTTTTTTTATTTGATCATTTTGCAGCTGTAATTGTATGTGTGTGTTTCTATGGATATCAGAGTTGTGGTTTGTATTTGTGTACTGAACATTTTGTTTGAGGGAACAGTTTGAAAGAAAGAAATTATATTGTACTGGAAATCACAAATCCCAACCCATGTATATGAGATAAAGACGGTTACTCAGCTTCAAAGATTTTTGCATTATGTAAAGAAACAGGCGATTAAGGGGTTAAAATTCTGAAAATGAATGAACGTTTGGTAATTATGATCAGAACTGATTCTGGTAAAAAGTCAATGAAAGTGGAAAAAAAATATTAATATATAATATTTCCATGACAGTTTTTTGACGTGGAAATTTTTGCCCTTTATGAACCTGAGTGGTAGGTTGTTGTTGTTTTTTTTTTGTTGTTTTTTTTTGTTGTTGTTTTTTGTTTTTGTTTTTAATCTGACACTGCATAAAAAATATGAATGCATCAAAATTAATGTTGTTAATCATTGACATATCAAATACTGTAATATTCAAAGAACAAAAAATTCTGCTTAGCATTTAGTATATGGAAAATAATTACTATTTTTCTTTTTTCATAAAATAACATCTATGGCATTATGTAAACAAAACAGCATTTAAAGGATTACAATTCTGAAAATGAAGGAATGTTTGGTAATTATGATTAGAACTGATGCTGGTAAAAAAAAAAAATTGATATCAGTGAAAGTGGAAAAAATATTAATATATAACATTTTTATGACAGTTTTTGGACATGGAAATTTTTGTCCTCTATGGACTTGTATAATGTTTTTAATTGACACACCAGGGTTAAGAGCAGTGAGCACTAGAATGTGTTATATGGTACTGTTATATGGTTATACTGTTATATGGTACTCTCCCTTGGCGTAACGCTTCAGTTAATGTTCATGTCATGTAATGAAGGTGCAAGTGCAGACTATTTATTTGAAAACAAAACAAAAGACTATGATACCAAACACAAGAAAACTAGGCAAGGGAACAAGGGACACATAACCAGGGTAGCAGAGATCAACAGACCACAATGATCACAAAAGACCGTGTGCTGTGTAAGATGTGACTTTAAACCAAAATGTGAATCAGGTGCGAACAGTCATGGGGCATGATCATGTGAGGTGCAATGGCTAATGGGAATCATAGTCCAATGCTGATTTCGTCATAACCATGACAGTTCACATCAAACAACAGAAAAAATCTCAGTGATTTTGACTGTGTTGTTGGCTGTTGGTACCTGAAGGGCTGGTTTGAGTATTTCAGAAACTGCTGATCTCCCGGGATTTTCACGCACAGCAGTATCTGGAGTTTAAAAAGAAAGCACCACAAAGCACTACTGATGAGCAAGGCCAGAGGAAAATGGTCAGACTGGTTTGATCTGACAGGAAGCCTATAGTCGTGATGAGTGTACAGAATGCACAACAATCTGAACTTTGAGATGGATGGGCTACAACAGTTGAAAACCACATCAGGTTCCCCTCCTGCCAGCCAAGATGTGATATCTGAGACTACAGCAGGCACAGGTTAACTAAAAGTGATTTCAACACCAATGGTTTCACTATGTTCACCCAGGTGAACTTCTAATCACTGGAATATGAATATGATCTCTGTGATTGGTGCCAGATGGGCTGGTTTGAGTATTTCAGAAACTTTAGGGATTTTCACTCACAACATTCTCCAGAGATTACACAGAAAAACAAAAAACATCCAGGGAGTAGCATTTCTGGGGGCATAAAACACCTTGACTATGAGAGACATCCAGTTTTGGTGAGTCTGTGCCCATTGTAGCTTCTGATATCTGTTCTTGGCTGACAGGAGTGGAACCCAATGGTCTTCTACTATTGTAGCCCATCTGTCAAGGTCCAGTGTGTTGTGTATTCTGAGATGCTTTTCCACTCACCACGGTTGTAAAGAATGGTCATTTGAGTTCATTGATTCCTCTGGCCTATCTCATCAACAAAGCATTTCCACAGAACCACTGCTTACTGGATGCCCCCCGACCATTCTGTGTAAACTCTAGAGACTTCTATGCATGAAATTCCCATGAAATCAACAGTTTCTGAAATATTAAGACCATTAACCATAATAAAAAACAAAACAAAAAACAAATTAAAAGCAATATTAAAACCAACAATCATGCCATGGGCAAAGTCACTGAGATCCCATTTCCCTCCATTCTGATGTTTGATGTGAACATTAACATCTGTATCTGCACGATTTGATGTATTGTGCTGCTGCCACATGATTAGCTGATTAGATAATTGGATAAATGAGCAGGTGTGCAGGTGTTTCTAATAAAGTGTGCAGTGAATGTATGTCACTTGTATTTAGTAAAAATATGACTGCATGATAAATTATCCACAATTACTCCCAGCCCAAGGATATTTGAATATTCATGTATTCATGCACCTTGAATTACAAAGCTTGTGTGATAATAACATGAATATTCATGCTGGAAGCGTGTGTAGAGAAAGTGCATGTGCAGTGATGTGCACGCAGAAAACCTGCATTTAGAGCATTTCATGCAGGTGCAAATGCAGAGGCTGGATATTAAACGAGGTCTGCTGCACACTGTAGAATTGAGAGGCGGGTGTATTTGCATGGCTTGTCTACATCTTGTCAAAACATGTTTAGCGCTTCATCTGATTCAATACCACAACTGTAACGAAGAACAAATGTCACCAAAATCTTATTAATTAATTAATTAATTAATTAATTAATTAAATAAGAACCGTCTGTCAGAGATTTCCTTGTTTTAATTTCAGCCAAAGAAGCTTGCTAAAAGCAGAGCACATTGTCATGAATCAGTGATTCCTATAAAGCTTCAGAACACAGCAGTCTACCTGATACACTTCAATAGTTTGTGTGAAATCCTGACTGAGCTGGGCCGCAGCTGCCTGGCAGGGATGCGGGTTTGGATGTCAGTGCCCTGCATCTTTTGAGGCATTCACTCCCAAAGCCTGAGGCAAAAAAAAAAAGAGTAAGAGAGAAAGGTTATCCTCACATGGCACGTAAGCACGCTGCGATCTAGCATGCCATAATCACTCTGAAACACCATATGGCACGGCCCCTTAGATTTAACTGAAAACACAGTTCCAGCCACTTGGGAAAAGACACGATTCATTTAATCGTTTCGCTAGATGTTATAAAGTGCTTCAGTCAATGTTATTATTTAATCTATTAATCAGACATGGTAAAATACTTTTGTGAAAATGTGAAGCATTTCTAATTGTATAATTACTATATTTTATATAACTGCTGTGGGGCTTAATCTTTAATATTCAGTTGTATCCCTGATTTTCAACAGAATCTAAAGTGAATTCCCAGGCTAGATTTAGGTATCATTTAAGTAATTTTTAATCTTTCTTCATGCAGACATCCATGTTTTCAATTTTTGGATACATTTTTACAACTGAAAACATATACAAGTTTGTTAGTGTGAGATCGTCATTGATGTAATGACCACTGATACAGGCAATGAGGCACAATTGCAAAGATACATGCAAGCACTTGGAGTATGTACTGCATTCCAGAGAAAAAAGTGTGTGGAACTGGAACATTAATGAGTGTCTTTATAATATAAAAGAAGACCACAAGTAGACTGAAAAAAATGAGATTATGCTTCTTGTCTGTGCACAGAAAGTCACAAAGATGTCTGGAAAGACACAGCCTGTCCAGCTCCATCTGTCTTTGTGTTCCATGATCACAATGATTCTCGCAACATTTAGGATATTGAGAGTTTTTCTCTCAAAGTGAATAAACCATGATGAAAGTAGTGTGATCCAGAAGAGGATGGGTTCCCTTTTGAGTCTGGTTCCTCTCAAGGTTTATTCCTCATGTTGTATCAGAGAGTATTCTTCACCACAGTTGCTTCTGGCTTGTTTATCAGGAATCTAAATCTAAATCCATATCCAGATTTCTGTAAAGCTGCTTTGCTAAAAGCACTATATAAAATGCGATATGTAATACAGCACAGAGGCTTAGTGGTTAGCACGTTGGGGTTTCAATTCCTGTCTCTGCCCTGTGTGCGCAGAGTTTGCATGTTCTCCCCGTGCTTCTGGGTTTCCTCCAGGTACTCTGGTTTCCTTCCCCAGCCCAAAGACATGTACTGTAGGATGGTTTGCATTTCCAAATTGTCTGTAGTGTGTGAATGTGTGCGTGAATGTGTGTGCGATTGTGCCCTGTGATGGCGTGTCCTCTGGGATAGGCTCCAAGATCCCCGCGACCCTGTGTGGGATAAGTGGTACGGTAAATGGATGGATGATGTGATACCCTACGTATCGTTTTCCCAGGTGTATAGTGTGTGCCTTTATGACGAAAAGACAATTAATTCTTTAAAACATTTATCTCACAAGCCAGTCTTGGCTAAGAAACAGCTACATTCACAAGAACAGTCCATTTAACAGTCCAATTTTAGTGGAACCAGTTGCAACAGCACCAATAGGGGATATAAGAAAAATCGTATAAATAAGTGACACTGGGGCTGATTTCATTCTGAGTGTAGAATCATGCAACCTATCAGTGACAGTCGTGTCAAATGATTACACAGAGTGAAACACACCCTTTGTATTTTTGCATTTGGGCAAATATTTTTCAGCCCATTTTGCTGATACATCTGTAACACATCATCAGCAGTGACTGAGAAGGCACACTTGAAATACAGTAAATCGGCCTTAAAAAAAAAAGAAAGAAATCTCAAATGCAGCTGTCTAATTATTTGCCCCGCATCATTCTTAAGTATGCCATCAATATATGATGTTGTGATATTATGGTACAATGTATTGTTCAGCCATAATAGTTTCATTCTTGAGCTTATTGATTGATGTTAATTGTCTAATATCTAATCTAATATTACCACCAGCTGTCACTGAACATCAGTGAACATGAGCTGAATAAATATAATATGAAATCAGGTTTACAATCAGTAATATTGTTGTTCAAGTCATAATTTCGAGAAAATTCAATTTTTTTGAGACGCTGAGACAATTCAGAGATTTAATTAATGAATGTGCTTTTCCCTCTACAAATGCCAGAAAGATGCTTACACATGTTTACAGTGACTTTCAGACTTAATAAATCACACTGTGGATGTATTTGTAATTTTTACTTTTAAGTAGAAATGTCCCAGATTGCACTTTCATTATGGCAGTAAAATGGATGTGTTATTTTTCTCATTTGAAAGCTGCAATCTTCTCTACACATTTTTATATCTTTTCAATGTTGCACATGTTGCATGTGCAAACATTTGGTACATCAGGACCTAAGTATAATGTACATCAGATGGAAAGTGGGCAGGCTTAAAATAGTTTTTAAAATAAAGTATTATAGCAGTATTATATAGGATCTCCTAGCTCCCCTATTCTCTCCTTATTGATGCACCCTTTTCAACCCCTGTATAAATTGGCTTAAATTGGTATTCATTATCTGAAAGAGAATGCACCATAAGCTTGAGGATATCAGCAGTCCTAAATCTACAAGCTGTGTTGATCCAGCAGGCTTCAGTGGTACGGGTGGTGAAGAGACCCTGACACACCCTCATACTGAGTGGGCCAGTGACCCTGCAGCATGCAATCAAGGGAGACACGTCATTGTCTGATTAATGAGAGTGAGTTGTTTAAATATTACCCTTTATCCTCTCCCTCTTTTGATAAATTAGGGGGACATTTGCTGAGTGTGCAGTGGTGTTTAAATTCCTTTCGAGCCTGCTACGATGATGACAAAGTGTCCTTATTCCCTTGTCCTGCAGAAAACGTGCTCAAGCACTGCATAAAAAGTCTGGCTCCAGAGGACAGGGCACAAGTGATCTAAATACTAAGAAAGGCCTGAATCAATATGCACATGTGTGTTGATAATATTATAACCATCATTATCCAGTGGCTGTGTGAGCCACTAATCAGCTGTTGTTCATATATATTCATGGTGTTTAGCAGACAACATTGAATGCATATGGAACAGCTATCATGATTAATTCCACTGAACAGTAGCTGCTCTTTTGTACCCATTTGTGTGGCAAGTCCTTTAATGCAAGAGTGAGCACATCTTCACTGATATCTTAATTAAACATTTCTGCAGACAAATCATTATTTAACCACACAGGGCACATGTTTTGTAGTTCATGAATAGATTGACCTCATATAAATGCTTGAGGGCTGGCACAGTGGCACAGTGTGTAGCACTGCTGCGCACAGCTTCAGGGTCTCCAGTTTGATTCTTTGTATTCCTGCCTTGTGCCCAGTGTTCCGGATCCACTGCGACCCTGACCATGACAAAGTGGATACTAAAGATGAATGAAGAAAGTGCTTGAATGACAAAATAATTGCATCACTACTTGCCTTAACCCTCCTTAACCCCAACTTACATTCCAGCCTTTACCCAGCTAGTACAGAATATTACTATTATACATTATTATTAGTGTACAGGGGGCACGGTGGCTTAGTGGTTAGTGCATTTGCCTCACACCTCTAGGATTGAGGGTTCGATCCCTGCCATGGCCCTATGTGTATGGAGTTTGCATGTTCTCCCCGTGCCTCGAGGGTTTCCTCCGGGTACTCCGGTTTCCTCCCCCAGTCCAAAGACATGCACTGTAGGCTGATTGGCATGTCCAAAAGTGTCTGTAGTGTGTGAATGTGTGTGTGATTGTGTCCTGTGATGAATTGGCACCCTATCCAGGGTGTCCCCCATCCTGTGCCTCATGCCCCCTGGGATAAGCTTCAGGTTCCCCGCGACCCAGTACGGATCAGCACAGAAAATGGATGGATGAATTAGTATACAATGCATTAGTGCCCAGTGTAATATTCCACAAAAAAGTTCTAAAATAATAACAATCTTCTGTAATTATGATTAGCCTCACAACATTACTAGAATGAAACTCACACAGCATTCTAGTCAATGACAAAGCCATTATGGAAAGTGCTAACATTCCTATGACAAAAGATTTTGCAGCTACACTGTAGGAAAGTTTAAAAATACTACCTTAGAACACCCCCCAAAAAACAGTCATGGAACTGGAATAAAACTTATTTATACTGTAACTTCCAGAAATTGTTCTTGGTATGTATATTATAGTAACTAGATATCAAAGCTCAGAGATTTGTGTCAAGAATTTGCTTGATGTTCTACCAAACATTAAGCACAATGGAAAAATACTGTATACTGTACCTTCATATATTTAAATGCCATTATTATATACTAGTAAAAAATCTTTTTAATGTTTCACAGGTACACTTTTATAGGTGCAATAATAAGCAGTGCACATATTTAAGTGAGAGAAGTGTGTTCCTAGTTGGCACTAGTTATTTGTGCAGACTAAAATGAAAGTATGACTCCCATGGTGATGAAAAGCACAAAATAAATCTAACAACAACAACAACAACAACAACAACAACAACAAAAAACTACACAAGACATAGAAACAACACTAGCAATCAGCACCAAAAAAAACCTCTCTTTTATATTGTCAGCAACAGCTGTCTTGGGAGGCTTGCTGGGAGAAATGGCCTGGGCCTGTAATTCATCTTGGGGAGACATGTTTATTTTTGTTTGTGGTCTCTTTTTAGGCATAAAAAACCCTATGGAACTGATCATCCCTAGGGCTAGAGACAAAGTCAAGAAATTATTCTGTAGGCTATTTGAGAATATCCCAAGTAGCTTGCTTTAAAAGGCACACTTGAAAATACTATTAAGTCCAATCAGAGCCATCATTAAAAAAAATTTAAGCTGTCAAAGAAAAGCTGTGAAGAGAAAGGTGAAAGAGTTAAGAAGATCCTAAAAATAGTAATTGCACAGTTTAATTAATTATTGGGGTTGTCAAGTTTAAAATCAACTATTACATAAACGCCCTACATAAACAGCTCTACAAGCTGTTTGGATGGAAAAGTTGCAAAAAAGAAGCTCTTCGTGAGAGCAACCCACAAAATGCAGCAGTGATGTGGTCAGAGGAGATGAAAATTCAACTTCTTGGTCACATAATCAGCAAAGGAACTGTATATGAGAAAATGCTCCCATTCCCAAGGTAAAACACAGAGGACCAGTAAAGTTTTAGATTGTGGCTATCGGCCCAGGATTGATAGTATCATGAAATCTCCTAACAAGTCAAGTAGGCTTTATATTCATCCCCTTCAGACAGAGGAAATGTTAGGAATGAAATATACAGTGCTGTGAAAAAGTATTTTTCTGATTTATTCTGTTTTTGTGTGTATCTCATATGAAATAGTTTTAGATCATCAAACAAAATACAACATAAAACAAAGGTAACTCGAGTAAACACAGAATACAGTTTTGTTCATTTTTTTTTTTTTTACTGAAGCAGAAAAGTTATCTAACACCTATTACCAATGTGAAAAACTAATTGCCTCCTTAAACCTAAATCTGGTGGTGCCACCTTTAGCAGCAATAACTGCAACCAAATGCTTCAGATAACTAGAGATCATTCTTTCACTTACTTCTAGGACTAGGATTTACTCCTGTACTTTGGATCATTGTCTTGCTGCATAATCCAGTTGTGCTTGAGTTTCAACTTACAGACTGAAGACCGGACATTCTCCTTTAGGATTTTTGGTAGAAAGCAAAATTAATGTTTCCCTCAATTATTGCAAGTTGTCCAGGCTCTGAAGCAGCAAAGCATCCCCACACCATCACACTCCCACCACCATGCTTCACTGTAGGTATGATGTTCTTTTTGGTGGAATTCTGTGTTTGGTTTACGTCAGATGTAACAGGACCCCTGTCTTCCAAACAGTTCTGTTTTCGACTCATCAGTCCACAGAACATTCTGCCAAAAGGTTTGAGGATCATCAAGGTGTGTTTTGGCAAAATTCAGATGAGTCTTAATGTTCTGGGTTAGCAGTGGTTTTCACCTCGCCATGCTTCCATGAATGTCATTTTTGCCCAGTGTCTTTCTGATAGTGGAGTCATGAACAGTGACCTTTATTGATGCAAGAGAGGCCTGTAGGTCCTCTGTTGTTGTCCTTGGCTTTTTTGTGACTTCATGGAGGAGTAGTAGGAATTTTGGAAGGTCGGCCACTTCTAGGAAGGTTCAATACTGTGCCTAGTTTCTCCATTTGGAGAGAATGGCTCTCACTGTGGTCCTTTGGAGTCCAGAGCTTTTGAAATAGCTTTATAACCCTTCCAAGACTGATGTATTTCAATCACCTTCTTCCTCATCATTTCTGGAAATTCTTTGTGTTAAATCCATCCACATTGTGTTAAATCCAGCTGAACCACCTTATGAATGCAGTTTCATAGATTTGGGGAATTAGTAACTACGGGGCCAAATACATTTTCACACAGGCCCAGTTGGTATTGGATAACTTTTTTTGCTTCAATAAATAACGTTATAATTTAAAAACTGTATTTTGTGTTTAATCAGGTTGCCTTTTTTATCTTACATTTTGTTTTAATTTCTGAAACAATTTAGTATGAGATACACACAAAAACAGAAGAAATCAGGCAAACACAGCAGTGCATGTAGTTCCCCCAGAATCACTGTGCTACACTTACAAATTTTATCAAATATGAGGATAACACTGACACACAGTGCAAATGTCAATAACTACAATAAATGCTAATAGATTATACAATAAAATATAAACTACAATAAACAATATAATAAGCATACTGTAAAACTAAAAACTATAAAAGTCTAATTCTATAGCACAGTTATATTTATAGTGTAAGCTCTGTTAATAAAATGGATTTGCGCATGAGGATTTAGAGAATATTACACCTCTTGTGTGAAGTGTGTCTTGTGTACTTGTCACTCAAGTGCAGTGGGCTTACTAGGTAGGTAGCAGAATGAGAAGTTATGCAATAAAGTGGCTATCAGGCAGATCTGTTTAGGATTCTAATCTCCTGTGGAAATAATTGTTCATGAAAGTCTCCAAATACATCACTCAATGTAGATGTAACTACTAGGATATTTAATCCCAAACCTGGTTGCCTTTTCCAGATAATGACTCCAAACATACATCCAAATCAACACATCTGTATTTTCTGATTGTCATCTTAGTCTGTGGATTTGATCCATATTGTGATCCACATTATCCACGTTTGATACACATTATGCTTAAAAGCACATCAACTTATTACATGTGCACCATACATATACATAAATATACATGAAATATACAGTCCCCTCAAAAAGTATTGGAAATACAAGGCCAATTCTTTTGTTTTTTTGGGTTTGAGATCAAAAGATGAATATGAGACGACAGATCAGAATTTCAGATGTGTTAAACAACTTAAAACATGGCGCCTTTGTTGGCAGACCACCCAATTTTTAGGTGAGTGACAGTATTGGAAAGTATAGTCTTTTAGAAATTTTAGAAATTAAAGTAAATAACACTTAATAATTTGGTTGCATATCCCTTGCTTGCAATAACTGCATCAGGCCAGAAACCAACTAGCATCACTAAACTCTTGCATTCTTCTTTTGTGATGCTTTTCCAGGCTTGTACAGTACCACAGCTTTCAATTGTTTGTTTCGGGTGGTTTCTCTCTTCAGTTTCCTCCTCAGGAGGTGAAATGCACGCTCAATTGGATTAAGGTCTGGTGAGTCACTTGGTCAGTCTAAAACCTTCCACTTTGTTCCCCTGATGCAGTCCTTTGTTTTGTTGGCAGTGTGTTTTGGGTTCTTGTCTTGCTGCATGATGACGTTCCTCCAAATTAGATTGGATGCATTTCTCTGTAAATTGGCAGACAAAATGTTTCTGTAGACTGAATTAATTCTGCGGCTACCATCAGTACCATCAGTAAAGAGTAGTGAGCCCATTCCAGAAGCAGCCATGCATGCCAATGCCATAACACTACCTCCACCATGCATGAATGATGAGCTTGTATTTTTTTGGATCATGAACAGATCCTTTCTTTCTCCACAGTTTTGGCCTTTCGATCACTTTGGTAGAGGTTAATCTTAGTTCCAGAACTTTTAAGGCTCATTTCTGTATTTCTTCATTCAAATCTGATTTTCCCATTCTTACTGCTGATGAGTGATTTGTATCTTGTGGTATAGCCTCTGTATGTCTGCAATTCAAACAATGTATGAATGTATGGGTTCAAACAAAAGGTGCCATGATATCTAGATATCATGAAAGCTGAAGTTCTGATCTATTGTCTCATATTCATCTTTTGATCTCAAAACCAGATGTTTTCAGTATATAACAAAAACAAAAGAAATGGCCATGCTGTTCCAGTACTTTCAAATGGTAATATACATACATTTTAATACATTTCCACTGACCAAATGAACACATAATCTTATCACAATACCATATAAAGTGGTTTTCAAAGATGCTGAACCCTCTGTATCTTAGTACACTGTGCTGTGGAAAAACAACCATAGTGCACACACTGGCCGGCAAAATAAAAGCTCATAGTGGCTTTTAAGTTAATGTGCAGCAACATGGTCAAAGGCTAATCACAGTCAGAGTACATCAATGCCCATGCGACAACTGCTCTGTGGACTGGTTAATTTATAGAGCTGAAAGAAGCGCTCCCTGCAGGAGCGCCCATGTAGCCATTTTGTTATGACCTTTCAAACAATAGAAGGGTAATGACTTCCCTAGGCCTTTCTATTTAGTCTGATTAAGTGGCACACACATAAGACAAACTTGGCGATGTGCAACATCTAGGACAATCCATTGTCTTGCTCTGTGTGGAGACTGGCCAAGGGAGAGAAAAGTCATAGAGAATCAGAGGCAGGTCTGTGTCCGTCGATGCTTTCTTGGCGAGAAGAATCAATTTATCTTTGGTTAGTCTTGCCAGACACTGTGTGTTGCAAAAAAAAAAAGAAAGAACAACAAGATATAGGAGTCTAATGTTTAGCCATTTTAAATCTCAATGAGTGGAATCCACAAACCTATGGTGTTCACGGAGTACTAAACAATGTTACTCTATCCCTTGTGCCTTTTCTGTCACTAAAATAAACCACCTTATGTTAACACTTAAACATGGTCTTAGGCTGCTTTTAAATACTTTAATACTAAGTTGTTTTCTTTTCTTAAAAAACAAAAACAGATATACAGTAGTAACATGCAACTATATTTTATGCATGTTTGGCACTTTGTTTTCTCCTATGTCCCCAGATAAAAATTAGCACTTATACTCCTTCCTTTATGAATATTTAATTATACTCAGCTGTATTTAAATTATGATATTCAGTTATATAAAATATAAACTGTTATGTTCCACCTAGCCAACCTAGCCCTTCTTAGCAAGATGGAGCAAACACATAACATAACATGCTCTACTAACATCAATTATATATATATATATATATATATATATATATATATATATATATATATATATATATATATACATACGTGTATTTATATATACATACATACATACATATTTTATACATTTTATCAGCTCTCATGGATATGAAATAATTGCAAACAAAACACGGGTTTATCAAAAAAATATCTTTGTTAAATATAGGTGTGCAACAATTATTGTCAGCCTTTTAGTCAATACTTTGTGCTACCTCCCTCTGTCAAGATAACAGCTCTGAGTCTTTTCCTATAATTCCTGAGGAGGTTGGAGAATACATGGCATAGGATCTGAGACCATTCCTTCATACTGAATCTCTCCATATTATTCAAATTTCAAGGTCCATGCTGGTGGACCCTCCTCCTCTTCAGTTCACCCCACAGGCTTTCTATGGGTTTCAAGTCAGGGGACTGGGATGGCCATGGGAGGACCCTGACTTTGTGGTCAGTAAACCATGTTTGTGTTGATTTTGGTGTATGTTTTGGATCATTGTCCTGCTGGAAGATCCAACCACGGCCCATTTTAAGCTTTCTGGCAGAGGCAGTCAGGTTTTCATTTAATATCTGTTGATATTTGATAGTCCATGGTGCCATGTATCCTAACAAAATGTTCAGGTCCTCTGGCAGAAAACAGCCCCAAAACATTAAAGAGCCACCACCACATTTAACCGTGGGCATGAGGTACTTTGCCAGATGGCTACCTCTGTGTGTGTGCCAAAACCACCTCTGGTGTTTATTGCCAAAAAGCTCTATTTTGGTTTCACCTGACCGTAGAACATGATCTTAAGTTCCAGTAGTATCTTGCAAACTGAAGACGCTTGAGTTTGTTTTTGGATGAGAGGAGAGGCTTTTTCTTGAAACCCTTCCAAACAACTTGTGGTGATGCAGGTGACTTTGGATTGTAGTTTTGGAGACTTTCTGACCCCAAGATGCAACTAACTTCTGTAATTCTCCTGCTGTGATCCTTGGAGTTTTTTTTGGCCAATCTGACCATCCTTTTCACAGTTCGTCCAATTCCAGGTTGATTCATGACATTTCCAGTTGACTGGAACTTCTTAAATATTTCCCTGATGGTGGAAATGGGCATTTTCAGTGCTTGTGCTATTTTCTTATAGCCGCTCCCATTTGGAGCACTTAGATATAGGTACATATACATATAATGGCATTATGTTACCATGTTTCCCGCTTAATATTTAGGTTCTTATATATATATATATATATATATATATATATATATATATATATATATATATATATATATATAATGGTATCTAAAAAGTCATGAACAGTTCCCAGTGGGATCAGACATTGACGTCACTCTCCCGGCTCTGAGCGAACTCCCCAGCTCCACATCCTGCTGCCACAGTATGCCTCAGGCATCGTCTATACTTGGCAAACACTGCCACTACCTGCAATGTCAGAACGCTTTCATCTCATTCATTACAGACTTCCACTTCTGGGGTGATTTGTCTGAATATGGAAACCTTTTTTTCAGACTTTTCTTTTGGTTGCACAGTTAGTCGATGAAGAGCTCCTGAAGTTTATGGAATTCAAAGCAACAGGAGTCGCTCTCCAGATCAATAATGACTTATTACCAGACCTCTAAAGTCTCTTGAGTGCACAGTGAAAAAAATAAACTTTTTGAAATTTATATAGTGAGCTCAAATATGATATTTCCTATGTAGAATCCCAAGAATGGCGCCATGAATTCTCCCCCTTGCTCGCCCACTGCATGCATAAATCCTTCTTTTCTGGTCTCGTGAACCATACAGACAACTCCAGCAGAAAGTCCTGGAGGAAAAGAATATCTTTTTCCTTTTATTTGTGCTGCTGTGTACAGTACAATGCCAAGACTGACACATCTTAATGGATTGTACAACATTAGCTCAATAAAAAAGGTCCCCCTTATAGCATTAATATTATATTTAATCCTTTTGTCTGTGTGTTGTTGAGGGATTCTATTCATCAGTGGCATACAATTGAATTGTGGTAAAGGCACCTGCATCCTTGTTAAGAAATGAAAAGCTAAACTCACAGTACATCATGAACAACAAATTGGGAGTGCGAGGCAGGAAGCAAGGAGAGGGAGAGAGAAAACCGCAGGAGTTATTTGTGTGATGTTATGCAACACAGGGTTTATTGCAATCCCGGTTTATTTTTTGCATCTGGGGGAAAAAAATGAGAGTGGCGTATCTGAAGAGCCCGGGCGCCTTTTGTTACACACCGGAAAATGTTAACAAGTTATGACTCCCTGTGGCTTTGCATGGCAGCTTTTTAGCTCTGACTTTTAAACTACCTTGGTTCCTCATTTTTTTTTACTTTATATGACATTTGGAAATGAAAAAAAAAAATTGGCTGCGAACTTATCCATCCATTAAATCATCTTTTTTTTAATCCATCAGTGCAAATCAGCAGGGCTACTAATTAATCATATAAGTTGAATTTAAAAGGAAACAATTACTACAAGAAAGGTAATATGAAAGAAAAATAGAAAGAAAGAAAGAAAGAAAGAAAGAAAGAAAAAGGAGGTAAGGATTCTCCTTGTGTAATCACACATCAAATAAAGGCATTTTATGCATGTTAAAATGTTCATCAGCATTTATACATCAGAGCTTCTTGAGCTCCATTCCTTTCTCTCTCTCTCTGATAGAGTAACCTTTCTAGATGGCCTTTAATAAGAGCTGCACCATCAAAAGAACAATAGCAGCGCTGACACGCTGAAGAAAGCATGGCAAGACAATTTCTGAGGAGTCTTTCAATAAGTTAATATTAGAGTCGGAGCCAAGGCCTCATTGTCATTCCAGACACACCCTGAGTCTCTACTCTGCTCAAAACCTGTTCTGAAAGGAATCTCCCACCAATAGACAGCAATTTCAGAGAAATACAAAGAGAGGGGATGCATGACGAGTTGACAAGAAACACACAGAGGGGACAGAGAGAGAGAGAGAGAGAGAGAGAGAGAGAGAGAGAGAGAGAGAGAGAGAGTACTCCTACTTTTGACTGACACAATTGAAGTGAGAGCCACAGCACTGAACCTTATAGCAATCTAGCACAAAGGCTCTGAAATCTCAATCTACACATACCCCTTTAGAGTGACTGTGTTTGAGTGCACCGGGCTGACGGTGTAACAAAATGCTAGTCTACCATGCTGAACGAATAGTGAATGTCATGCTAGAGACAAAGCCAGAATTTTTTGGCATCCTTTAAAATAACTGTCAAAAAAGATTTTATATAATTACATATAGTGATTTAAATTTTCCCCTCAAAGAATTGAATAAATGACATGCATTTACGCTAACAAAACATACAAAAAACATTTTTAAAGTAGTAATGTCTCTCAAAAACATATGTGCCAAAAATTTACACCATTTAAAGAAAATTTTACTAAAAGAAAGCTGCCACTTTAAAAAAAAAAAAAAAAAACAATTTAAAAAAATTGTCCTTAGTTTCCATGTAAAATTTATTTGGCATCCATCTGTAGAGATTTCCTGGTGCTATTGAAAATCTGCTAGGAATCTGACCCATACTTCACCAATTAATTAACTGTCAAAAATTCCGTTCATTTCTATTTTCTCCCACCTTTTACTTACCTATTTTTATGTACTACATTTAAAAATATTTGTATTTTCTACAAAAAAAATTTGTATTTTCCATTTTCTATTTTCATTAAGGTTCCAAATATTACTACATTTTTCTGTAACCGTATTTGAAAAGTCTTCAAGCAACAGCCAACTTCAAGGAGTTGATCAAAATTCTTAATAAATCAAAAATTTGACAAATGTAACCGCAGGAATGAGAGTTAACATCCATCACTGTAATCTTACGTAAAGTACTTGTTCCCATTGAAGTATAAACTATAAATGTCTAACTCTGCATGTTATATAGCACTCATACATTTCAAGTGACTAGGTTTCAAAATACTTCATCTTCTTATGTTCAAAATGATATAGCACAAGTATATGTAATACACAGCTGTATTTGGTCGCAGAAAATTAGGAAAGGCTCCAGGCTCCAGTGGTACTGAAAATGGATGGATGGATGGATGGATGGATGGATTTAAGGCATATGTTCTTTCTTTTGTGAAACTTTTATGTACTTTTATACTTTAAGTAGATTTCAGAGTTTATACTTCTCTGCTTTAATGTGAGTGAAAGATCTGAAGCTTTACCATTGGATTCATTTAGAAGCATAATTGCACTTTACTTGAGTAAAGAATTCAGTTATTTTTTACCTCCTCTGCACAAGTAATATGTCCCTTCAATGTTAAAATTGATATGTATTACTTACATTATGGGGACTTTTGGCCCATTAACAAACACACACACACACACACACACACACACACACACACACACACACACACACACACACACACACAAGCCTATTAAACAACTCTTTTTGCAAGACTACTTTTCTCTACTCTGAAAATACAGTTTGCACTCGAGAGACCAGCTGCTATTTGCAAAGCATAAAATAATAATAAGATCATTCAGTTGTCACTATTTGTTGTTGTGTGTCTCTTCAACCTGCAAGAATGTTATTTTCTCCCTACAGCACACACTCCATTAGACAGGTTCCCCAACACAAAGCGGTCTGATTGGACTATTATAAAACTATTTTTGTGGGTCCACAGAGGCGAGTCTATTTCATATCGCCCCTTTTGTATGGTTACAGGGTTGAACATCAATCCCTGATTATGTTCCAAGTCTTTGTCATTATGTTTGTCTCTGATGGAGAGCAGTCAAAACACAATTCTATTGTATTATAAAGTAAAGTCTGACATGATCGGGCATACCAGATATTCATTATGGCTTGTATTTGAAATTCACTGATTCCTTTTTTCGCATAGTTTAACATCATAGTTTTACATCTTGCGTGATTGCTTTGCTGTTTCCAGAAGTTTACATCTATAAAACAAAGGATAATACTCCTTTGAAGCAATGGGGAACGAATAGATTTTTCTATTATTAAAGACACACAGAGATCCCAGTGTGCTTTGGATCTTTTCTACACCCAGATTAGTAATTTTAGTTTAACCCTTTGCTAGAAGGGAAAATTTAGTCTCAGGCTGCACTATAAAAATAGAGAGTTACAATGCCTTACATAAGTATTCACCCCTTGAACTTCTTCACATTTTGTAGTGTTTCAACCTGGTACTGAAATGGACTTAATTGGGATTATATATCATGAATCTTAATTAGTTCTGTTTTATTTATAGTTCTGCTTATAAAAATATGTCAAATTCCTGTGGAGCATCATTAAATATAATCCCAATTAAATCCATTTTAGTTCCAGGTTGTACAAAATGTTCAAGTTCAAGGGGGTGGATGTTTATGCAACACACTGTAAATATTCTTTTTGATAAAAATTCAGACTTCACATTTTGAAATTAATCCAAATTAAGACACCATACCCGATGACTACTGATCAGTGTTTTTGCATGTCAGGGACGTCACTAGAGATTTTGCTGACCAACAGAACGGCTCGATTAAAGTGTATACATGCTGGACGAAGTCGAGCTACAAGTTTTTACGCCATTGTGTGCATAGTGCACATAGCAGCCTCCCCCAGGTCCTTGTGCCCACCCAGGAACAGGTTTAAGATGCAATGGAGTTGAACCGTTGATGAAAAAAAGGAAATCAAAAAGAAAATATATTGACTGATATATTTATTTCCTTGGGGGCGGGGGGACGAGGGGGTAATGAATTTTTTCATATAATAGGCCTAGCAACGTCCAAGCATACAAGATGTCACACTTGTAATTGCATGGACATAGCTGGTTGGTTCAAGGCTTTAAATTGATGTAGCACAAATCAATCTGCAAATGAGCATGTGTGCAAAACAAGAAAACTATGCACAAGCCGACAGATGATTGATGTCTCTGGAGACACAGAGCCAGGCGAGGCCAGAATATTCTGATTTTCCAGTGCTCAGTATTGATGAAGTAGTGGCGGAAAAGTACCTTGATTACCTCCCTCTCTCTCCCATTGCAATGTGTCATGCTTCATTCCACCAAATCAAATAGTCCAGCAAGATATTAACTTAATTACCTTTTTTTCAAAAAAGGATAAAGAACATTCAAAGTTAATTTAATTTCTGTTTCTATACAGCCTCCCTTCTGACCTGCTCTTTGACTCAGATATCCGATTTATTTTTTTCATTTTGGCGAGTCTGAACGTGTTGAGCATTTTAACACAATTTTAAACAAGATTTTGATCAAAATCCAAATTAGGAATTAATTATGAACTCATCATCTCTATCACTGATTGATTAATGTTACGCTCTTTGCTTGCAGAAAATGGATAATCTCTCCTTTATCACTCTAGTATCAGTGCCATTAATATCTCTGCTTTCAAGCAGCTGTCTCCATCCAACCATAACTTGTCTTAGCATATGACAGGGCAGGGCACATGATGCATCATTACAAAGTGTTATTTGCGAGCCTGGAGCATCCCATTCCAAAGCTCTTCCAGCTGTCAGGGCCACTAATGTTCCTGGGATCGATGTTGTTGAAGCACTGCACCTGCACACACTTCCTGAATAAGCAAATGCAGAGATGCAAGGTGTGGCCTCAGGTCATCTCCTCCCCATCCACAGAGATCTCAATGCTGAATTCTAGGCTTTCACGGAGAGTGCAGGTGATAATGAATACATATCCAGCATTTTGATGAACGGGTTAGGTGGTCTCTAACCTCCCTGCAAGCATATTCAGGCCATTAGCCACATTCCTCTTGCTGAGATCCATTCAGCACTGCAATTTTCCCCAGCAGACAAGCGACGGAGCAAGGAAGGGAGGCAGGCAGATGTGAATTACTCCTCCATCCCAATGTGTGATGCAAGGACAAAAGCACAAACATGACCTTGGCCCAAATTTCCTTCAACACAACCCTGGTGTGTTCAACAAGTGCCTACATTATCAGTGGCTACAACACTTAGCCCCCATGCAGCCTTCAGATCATGCTACACAAAGTATACACATACAGTGGCTTGCATAAGTATCTCCCCCTTCCCCCCCTGAACTTTTTGACATTTTGTAATGTTACAACTGAAACATTACTGAAATTTACTTAATTATACAGTCCCCTCTGAAAGTATTGGAGCAGCAAGGCCAATTCTATTGTTTTCGCAATACACTGAAGATATTTGGATTTGAGATCAAAATATGAATATGAGATGATAGAAGACAGATTGTTTTTGTAGACTTCTGAATTAATTCTGCTGATGATGATTCATGAGTTACATCATCAATAAAGATTAATGAGCTTGTTCCAGAAGCAGCCATGCAAGCGCAAACCATGACAATACCTCCGCCATTCTTGACTGATGAGATTCCTTGTTTTGGATCATGAGCAGATCCTTTCTTTCTCCACACTTTGGAATTCCATCACGTTGGTAGAGGTTAATCTTAGTTCCAGAACTTTTGTGGCTCATCTCTCTATTTTGTTGTGAATTCCAATCTGGCTTTCTGATTCTTACTGCTGGTGAGTGGTTTGCATCTTGTGGTATGGCCTCTATATTTCTGCCCTTGAAGTCTTCTTGGAATGGTGGATTGTGATACCTTCACCCCTGCCCTGGGAAGCTTTGTATTGGTGTCACTAACTGTTGTTTTGGGTTTTTTTCTTCATAGCTCTCACAATGATTCTCTCACCAACTGCTATTGTTTTCCTTGGCTGACCTGTTCCTTGTCTGGTTGTTAGTACACCACTGGTTTCTTTCTTTTTCAGCACATTCCAAATTATTTTATTGGCTATGTACAATGCTTGTACAGTGGTTCTGATTTTTCTCAGCTTCAAAATGACTTACTTTTCTCCCATATACAGCTCTCTGGTTTTCATGTTGGTCCATCCTTTTTAACAACAAATGCAGTCTTCACAGGTGAAACCTACTGCTCAAACCAGTGGCAGACATTCTGAGCTATTAATTAATTAAACAATCAATTTAACAGGGCACACCTGGGCAGCAAGGAACACATTTACATTTATTAATTTAGCAGACGTTTTTATCCAAAGCGACTTACAAATGAGGAAATACAAGCAAAGTGATATGTCAAGTGAAGAACAATACAAGTAGTGCTACCATGAAAGATTTATAATTGAGTTCTAGAGAAGCAAAGTGTGCAGAGTAGAGGTGTAAGAGCCAGGGTAACTTTTTATTATTTTTTATTTTAAATAATGTGGGGTTGGCATTTTAGCAGTTAGTTAAATGCTCACGGAAGAGGTGAGTCTTTAGCTGTTTTTTGAAAATAGTGACAGATTCTGTGGTCTGGATTGAGGTTGGAAGTTCATTCCACCACTGAGGAACAGTTAGTTTGAAGGTTCTGGAAAGGGACTTTGAGCCACGCTGAGTAGGTACTACTAAGCGTCGGTCATTAACCGATCGCAGATTGCGTGAGGGAATGTAAGCCTCAAGGAGAATGTTGAGGTATAGGGTACTGTAAAGACATGGTCTTGTACGTGAGCATGAAGGCCTTGAATTTGATACGGGCAGCTACAGGAAGCCAGTGGAGGGAGATGTTCCAACACCTGTCAGTCATGTCAGTCAGTCATGTTCCAATATTTTTTATCACTTGAAAAATAGGGTGGTTTCAAACAAAAGGTGCCATGTTTAACACAACTAGATAAATATGAGGTAAATATGAGGAAATGAAAGCTGAAAATCTGATCTGTCATCTCATCTCAGCTAAACAAACATCATCATGAAGAACAAAATAAGTTATGTTATGTTAATATCTGCAGTAGCAATCTACCTAGCTATCACTCAATAGGTGCAGGAATCATCATAGTGGAACAGACTTCTAGAACCAGGACCACTAGATATAGCAGTTAAAGGTCCTGGAGTAACACATTTTAAGAGGTGTTAAGGTCTGCATCAAAACTACATTTAAATGGGGTATTTGGGAAAGGGAGGGGAGGAGAGAAGAAAAAAGGTGATGTTCAGCAGACATGTTTGGTAGACGTGTTCAGCAGAAATGTTCAGCAGAAATGTTTAGTTCAGCAGAAATGTTCAGCAGAAATGTTTAGCAGAAATGTTCAGCAGAAATGTTTAGTTCAGCAGAAATGTTCAGCAGAAATGTTCAGTAGAAATGTTTAGTTCAGCAGAAATGTCCAGCAGAAATGTCCAGCAGAAATGTTTAGTTCAGCAGAAATGTTCAGCAGAAATGTTTAGCAGAAATGTTCAGCAGAAATGTTTAGTTCAGCAGAAATGTTCAGCAGAAATGTTTAGCAGAAATGTTCAGCAGAAATGTTTAGCAGAAATGTTCAGTAGAAATGTTTAGTTCAGCAGAAATGTCCAGCAGAAATGTTTAGCAGAAATGTTTAGTTCAGCAGAAATGTTCAGCAGAAATGTTTAGCAGAAATGTTCAGCAGAAATGTTTAGCAGAAATGTTCAGTAGAAATGTTTAGTTCAGCAGAAATGTCCAGCAGAAATGTCCAGCAGAATGTTCAGCAGAAATGTTTAGTTCAGCAGAAATGTTCAGCAGAAATGTTCAGTAGAAATGTTTAGTTCAGCAGAAATGTCCAGCAGAAATGTCCAGCAGAAATGTTTAGTTCAGCAGAAATGTCCAGCAGAATGTTCAGCAGAAATGTTCAGCAGAAATGTTTAGTTCAGCAGAAATGTTCAGCAGAAATGTTCAGTAGAAATGTTTAGTTCAGCAGAAATGTCCAGCAGAAATGTTTAGTTCAGCAGAAATGTTCAGCAGAAATGTTTAGCAGAAATGTTCAGCAGAAATGTTTAGTTCAGCAGAAATGTCCAGCAGAAATGTTTAGCAGAAATGTTCAGCAGAAATGTTTAGCAGAAATGTTCAGTAGAAATGTTTAGCAGAAATGTTCAGTAGAAATGTTTAGTTCAGCAGAAATGTTCAGCAGAAATGTTTAGCAGAAATGTTCAGCAGAAATGTTTAGCAGAAATGTTCAGTAGAAATGTTTAGTTCAGCAGAAATGTTCAGCAGAAATGTTTAGCAGAAATGTTCAGCAGAAATGTTTAGTTCAGCAGAAATGTTCAGCAGAAATGTTCAGCAGAAATGTTTAGCAGAAATGTTCAGTAGAAATGTTTAGTTCAGCAGAAATGTTCAGCAGAAATGTTTAGTTCAGCAGAAATGTTTAGTTCATCAGAAATGTTCAGCAGAAATGTTTAGTTCAGCAGAAATGTTCAGCAGAAATGTTTAGTTCAGCAGAAATGTTTAGCAGAAATGTTTAGTTCAGCAGAAATGTTCAGTAGAAATGTTTAGTTCAGCAGAAATGTTCAACAGAAATGTTCAGAAGAAATGTTCAGCAGAAATGTTCAGAAGAAATGTACAGCAGAAATGTTCAATAAAAATGAAACTGGGGGAAAAAAAAACTACATTTACATAAGGCCCATAAAAGCTACAGATTACATGACATTCTTTCTAACATATAGAATTGTTAGACTATACAACAAACACTCTTAAGCTAAATAAAACACCCACTGCTTAGTGTGTTGCTTCGGATGGTGATGATGCTTTAGAGCAGGGGCTATCAAGGTTTTTGCAGCCAGGGACCACTTTATCGGTAAATAATACTTTCCATCGGTACATATTTATGAACATACTCTAACTATACAAATATTAGTGTTACTATTTAAATGTGAACAACAATAATTCATCTGTTTATTGGAGCCAGAGAGTATTTTATTCCTGAACTTTCCACCAACGGAAGATATTTTGGAGTTATTTTTGTACAGCTGCAATCAGAATTGTTCAACCCCCATTGCAAATCAGGTTTGTTGTCAAAATTTAAAGACTTTCAGCTGTTTGCAATGAACAAATCAAACAAAAGCAATTGAAATAGTTCAACACAACGGATGCTTCAAGTGGTTTCCCCAAATTCCCCAAATGGCAACATGCACTGAGGTTTCAGTGAGCACAGTAAGGCGCGTACTAAACGCAAAAGGAAACAAGAAAAGTCAGCTCAAAATCATATAAATAAGCCACAGAAGTTTTGGGATTCTGTTCTGTGGTGCAATGAAACAAAACTGGAACATTTTCGCACGATTGATCAGCAGTATGTCTGGGGGGAAAAGAATGAAGAAAGAACACTCTGTCCACAGTCAAGCAAGGTGGTGGTGGCTTGGTGATGCTCTGGGGCTGCTTTGCATCCTCTGGCACTTGAAAGCGTGTAGAAGGCAAGAGGGATTCATTGAAGTATCAGGAAATCCTAGGAGAAAACTTCATGCCATCTGTGAGGAAGCTGAAGCTTGGACGTCATTGGACCTTCCAACAGGACAATGATCCCAAGCACATCTCAAATTCCACCAAGGCTTAGTTGCAGAAGTCCTGGAAGATTCTACAGGGCCATCACAATCACCTGACTTGAACCCCATAGAAAATCTCTGGTGGGATTTGAAGAAGGCAGTTGGAGCACGCAAACCCAAGAATATTACTGAACTGGAGGCCATTGATCATGAGGAATGGGCTAAGATTCCTCAGGAACGCTGCCAGAAGCTCTGCATCTCGTTTGCAGCAGGTCACAACAGCAAAAGGGTGCTCTACTAAGTACTAAAGGTGCTTGCCATGAAGGGGTTGAATAATTTTGAGACTGGAGAAATCATTATAAGTTGCATTTTCAGTTGAATTTGGGGAAACCACTTGAAGCATTCGTTGTATTTCAATTGCAATGGGGGTTGAATAATTTTGACTGCAACTCTATAATTCAAGTGACCAGTCAGATAGGCCAATAACTATAAAAACTCAATGAACAAATATTTTGGGTTGTGATGTCCACCACTGTAACAAAATAAAAAATATATATTTTTTAAAATCATAAAACTCTGACTATGCTTTATGGACCCTACGTTGAGAGTCACTGCTTAAGACTACTGTAGAGAAAAAAATAATATTATCTAATAACCCTAGATTAGACAGGCTTCTCTTCTCTTAGATAATAAATCTTACAGCTATTTTGGTAATCACATCTTTGTTCCTCCATTTCTCTCTATTTCCTTGTGATCGTCAGGTTGATGTTACATCAGTGGTGATACTGCAGCTGTCAACTTGCTGCAGCAACAAAGCAGTGAAGCCACTGATTTGATTTTTTAACTGTCCTTGATTGCATGAACATTCTACTATATGGCTAATGTAATCCTGTATACTGTGTTGTTAAAAATAGTGGACTGGCTATTTTTACCTTATCCATTTGGTTTAGCACTGTCTAATGCTCACTCAACCATTTACTCAACGATTTTCTGCATTATTATTATTTTTTTTTTTTTACAAATGTATATGGGGGAGGACTTTGCATGTTCTCCCTGTGCTTCGGAGGTTTCCTCTAGGTACTCTGGTTTCCTCTCCCAATCCAAAGGCATATGCTGTATGCTGACTGGCATTTGCAAACTGTCAGTAGTGTTTGAATGTATGTACAATTATGCCATGCTTTTGGTTGGCATGAGACGCGTGCCCTGAGTTCCCTTGGATAGGCTCCAGGTTCCCCCATGACCCTGTGTATGATAAGTGGTATGGACAAATGTATAGTTTTTCCCCTGCCCATGCTCCCTTCTATTTTACTGTGCCACAAGACTCTGCATCCCTGATACACAGTGCTCGTTGGATGCAAGTGAGTGAAAGTATACAGGTCTTTGAGGTGCTTTGCATCTAAAATTGTAATCAGGAGTGAAGCACCTGAAATGCTCACACTGGGTCCTAGAACCTTGATTTCAAATGTGCCGTGCACAAAGTGGAAGGAAATTGCCCTCGACGACATCACAGCTTCCTGCTGTGAGTCACACATTAACATAGCAACTTCCTTCAGTGCGAAAAGCACACATGAATTAGCTGGGTTAATTAGTGGAACTGAAAGCCTATAATTACAGCCTGTTCGGACATCTGATCTGCTGATTTAAGGTACTGTCCACTGAAAGTATGCACTGGATGCGTATGTGCATATTTATAGTGCAGACCAAGTAATTGGTCGGTTTGTGTTTATCTTTATGCTCCATCTCATTCCACTTAGGTCTGAGGGTATTTGAATATATATTGGGTGAAACTAATAACTTGAGGTAATTGCACAACTGTCTGTTTAGTTTATTCTTAGTCAGCATTTTGTTGATGCTTTTTTATACAACAGAAGACCATTAAAACCTACAATGCTGATTTTATATGTGGCATTTGCATTTGTAGTCAGTTGCTGTCGTTTTTCAGCATGAGGAGCAATAAAGATTGATGGATAGTAAAGTCATAGGTTTGTGCGATATAACAATTTAATCGTCTCTACGCGATTTTACACTGCCACAATATCCAGTGATATTCACTCCGATTATATTACCAGATCTGCCAGCCTTTACACATTTTCTGTAGAAGCTCCACAATTTAACCTCGACGTATGCTAGTATGAGTCATCACTGAAAAATATCCCAGAAGAGCTGTCTTTTTCTCCCGATAAAACAGGAGATGAGCCAATCAGCATATGAATCAGGAATGATTTGTGCAGATAGTTAGAACTCTCTGATATTAAATGACACCGCCTGGAAGCCCTGCCCCCTTAACCCATCTCACAATCTTTACTGGCATTGCTTTCTGTCAAGATAATTGGACAATATTTTGAGATTATTAATACAAAATAAATCATCATTGTTCAGTATCAGTATAGGATGTTTGACTTAGCTAACATTAGACAAGTACTGTGCATAGTTTAACATTAGTTAACTATGTTTATTAGATATTTCACTAAAAAATATCAGCCAATAATGGTTAAAAGAGGAAAAAGGATGAAAATTTGGGCCTAAAAGACGGTACTGTATTTAACATTTTATGAAAAATAATAATGGTGATGATCATTAGAAAGTGATTAAATATGCTGGGTTTTTTTTTTTCTCTCTCTCTCCTGTGTTGGTCAGATTTCAAATGTGTTGAGCAACAAACTTGAGAAAATATCTGCAATTTGCAAAAGGATTCTAATGAAAACATTCTGTTATGTTTTTTGTCTGTTCACTTTGAATTACTGCAGAATCAGCATCCAACTGAGATTTCACTATTGCCACTGCCAGCAAGCAGTTCCTGACTGCACTGCTAGTAATATTACTACACCCATTCTGTACCCTCCTTAAACCTGAAATGGTTGAAATGCTTGTTTTCTGGTCTGGATAATTAAATTGTTTATTTACCATAAAAAAAATAAAAAAAAAATCACCAGGAAGGAAAAATCAATACTGCACAAGCCTGTAAAGCCAAAGCTACCATGAAGCTTCAGTAAATCGGAGACATAGCCAAACCAGATCCATCACTGTTCAGCACATTGTCAAGAAACAACAATATTTGTTGTGAACTTATTGAATTGTGAATTACACATACTTGTATGCGCCTTTAAACTGACTAGCAAATCATCAGTCACTACATTTACAAATACATGGATGGCAGCACATTATTACGGGTCAGAGCTCTCTCAGTGATGCTCTCAGACTGCTTCGAACAGCTGGTCAACACTGGCCTTATCCTTAAATGCCAAGGTGCCAGCTTTCATCACGTGTTTACACACCAGAATTTGAGTTTTCCGGAATGAACAAGACTAGAATAAACAACTCCAGAAGGAATTGGCGGTGATTTGTCTTGCCGTTGCTCAGCAGGTATGCCCACACTCAGGAAGGATAGGATGAGAGTAGTCACAGTGGGGTTGAATCAGCTGAGCCTAGCAGTCTCCAGCCAGCGTGGGCAGCCTGCGAGTTATGGCACCTCCGGGAATAATGTTCATTCAAATGGATGGGGGAACGGTAGCAGTGGAAACCGGAAGGCAATAGAACAAAGACTGGCTCCACGGAGCAACTTGTCGCTGAATCTATCAAGAAAAAGAAGTCGTCGTTTAGTCCCTCACCACCTCACGCTTCATTTATCATGAGTTCGACAGCATCTTCAATATACAGAGCAGACTTATTAAACCTGGATAATGTGAATATGAATGTTCCCTAGCACTGTGCATTTTCTAATCTCATAGGCGCTCCTATATGGGTTTTAGGACTACACTGACACCTTGTGGATGAAAAAAAATTCATTTGTATTGTGTGACACTGCGTCAAGTCCAAATCACCAACCGACCACATTCGAAAAAATCAATTGCCGACAGAATCCTACGCAAAGGAACATGTCGTACACGGCACATCAATGCCAAGGGAGCCAATGAGGATCAACTGGGTCACTCCAGGTTTATATAAAGCCTAAGAAAAAGACTGACTTTTTAAAGAAAGAAGAAAATCTGCAACAAGCAGTCTAGCAGTGAGTCAGCATTAAAAGCTTATTTCAAGAAACCAGCCATTGTCAGTATGAAATGCTTTAATAGGATAAAGGGTTTGGTGTGTAGCAGAAAACCCTTCATACTCCCTTCATTCTTAGAAATTCACACATCATTTTCTTTAATGACGACAAGAATTTCCAAATTGTATTTCCTTTAATGATGTGGTGAATTCATATATTAGGTACATGACATAATGGAACAAGCCATTATTTTAGCTTTTGAACCAATAGTAAAAACATAAACAAAAATTCAAAAGGATGCCCTTCTATCGTTTGTATCGTTTACAGGCTGCTGTGAACACACAGTAAATCAGATATTGTTTTATTATCCTTAATTATGAAATATTCATAATTACATTTGTGACAAAGTATCACGCATCACGCCAGCTGATATCTGATTGGTGAAAACTGAATCTTTTCTGATTAACAGTATTCACTGTGTTCCTCATTGTCTGCTTCTCCAAAGAAAAAGCAAGCGTCATCCAGACGTCATCAATGAGTCAGATTAAATAATGCCTTTAGCTTCAGTGGGAAGTGCGGATGGGTCTAAACCACACTGCTTCATCTGCACAGCAATGTCAAACAGGTAGTCATAACATTCACACCTGGAAAAAAGGGAGAGATGATTATACAGGGTGAGTGAGGCAGCGTGAAAAAGACACCAAATTATTATCTATAATGCTGTCACATCCATCAGCATACACTACTGAAAACAGCACTACTGAACACATAGCACAACTCAATAATGTTCATTATTTTACAAATGTTATGGAAAAGGAAACTATTGTGTAAAAAGGTAATTGCGCCTCTTGCTCAATATCTAATTACATCCATGCTGGCAGCAGTGATTACAGCCAAATACGCCCCATTTGGTGGTTGGATCAGCCATGTGCAGCTCATACTCACACACTCTGATGCAGATCTAATGATGAGAATGTTTACTCTTTGGAACTCTATAGAAGTAAAAGTAACCTAACCACTGACATTTTATGAAAATACATTTAAACTGTCAACTATGTTAATCCCTCAAACCATAGCTGAGAGAAAATGGCAAGTAAACGAGACCCTAACATTTCTTTAAAAAGCATTTCTATAATGATATGTGAGTTTATTAAAAACTCACTGCTGTTGTAATAAATTCAAAAGATATCCAGAATTCTTTTTGCAGCTGGATGTTTAATAGAAGGAAAAAACTTATATATTTTTTCATCCAGAATACTGAAAGGCGTTTGTTTCATGGTGTAGCAAAGCATCTCATTTCTAACCCTTTCTGACTTTTGTAGTACAACTTTTGAACACTTTTACTGCTCTCTATGTTTTGGAAACTACTCTGTAACTATTTATCTAAGAATCTCAGCAGTTTCCTTGGAATTGTGCCGTTAGTAGCTGTGCACTGTCAGGTTCACTTACTACTGGGAAGAGCTGATTCTAATCAAACCTGATAGATTTCCAATGTATTCCAACAGTAGTGCCTTAATTATTCCTATAACTATACAGAACTGGATAAAGGAGTTATTATTTTTTCCACCCCCGCTGCTTGCGTAATTACCTCGAAACCCAAATAAATGACAACAGCACAACTCTTTAGCAACATTTCCCTTCAGGCTCTTAGTCAACAAATTCAGTGTGAAAACCTGCAGAAATTAGTAATATATTCAGTGTATGGTCTGGTATCTCACATAGTCTTGGCTTTTTCCCAGCTCTCTCCCCACACGTACACTCCATGCCGTCTGACGAGCACAGCACAGGAATCTGGGTACTCCTCCATAGCTCTGGCCATGCGTTCCTTCAGGTCCTTCTCCTCTGGTGTGTTCTCTATGATAGGCACCACCAACGTCTCGTCGTACCTTGAAGCACAAACGAACAAATCGTGAAAGCCAACATGCAGCTGTGGTTGTTTTGAGCCTGTGAAAGTATATTCAGTGCAGTGTTCAGTGCAGTCTGCTGAGAGGTTTTTATTTCCTTTGTTAATAGCATGACTCCACAGGATCTAAGCTCCCCTTTGTACTTGAATTTACTATTAGACTGCACGGATGAGCGCAGTCTGATATTTCAACATGGTGATTCCTCTTAAATGAGTGAACAAGTGGCTATGCTGCTGGTTACGTTCTTTATTCTTATAGTCTTGTATGATGACTAAAGTCATAAAAAGCACAATAAAGGACCATTTTAGTAACTTATTTAATTGTTTCAAAGTTTAGACAATAATTTTAGAGTTGCAAAATTCAGATTTACTATTATTAAAGATTAATAGAAGTTGAAAACTACTGTAAGGGTACAATAGACAGGAATAGAACACAATCAAGGGTTTGGAATGAATGTTCACCAAGTCACTGGCTGACTCAACTCAGATTAAAAATCTGCAATAAAAACACATTTCTTCAATCAATGCTGTTCCTATTCTTTTGCATCTGAATTCCCCATGTGTAAGGTGTCAATTTATTCTGGTTTATCCTGGTCAGAGTCATGGTGGTTCCGGAGCCTATCCCAGGCACACTGGGTGCAAACCATGAATAAACTGTGAATGGGACACCAGTCTACTGCAGAAAACCATGCACACATACAATCATGTGAAAAAATAAGTACACCCCATGGAATTTTATTTATTATTATTATAATTTTTTTTTTTTACATATTTGGACAAGCAAACATCTGATCCTCTTTGAAACAGTGCATATTAATAAAGTCGATACACCTCTATCAAATGACCTCTAAAATTGACATTTTGTAGTAATTTTTACAATTTAAATGAACAAAAAACAGGTCAGACCATGGGCGTAGGAGCCATTATATACAGCCCCCTACATTTCAAAATCTAAGTTTTATCCCAACACCACCCCCCCCCCAACCCCCCAACCCCCCACACTCACACACTTTTTCCTAATCTCAAATTTTATTTTGCATTGCCTGCCTGTCTCAGAGGATTTCTGAGTTGGACAGTCTCCAAATGAATCCATTCAGCAGCTTTTAGAAACATAATTAATTTTTTTTTGAAAAACCAAGTAGCTAGGGCTTGCTGAACCATTTGCCAAGCTTGACCAGCGCAAGTGTCTGTCACTGCAAGGTAACATTCAAAACCTGGTATGGATTTTCAGAGAGATGGCTACTTTTACACAAGTAAAACGGAGTCGATTCATTTGGAGATGATTCGAATATTCTGTGACCATGCGTGGAATAATGTATTCTGTTGAATAAATGTTTGAAAAAGCTAATTTTCCTTGTGGTTTTGTTCAAATATATCAACTTCATTAATAGGCCCTGTTTCAAAGATGACCAAATGTTTGTTTGTCCAAATATGTCAAAAAAGCCAATAATTTCCATGCTTATAATTTTCACATGAATGTCCACTCACACCTTGGGGCAACTGAGTAGCCAATCCACCCACGGGCATGTTTTTGGTAAGTGGTAGGAAACTGGAGAACCAAAATAATAATCACACAGACATGGGGTGAACATGAGAAACTCCACATGAATAGCAGCCCAAGCTCAGGTTTGAAGCAGGGACCCTGGAGCTACGAGGCGGCAACGCTACACACTGCCCTTACAGACATACAGATCTAACAAAATAAGGAATATCAAAAAACTATTTGAGCTGCATTAAAATTGCAAATCCAGTGCCTGATTGATTTCCGCAGCTTTGAAAGATAAAAACAGAACGCAGCCTCAGCAATTCTTTTGTTCTTTACCCATGCGACATTTAACAGTCTTATAGAAGATGATCAAACAACAATGTGGTGCAAAAGATCAATCCATGGACCCTAAATTTGCACATTTAAGCCCAGAATTTCAAGACGCGCTACCAACTGAACTTCTGTTTGAAAAGGGCTACTTCTGTCTGTGAGTCAACACTTACCCAATGGAGACACACTCAACTGAAGGCAGAATGTAATGGGTAAGAATGCTGATTTACTGGCCTTTGTGTCATGTCTTATAATGAGACATTTAAGAATGGTTTGAAACTTGGAAGAAGAGATTGTGACCGCAACATAGTTGCTCAGAATTTCATACTTACCCAAGATTCAGGAACAAGGTCTCTGGTTGTTGAAAATGCACAAATCATCTATTGATAAAACAGATACACAGTACAACGCCTTTACCTGCCTTCTAATGCCACTGGTATTAAAGGCCATTAGGAATAGCACCAAAAAAATTAATAAGAAATTAATCCAAAAAAAACAATTTAATCAAAACATTTTTACCCCTTTTTTGTACCACATGCAAGTTCTGCATCCTGACTGAACTTCTGCCAAATATTAAATGCTGACCTTTACTGAGGTCAATTCCCCTCCTGCATTTGCCTCAAAGTGTTAGTTTGGTACCAATCCAACCTCACAATTATTTATATAATATATTTATTTATATAATTGTTTATTATTTACTGCGCTTTAAAGGTGCACATCGTGACTCAAACGTACATGAAGATTCTGATAATGAAAATAATCCGACACAAAGTTTTACATGACTATTATTCTTATATATAATGGATTATTAGAATAATTACCCTAGTCCAATCGGGTACAAATTTTATTCGGTTTGGTCTCAATCAGTTTACTCCATTCTGATTCTGATTGAGGTCTGTCTATATACACAGACTATAGGACAGTATTTGGACAGTGACACAATTTTCGTTATTTCACCTCGGTACACCACCGCAATGGATTTGAAATTAAGTAATCAAGGTGTGATTGAAGTGTAGACTTTCAGCTTTAATTCAAGGGGGATTTACAAAAAAATTGCATTAACCATTTAGGAATTACAGCCATTTTTTTACCAAGTCCCTCCATTTTCACAGGCTCAAAAGTAATTGATAGACGGATAAGCAGTTTCATGGCCAGGTTTGGCCTGTTTCTGAATTAAGAACAGAAAAGGTGTAGAGTTGTTGCCAAACATTGAATTTGCATTTGGTAGCTGTCATTGGAGCTCTCAATATCCAAGGAGGGCATCATTAAGCTCACAAAACAAAACAGACCTATCAGGAGATACTTTAGGAGTGGCCAAATCAACAATTTGGGACATTCTTAAAAAGAAGGAATGCACTCATATGCTCAACAACAGCAAAAGGCCTGGAAGATCACAGAAGACAACTAAAGAGGATGGTCGCAGAATTCTTTCCTTGTTGAAGAAAAACCCCTTCACAAAATCTAGCCAAGTCAAGAACACTCTGGAGGAGGTAGGCGTATCATTATAAAAGTCTACAATCAAGAGGCGCTTTCATGAATGTAAATACAGTTGGTTTACCTCAGGATGCAAACCACTGGTAACACTCAAGAACAGAAATTCTAGATTAGACTTTGGTTTAAAAAATATAAATAAATAAAATAAAATAAGCATGACCAGTTCTTGAACCAGAATGATGGGAAGAGAAAAGTATGGAGAAGGAAAGTGAGGGCTCTTGTTAAAAAAAAAAGGCATACCACAAAGCATACCACCTCATCTATCAAACATCTGGAGGCAGTGTTATGGCATGGGCATGTATGGCTGCCATTGGAGCTGGGACACTGCCGTTTATTGATGATGTGATACGATAGAAATAGTATGATGAAACTACAAAAATTGTTCAGAAATGGTTTGAGGAACATGACAGAGTTCAAGGTGTTGACTTGGCCTCCAAATTCTCGAGATCTCAATTCCATCGCGCATCAATGGGATGTGCTGGGCAAACAAATCTGATCCATGGAGGCCCCACATCGCAACTTACAGGTAAGCAGATGTTTTTAATGTTATGGCTGATCGGTATGATTTTTTTTTCAATCAGCTTATTAAAAGATTATAAGCACATCTAGCCACTGTTGATATGTAAAAGCTATCATTTAGTACTTACCACCATTGCTACTCAAATAAACAGGTTTTTCACTGTTTTCTCAGTGGCAAATTTATTTTAGTGATTGTCAGAGATGTGGTGATTGATTGAGTAAGCTAAAAGCGTGATACATTTTTGCTTTTTTGCACAAGGGTGAGTCAAACGAATACATTAAAAGTGTGATAAATTAGAGAAACAGCACATTAGAGTTGTAGTCGCAAAAGCAAAAATGTACTACTCGCACCTGCTATGGCAATCTTAAACTTGTTACACTTTTGTAACACCTGTTTGAAATAAACAATTCAAAATAAAAATATATATATTTCATTTGACTCAACCCCATCACCTCATACATCTTTTAAAAAATAACATACAAATCAAACTGGTGCTACATTAACATCTGTATCTCCTCTAACATATAATTCTGCCTCAGGCAGCATCTCTAGGCAACAGCTGTACAGGATGGCTGTTTTACTGTCTTAAGCTCTGTGATCTCTGTTTTTTTGTTGCTGTTGTTTTAAATAGATAACAATTTCTCATAAAATCTAGGGATGAAATGCCTTTTGTGTCATGTCTTATAATAAGCTGTTTAGGAACGGTGTAAAACTTTGCAAGTTGTCAGTGTCTTTAATATAAAATCTTGCTTTAAATGTATAATGCCCATCTTTCACTGTTCTCACATTCCTGTGAGTTTCGTCTTTGTGACATTTTATACTTTTACACACTAACTAGGTCAATGGAACATTCGCAAAATTTACATTATTACAAAACATACTATACCACAGAGAGTATTCCAACCTGAAATTTGAACCCGAGTTTCCTTTGCAAATCCCCTTGATCATCTCTTGGTGTGTGATGCGAAACTCCTTGCCAGGAAACAGCAAAGTGGCCATGACAGCAGACTTTGAGTGTGTATGAATGACGGCGTGGGCTCCTGCACATAGTGAAGATCAAAGAGCTTTCAACATACCAAAAAAGTAAGCAATCTAAGGATCGTGTGTGTCTGTGTATACTCTCACCCCTCATGGTATACGCATTCATGAACAGCGGTGTGCACTGGCTCTTCTTTAGTTTCTTGCATGCAGGAGGGGTGCTGATGTCCTGCTCCTCAATGTCACACACAAACATGTCCTCTGGCTGCAGACAAACAGCAGTGATGTTGTATAATACTGCTATGTAGTTATGTATAATGTAGTTATGCCACAGCGCTGTTAAATTTTCAATTCTAATTGGTCAGCAGATGTTGATTAATATTCTATAACAGCACAGCTCTGACAGAGGTGTCAGCTGCAAGGTATATGTTAATGTGCTTGTTCCAATACATTACGTTTCTATAGCAACAGTTAACACAGGGGCTTGTATGTCAGACATGTTGCATAAACGGATTTAAAAAAAAACAAAACAAAGCTGTAACTTTTCCACCACTGGAAAGTCGTCAGGATGAAGGAGTTTGCACTTTGTGGTTTCTAGGTAACACTATATATAAGCTGTGTGTGTTTTTTTTGTTTTTGTCTAATTAACTTCAAGGGTGTGAGGAAAAAAATCTTAATAACATAAGCGATGAGAGAAACTAACTTTTTTGAGATATTCCACATCATTAAAAATAACTATAAATGTATTTTTTTTTAATGTATTACAAATCAAATGTTTAGACATACTAAAAAAAGGTTAGCTTTGGTAAATTGTGTTGTAAAGGAGGAAAAAAGCTTGTGCTGTTATTGAAAAATAATCAACTTCATAAATAATCCCCCTCTCATTAATTATTGCTCTATAACATCTCCGTTCACACAGTTTTGTGCAATAATAAAGCTGAACCCAGGCCCGAGTGAAAATCTCAGGAACATTAGAACTGCATCTGAGATTTAATACAATTTTCAGGGAAATAATCTGTGGAATCCTATACTAAAAGAAGCGTATCAGTAAAATACCACATGAAAGACTGAATGAAAGAAAGCTTGAGCAGACACCAGTAAAGGTATTACGATTATGTTCCAGGTTTTTAGAGGAACATAATGAGAATATAAGGTAGGAATATTTAAAAACTGACAAAGAAAGAAATCACTTACCTGTATTCTTTCCTTCTGAACTCCAGACGGGGCGATATAAATGTGGTCCCTGTTACAAACACATATTTCCACAGATATATTTACTTCAAAAGTGTGTAAAAATGTATAACTATATTCCAAACTATTATTTCAGTAAGAATGGTATGACCAACCCATGTCTAAGGCTTATTCCACCTCCTGTTCCTGTCACCCATCCGAGCTGATAGAAAAGTCTGCACAGCTCAGGGATAAGGACACGTGGATGCTCCTTATCCTGTAAATAATAAATTACATTTTAGTAGTTGTAAAAAATAGCTGCCTATTCCTATTCATACATAAACCCAAGTTAAATCATGTCAGAACCTTTTCCCATCTTTATTGTGAAATTGCAACATATAAAATTAAGTGACAATTAAAATGTTTTATGGGGAAAAAGAAAAACAACAAAAAACAGTCCAATACACAGGTTGCATTAGTGTGAACACCTTTTTATAATTGGGAATGTGGCAGTGTTCAGAATCAACCAATCACATTCAAATTCATGTTAAATACTAACTAGTATACACCTGCCATCAATTAAAGTGACTGATTACCCCCAAATAAAGTACAGCTGTTACTATAGGATTTTCCTGACATCTTCTTGGTAACATCAAACCGGAAAAGCCAAACAGCTTACAAAGCTGGTACTGGATCCCACTGTTGAAAAAGATCACTCAGGAGAGGGTTAAAAAAAAATTCCAAGGCACTGGATATACCATGGAACACTATAAAGACAATATTCAACAAGTGGAGATAAGATGGCACAATAGTGACACTACTAAGTACAGAACTTCCCTCTAAAATTGATTAGAATATCAGGAGAAGCTGCCAAGAGGCCAACAGAAACATTAAAAGTATTGCAGCAATTTCTGGAAAGTACTGGTTGCTCCCTACATGTGGCAACATATCTCTGGGCTATGGGGTAGGGTGACAAGACAGAAGCCTGGTGGTCTAGCGGTTAAGGCTCTGGGTTACTGCTCGGAAGGTCGGGGGTTCAAGCCCCAGCACTGCCAAGCCCCCACTGTGGGGTGCCTGAGCCCCACAGTGCTCTCTTAACCCTCTCTGCTCTCTTAACCCTCTCTGCTCCAGGGGCGCTATACCTTGTGCTCTGTCCCAGTCCCCTTACATGCTGGGTTATGCGAAGAAAAGAATTTCATTGTGCATATGTGACAATAAAGATTCATTATGAAGAAGAATTTCACCTTTCAGCATGACAATGACCCAAAACAAACCTCTAGATCAACAAAGGAATGGCTTCACCAAAACAAGATCAAGGTTTTGGAATGGCCCAGCCAGAGTCTATTGTAGATCTAAATCCAATCAAAAATCTGTGGGGTAACCTGAAGAGGGCTGTGGAAACGCCCAATCAATCTGACAAAGTTAGACATGCCAAATTGATTCAATGATTCTTACTAAAAAAGACTGAATACCGTGATCAAATCTAAAGGTTAAAATTAATTTAGTGGTGTGCACATTTATATTTATATATTGTACATTTTTATTTTTCCCCCTAAAATGATCTGATTGTTTTTTACTTCAATTTATAGGTTGTACATTCACAGTAAAAGGTGGGAAAGGTTCCAACATTATTTATATATATTAAATTTTTTTTTTTTTACATCAGAAAACCTGCCAAGAGTGTGGAGACTTTTTATATCCACTGTATATAGATGCACTATACAGGATCCTGTTTATGATTTAGCCATATTTACTTATATATCATTTTATATTTAGTTTTAATAATAATAATAATAATAATAATAAATAATAATAATAATAATAATAATAATAATAAAGAATAATAATAATAATAAAGAATAATACAGCAATAATAATGTTACAAAATTCTGACTTTCACGCGAATAACTTATTTATACTTTTAAATAACCTGATCTCCATAATTATTATTATTATTATTATTATTATTATTATTATTATTATTATTATTATTGCGTGACTGATCAAACTAAAACAATAATGAAACATTAGTTAGTCAGAGATACAGATGTTAGCAGTAGAGATCTGAACGTGTTTATTCGCTTACCAATGGTACAGTTATATCGTTACAATCTCCGTCAGCTGTGACAGATGACATAATTTTAAATTACAAAGCAGTAGCTTAAAACCAAAACAGTTCATACAGGGAGAAAAAGCACATGCCAAGTGAGAGCGTCACGGAGTTCTTCTTCCTAATTTTTTTCTTCTTCTTCTTGACGTCGTACGCTATGCGTATTACTGCCACCTACTGCACTGGAGTGTAGATACGCATCACGACTTGTACTTTTCCCCTTTTGCTTAAAAGAAACGTCCACATTCTAAAACCTTAAATACAGGTGCATCTCAAAAAATTTGAATATCGTGGAAAAATCCATTACCCCCCGCGTAATTTAATTCAAAAAGTGGACCTTTCATATTTTCTATATTCATTACACATAAAGCGAAATATAATTCAAGCCTTTTTTGTTTGTTTGTTTTAATCTTGATGATTACAGTTTACAGCTCATGGAAATAAACATCCTGTATCTCAAAATATTAGAATAAAGAATTTATAATACAGAAATGTCGACCTTCTGAAAAGTGTGTTAATTTATGCACTCAATACTTGGTCGGAGTTTTAATCCTTGTGCAGGAATTACTGCATCAATGTGGCGTGACCTGGAGGCGATCAGCCTGTGGCACTGCTGAGGTGTTCTGGAAGCCCAGGTTGCTTTGATAGCGGCCTTCAGCTCGTCTGTATTGTTGGTTCTGGTGTCTCTCATAGATTCTCTATGGGGTTCGGGTCAGGAGAGTTGGCTGGCCAATCAAGCACAGTAATACCATGGTCAGCAAACCAGTTACTAGTAGTTCTGGCACTGTGGAAGGGGCCAAGTCCTGCTGGAAAAGGAAATCAGCATCTCCATAAAGCTTGTCAGCAGATGGGAGCATGAAGTGCTCTAAAATCTCCTGGCAAATGCTACATTGACTCTTGACTTGAGAAAACACAGTGGGCCAACACCAGCAGATGACATGGCACCCCAAATCATCACTGACTGTGGAAACTTCACATTGGACTTCAAACAACTTGGATTCTGTCCCTCTCCACTCTTCCTCCAGACTCTGGAACCTTGATTTCCAAATGAAATGCAACATTTACTTTCATCTTCCCCATGACTGTGGTTGTGTGTACTGAACCAGACTGAGAGATTAAAGGCTCAGGAAACCTTTGCAGGTGTTTTGAGTTAATTAGCTTATTAGAGCTCTTCTCAGGTCTACATTTCTGTATTATAAATTCTTTATTCTAATATTTTGAGATACTGGATTTTTAATTCCCATGAGCTGTAAGCTGTAATCATCAAGATTAAAACAAAAATGGCTTGAAATATTTCACTTTGTGTAATGAATCTAAAATATAGGAAAGTTCCACTTTTTGAATTACATTACAGAAAAAAATAAACTTTTCCATGATATTCTAATTTTTTTAGATGCACCTGTATGTTTATGTTGAAATATTGTGATGTACTTAGTGGTGTTTTTGCTAATTTGTTGGTTGGTGCTGTAGTTTCATTATTCCTGTGAGAAGTTTGAGGTTGTGTGCAGCACTGACATCACATGGGGATATTTCTAGTGCAGTTACAATGGCATTGAATATGAGGGAGGGAAATATAATGATGACAAACATAAGGTTTAGCAGAGAGGTTTCATTGTTGGCGCCTAATAAAAGAAGAACAAAAAGCTACTTTTGTCATCCACTATTTTCCAACAACATTCAATGTCATATTTATGCCAAAATCCAATGCAGAAGTAGTGAGGATAGAAAACATCGGACGTTCCAGAATGAAATGCAACTTCAGTTCTTCAGTTAGTCTCAGTCCACTAGTTTAATTGGACAAGTACTGTTCCAAGATTGCTGATATTTACTATAACAGCACTGGTACATTTCACTGTTTGTATCACTCCTTGTTTGCTCTTCCAATTCTAGCAACAGTTTTACATTGAAACTGTTACTAAAGCTACTATGGGCTGTCGGGCTATTTGTGCATCTGTACTTTTGTTTATAGAACTGTTGTATAAAAGCAAGATCACACTTGTAATCATGCTCTTATTCTGAACATCAGAACTCTAGCTTGTGCAATGTTGCGTAATATGATGCTGGCGTGAGTCATGGCAAAGGTTTGGCTCGGGTAGTTAGTCATCCACAAGATTGATGTTATTGATAGTATTTCCATGAAATTTGAAGGAGGTGAGAGAGTTATAGAAAGGACTAAAGCACTGCTGTATCAGTCACTTTAGTAGGGATAGAGTGGGTCTTTTAGTTTTCAAGGTTGTATTTTTACTTTAGTATATATTCTTTTCACTAACTCTGGATCCTTTAATAATGTGTGTTGTGCTTAAATGTAAGCCTTTGTTATTCATCCTGTAGTAGAATTTTTAGATTTAATTCGTCAATACACATTTCTCTCAAACCACATTAATTACTAGTGAATATAACTTCTTCTCTTCTGTTCCTATCTCTTACATTTCCTGGCCCAACCTTCTTCTGAATGTTAAAACATCTTTCAGTTATTTCTCTTGCTTTCCCAACTGCCGGCATTTTCTCACCACTACTTTCCATGTGAAATTTAATTTCTGCTTTACTTATTGGTATTTCAATGTCAACTCTATCATGGCTAACCACTTATTTAGCTGCTTTATCAGCATTCTCATTTCCCTCTGGTCTCAAATATGCTCAAACCCCCCTAAACTGAACTTGATTTGCAGATTCTAATTGTGTGTATAACTCCAGGTTGGACTTGAAAATATCACTACTCTTGGGCTAAGTTGTATTTATGCCACTCCCATTCACACACACACACAAAAAAGAATATGTGTGGTTTACATAAAAAAATCTGTTGAGTGAGTTTGATCCAATGACTGCTATTAACATGATCATAGTGGCATTAAAAAATTGTGTGAGAAAACGACAAGATGACAAGACGACACTAGGGTGTTAGTGCTGACAGGAAGAGATTAAATTAACTCGATCGACTCATGCATGGTATAGTTGTGCAGTGGATAGCATTGCCAACTCACAGCTTCTTAGAACCTGAGTTTGAATGTTATTTAATTTCTCATGCAATGTCTCTGATCCATATTGTGTTGACACAAATCTATAATTAATCTAATCAATGCAATATTAATGGTCTTTTTGGCTTCCCATTTAATACCAGACATCTCATTATATTTAATAGTATGCAATTTTTGGTTATTTTTCAAATATGTGCTGCTCATGTAAAAAAAAAAAAAAAAAATAATAATAAATCAATCAAATCAAAATGAACCCTAAAGAATCTAAAAGTCTTTCTCTTTTTAGTTGTTGTCCACCTCAGCCCCTCCCCTATATTATTTCTTGTAAAGATTACTAACCCCCCCTTGTAATGCGTATCCCCATATTGAATTAATGGCTTTCCTGATTGTGTATGGCAAATTTCTTAATTTCCATCATGTCCTACATGTGCCCTCTTTTAGCTGGTGCTGTACCACAAGGATCTGTGCTCTGACCTATTTTACCTTCCCTTACACCCGGCCTTTGGAACAGTGAAAATTTAGTAATCTGATTGTACTGTATATTAACAGATATTTAGAAAATTATCATGATGAAGATAATTTTGAATTGAGGATAATAGTTGAACAGGGCCCCCGTCAAGCAGCAACAAAACACTAACCACAGAAATATAATCTTTATGAACATTCTGTAGTCAGCAAACAGGGCAAATCCTGAATCTGTATGTCTTAAGAAAAGGATCAGGTGTCCTATTACGTAAATGTATTATTGCATGAGTAAGAATCTCATGGATTCATTACAATTCATTGATAAAACTTCATCTTCTTAACTAATCTCATTGCTTCTGGAGAACTAGATGAGATTTGCTGGGTGATCTCACTTTATACCAGCGTACATTTTTGCAATTTAAAAGAATTCAGATCAAAATCATACAACACAATTTTTTTTTAAATGAGACAATGCCATACGAGGCACAGGAAGTAAAGGCGTATTTGCACAAATGGGGAAGAAAGGGTGTATTTACCTGAGTCATCCAAACACTTTCATCACCATACTGATTCAACATGCCTGAAGGCTGCCTTCCAGACCAATAAAATCTACACCTGCATCTGATGTGTGTTAACTTGACTTTTACTTAATTTTCATTTCCTCTTCAATCACATATGTGGCAAGGCATGTGAACACACACACACACACACACACACACACACACACACACACACACACACACATATATATATATATATATATATATATATATATATATATATATATATATATATATATATAAAATGTTACCAGACACCAGAAACAAAATACAAGAAACAACTGTCCTAAAGAGCTGCATTAGTTCCTGAGTAAATCTCACCCAAGCTCTCACTAAATATACTTTAGCACTGTAATTAAGCATGTGTATGGAAGATTTGATTTAAGAAGAGCAAGAGGAGTTGTGACGTCCATGAAGATCCACATAAGCTGCTGTAAGTGTTCAGCACAGACTCTTAGGTGTGCTAATGATGGTGATCAACCAGGTGAGAGAGGAAGAAAGTCATGCACTAAACAGGGTGTGTTGGCGCTTGCACCACCCATCTTGCCTCACAGTGTGTCGTCAAAATCATGACTTAAGTTTATAAAAGAGGTGAGGCACATTTCCACATCTCACACTCTGAAAAGTTTGGCTCTGGAACTGATTATAGACTGTATCATACACAATCAGCAGCATTAATTATGCATACTCTTCTGCTTGTCATGGTCACATCTGGACTGGTGTTACTTCAGACATCTCAAGGTGAGTGATGTTCTTGAATGTTGAATTTATTAAAAATTCAATTTTGCACATAATTGTTTCGTAGATGATTATATCCAAAATAATATACAATCCAATCCAAGCGTAGAGCTGTTAATGGTCCTGACACTGTGATAAAAGTTCTGCAAAAGTCTTTGCACCACATATTTTAATGAATTAGTAAGTCCTGAATCAGGTTAAAGGTCAGCAGTACCACATGAGATGTGTGAAGTCTTAATGTCCAATAAAGTTATGTTTTTCATGTTTTACAGAGGAAAAAAACTCATATTGTTTCTTTTAATCACCTACATAGAATACAGGAAAAAGTGAGTCCAAAAGTATCTCAGAATGTGCTAGAACAAAGTAGATACCTGGGTCTTCATTAATCATGGTGTGTACACAGTAGTCTGTGTGTATATTTTGTATCTGACTATTTCACTGAAACATGGCAGATTTATTAAAATGAATAAGCTTTTACAGTATCTATGTAGATGTACAGTCATAGGTCTGAATTACCCACAGAAGCCATTACTGCTTTTGGTTAAATGGAATTGTTGGCCCTTAAACCTCAACTGCTCATTTGTATAAATGAGATCATTGTAATGCACTAAAACCAAATTGTTACCGTACAGCCAAATCACACAAAAAGCGATGGAATGTGAATGCAACATGGCTTATCATGCTTTTTTCTTTTTGAGCATGTCGTGCCATTGTTAGAAACCGGAGAGATTTCTTTACTGAAATATGAGTGACTTATCAATAGATACCAATTAACAAAGCAGTATTGAAAAAGTAACGGTGAATACCAAAGTTGAAACGAAAAATGAAACACACAAATTCTATACTTGTGCATGGCTGAGTCCTTTCAACTGAGGATTATTTATTTATTTATTTATTTGTTACAGACATATTTCACTGAGAAATGTGCTAACAAGCAGTGAGTATTATACATACTGTACAGTGTTGGCCTGGACTGCATGCACTCCCCCTACATCAATGTGCAATTGGTACACGTGAAAGAGGACTTGCTAACAACTGTAAGCTTTTATGGGAACAATATTTACATGGATTCAGTTCATATTTCATGTTTTATCTCCACACAAATGAATCGAGAGCAGCCAGAGGCCTCATTCTGCTGAAATGACTGCTCAAGTTACACAGGGTCAGATTTACATCTGGGAATAAGCAGTGGCTATGGTGGTGGCAGTGATGATGCTGAGCTCAATACATTTGATGGAAATAAACAGAATATATATATATATATATATATATATATATATATATATATATATATATATATATATAGAGAGAGAGAGAGAGAGAGAGAGAGAGAGAGAGAGAGATAGATAGATAGATATAGATACAATAGGTGGATAGATATTTATTTATCTACAATAGGTAGATAGATATTTGACATGTCAATGCCAGCAGTCCTCTACTTCCAATGAGTTTCCTCTACAAGTTCATCTTTCTCAGCCATTTTTAACCTTACTGTGACAGCAACTGAATGGTGATATGGAGTCATTTAATGATGTGAGGTTGTGATGGGTAGTGGAAAGCCAAATAAATTAAAGAATGTCTAGTAACAAAATGAGCAGAACATCCATCAAATTACAAAACAAGAAATGTAAAAGGAAAACAACTTTGTCTTTATAACTTTACATAAGTAATAGGGAAATGTGCCCCCTGTTAAAATACAATGTGTTCAAAGAGTTGTCCAAGTGATATGGATGTACACTTTTTTTTTTTTTTAAGTTTAGATACGAGAAGTCTGGGTACTGACTACTCTATATTTGTCTAGTAAGTTTCCATTGCCAAGCTATGAATGAAAGCAGCAGGGTTTAAGGCAGCTTGTGTCCAGTTGTAGTCTAGTTAGTGGCAAAGCACAACACCAAACATTACAATTTCAATAATCCACCCACACATGTGAAACATTTGGATTCACTGAATACACAAGTCTAAACCAACTACCAACACACCCTGAAACTCAGTTTACTGAGAAATGCATGTTTGAACAGGAACTCCTGGTTGCTTTAGGAATTCTCTAGAATAAAATCCAGATCAAACAAATGGTATAACATCATAAATCAGCTGCTTGATCAATGCTGCCTGAGTCTTAACTGAAAATTTTAAAAGCACGCTATAGGGCTCCAGATTGTCTTAAAGATTCCCAATATATCTAGTATATCACCCAAGAGAGCATAACTGGTCCTGCTGTCTATATGAGAAGGACATCATTCCTTTCTCCTCTGTCAGTCAGAAAGACATTAGCAATTACAAGCTTCTATTAGCTCAGAATATAGAATACACATTTGTGAAAGTGGGTTACTCCATGGCATGAGCAGCAATTTGAAAAGATCAAGTCATTTTATTCACCTGTCTTCGAAAGAAGCATGTATCATTCTTGGTAGTTGTACAAGAACCCTAGCTAGTGGGTGGGAATAGGCTATGACTTATTTAAATTATGAGAAATTATTAATCTATTAACTTGTCTGTTCTGTAACCATATGTTATATGATCCCCCCCCCCCCCCCGCATAGGCCTGACTGAAAATCTTGAACAAGATGACTTCCTTGAAGAGGCAATGGCTGAAGGTTTTATAGTTGGCACTAAAGGACCTACCAAAACTGAGAAACCACAGGATAATTACAATGTCATTATTACCCATGACTCACTAAACCCAGAAGCAAATCTATCCCTGTTTCAGAAAGATAGTCTGCCAACAGTAACTATCGCCAAACCCCCAAAGGGGTTCACCAATGAAAATGCTAAGGAACGTCCAAAGAATGAGAGTGCTGCTGTTTTGAACACAGTTGGCTCAAGCCAAACCACCACACTATCCCCCGAGGAGAATGCTGAAGGCTCAGGTATGTTCCCTGAACGAGTTATTGAGATGCACACTGCCATAGAAACTGTGGCTGAAGTGGACATTAGCAGCGACGGTTCCGGCATGTTTTCAGAGACTCTCAATGAGAAGCAGGAAGAGGATCTCCAGTTCACCACCACTGTCCGTACTTCTGGAGAGCTTGACAACTCTACACTTGTATTTGATTCAGCAGAAAAGAATGGTGAATCTAGGATGGGGCCTGAAGTTCCCACCTCAGATTGGCTGACAACTACGTCAACCATTATTGTAGAAGCTGAAATTATAGCACACAAAAACAATGAAGTAGCAGTGGAAAAACCCTTAGATGAAAGTACTCAAGATCTAACAGGTAAAGGTATTCCATCATTTAATCACTATGATGTGACACAAAATAGTATATTCTTGGAAAATTACTTGTACAACTTTAGTTAAATCTTTCAAAAATATATAAGCTATTCCACTGAATGGTGGTGCAATGCAAAATCATAATGTTTAACTCTCAGATTATATTTTCTCCATGCAGTGTTTTCTGTGCTGGATCCAGAACCCACTATATCCGCACGGGTTAAAGAGGGCACACCTGGTGAGTTAATGCAATGACATTGCGTGCCATTGTTGATCATTTTCTTCTTTTATCAAACCCTGTATAATCTTGTCGATATTCTGTTTTTCTTCTGTCTAGGTTGGCTTCTCATTTTAGCATTATGCCTGACACTTGGAGCTGTTATCTGCGTGTTTGCTGGGATTGCCACCAAAGACATGTACAGTACTTGTTTTAAACTACATAACATATGCTAGATACTTATGATTATATGATAGATATTTTCTGGGTTGTTTTCATTTTAAGACTATTTCCTTATTTTGTAATGAAAGTATGTACTTATCAACATTTCAGATAAATAATATCACTGGCTATCTGTAGTCATTTGCAGTAAATTACATCATGTAGCTAATTAAAAACTAACAATTATAAACTGCTACTACTACTACTACTACTACTACTACTACTACTAATAATAATAATAATAATAATAATAGTACTAATAATAGTGATAATAATAATAATAATAGTAATAATAACTTAATAAGTTATTAAGAACTTATTAAGTTACTTAATAATAACGTGTCATATTTTTTTTTCTTGTTTAGGTGGTACGAGCCTAGTAGGAAATGCCTCAATATCAACTCCACAGAGTCGAAGAAACATGAGGAATATGACAAAGCAGCAACTCTCCCCATGTCAGAGAAGGAAATAGTGGCACTCATGAGCTCACAAAATGAAGAGAGGAAAAACCATACCATTATCAGCCTTGATGAAGTTCCAGAAAAGGAATATCTGATGTAGTACTAGTGGGAAGTAAAGGAAGTGAGCTCTAAGCCCTGACCATTAACCATCATCAGCTAATGAACAAAGAGATTAAGCTGATTTTTTTTCTAGTTAATACTAGTGTTCGGCCTGATTTGTTACCGTTAATGTGCTTCATGGATAAATGCTAATCACCTTACAGACAAACCACACTTTAATGAAATGTAAATCCTTTCGATTATCACTTATCGCTTACAGCTTAGTTTCTCATTTTCTTCTTTCTATTTAATCACAAGCATGAAGTTGCACCTTTTTAATATTAACTCTACTGGTTTCAATTTTGAAAGAAAAGTGCTTGTTAATTAATTGCAGTGAATAACTAGAGAATTGCTAGTTAAAATGTTATTAAACTATTATATAAATACCCACCTGTAAGTACTGTGTACTAAAATATAATGCTTTCAGATAATCAAGCATAGAACAATGAAATGCTACTTTTATTTGACATGCATAAGATATACCTGCTTATGTTTGAAATTACAAATGTGCTTAATTAGCAATAAAATGTGTGACTTTTGTGAGGACCACATACTCTTATAAGCACCGTAACATGAGAAAATAATTTGTGAGCTCCTTTTGCCGGTCCTCATGTTTACATGCACAAAGCTCCTAATTATAGTCTGTCTAATTCTTTTAATACATTTCTCATTATGAGGACAAGAACGTTTGTCCCCAATTCATATTTTATTCCTGTGGGGTTGATGAGGTTGATTGCACATTGTCTTGATGAAGAGAACTAAACATTTTATGGAACAATGTGTATTTTAGTTTATTTGAGCTCAAAATAAAAGACACATGAAATAATAATGTTTCCATTATTTACAATTTAACATCTGCATCCATAGAAAATAGAGGAAAATCACATTCAAAAAGTAAATCTTGTTTTGAAAATTTATCTTGGAGTAAATCTGGAATAACACAGAACACAAAACAAACCAAAAAACATCACTTTAAAAACATTTGCACACACATTCATTAGCATATGAATAAAAATCTCAGCTGAGAAAAAACCTGGGTGTTGTGTCAGGCCCTGCCTGAGCATGTACACCTTAATAATATACACATTTACACAGTTCTACATACAATACTCCTGAACTTAAACACTGTCTGTACTCCACCAGTTTTCATGGTATTAAAAGTACTGCATATGTAATACTGTATATGTAAAGATATCCTTAACTAAAGGTATCCTCTAGGTTTTCTGCATTAATAGTCACTAATATTATAATCAGAAATTAATTTTGAAATAAAAGAATTAGCTGGATAAAACCATGTTACATGCTACACCAGAAAATCTGATCCAAACAGGCTGCGAAAAAATCTTTTCAGTTAAGATTTGAATGCTATTTGTTTATGTTGTAGTAAACCATTAACAAAATGCTGAGTACAAGGCTTCAAAACTATATATTGTATATTATTATTATATTTCGATATAGAATTAATAATACTTTCACAGGTCACATAAGAAAACCTAAATAATGATAAATACACAAAGTGCAAAGAGGCACTTTAAGATGAAAAGCAAGATTAGTAAATGATTGGACAATTAAAAGTAATGATAGATCACTATAGTACAAGTAAAGGGTGTATTTTCACGGTGAATCAGGGTGGATTCTATTTTTTCCATGAACATTTTTTTTTTTCTTTTTTCCCTCCCTCTATTTAAATACATCATTGGCAGTGTATGTGATGTGTGATGAGAGCCTTATATAACACCACTGCGGCAATGCGGCAAAATCCATTCAGTTTTACAGTGTACTTTCTGTAGGATTAAAGAAAGTGGTTTGGGAGTTAATATTACTTATCTTTGCATTCTGTACAGTTTACATTTGCTGCATGCAAGACATGGTTTTTAATCAAATAAAATTAAATTAAATGTGTGCATACATGCATGGGCTGAATACATAGTCCATAAACTTTAGAATTATGTCAGCATACCAACTCATTTGACAATCACTAATTCATGAACACTGTAACTCATGAATCTGTGAATGTCAAAGGTGGTACCAGATAAGCTGTCCTCATATAGATAACCATTTGCTTGACACCAGCCTTTGTGTCTGTTCTGGTTATTTAATTACTTGGGTGGCATTTGCGTTGGTGGTTAAAATTAGCCTTGAAGGCAAAATCCAGCCCCGTGTTGAAGGCCTGTCACGGTAAGAGGCTGATCTCGAGTGCCACCACCAAGGCTTAATCCGTCTAAGTCAAGTCAGCGAGGGCAAGTTGCACTTCCATCATCTGGCCACTAACAGTGAGCCCAAACATTTGTGGCTTTACATATATTTCTGATTAACAAGTAAAAAAGTATTGGGAGGGTAGTTGATGGGGTCCTCAGATTGCTCTTTCAGAGTCTAGGTTGGGAATTCTTGTCTCCCAATTACATGGAAACCCCTACGTTAAACACACCATATGTGGAATTTTGGACAAAAACTTGTATTTGGCCCCTAAACCTGATCTGGAACTCTTCACAGACTGCAATAAATATACAAAATGATGAAATTCAGAGAAATTCTGCCAGTTAAAGGTTTTAACTTTGCTCATTGGCTCAGCCATCAGCAATTAGGAGTCATGGGGTCTTACTCAAGTTTGCAGCAACGAGCAGGTAGAGGGTTTGGCCCTCACTCAAGGGTACAGCCATCATGGGAGAGGACAGTTGCACTGGAACCTTACTTATGTCAACCACTGATTTCAACCTTAAGATCACAGGCATAGATCCCTAACCACAGAATGGAGAACAAACTTTAACCTAAGTCACCAAGATCATGAGGAGTTCATTATACAATTGTTTGTGCTGGTATAATGCATGCAAATAGTTGTTTGATGTTTGTGGTTATCATCATAAATGTAAAGTCTGCATTCATTAAATTGTTTTCACCCAGAATAGCAAGCTTGTAGCACTCGACATAAGGCGAAGCTGGATCTTTGTGCTGTTTTACTCTTGAGTCCAAGGTTCCTCCTCAATAATGGAAAAGACAGCAGAAGAGCCATTTGGGGTCAAGTTGATCTGAAAGCAATTGTCATGGACAGCTAACTGTTGGACCAAGGCACATTCAATGAATATAAAATGAAAAGTGGACCTAAAGGGATTAGCATTACATTGTGTTTTTCTCAAGGAATCTTTGTCCAAAGCAAGTGGTACAAAAGATGTGAAGAAAAGTATCATATTAACTATTGGACAGAATAACTTTGGCCTACAGTTTTAAAGAAAAAGATTCAGGGATATCTGTTCAACTACCAAAGATAATAGTGCAGGAAAAAAGTATGGGAAAATACCAGAGCTTTCAAATACAATGAAATGAAAAACACTTTGGATAGTTGAAATGGCCAAAAAAATTAATCACAGTATCATTGCAACATTTTTGGTTTTGAGGAAATAGCAGTCTTTGTTATCAGCTACACAGTACACATAGGTTTAAAAGAAAACAACCCAAAGCCAGCTTGGGTTTACAGTCTACTACCAGACTAAAAGGAAATCTTACTCTGTCATTTGTGTCACTAATGACCATTTATACACAAAACCAAAATGTATCTTCTACATGCAAGTTTCTATATCTGTGAGAGTGTTATGTACCTTGCAGTCATCTATTAGCACTTGTGGAGAGGAGTTGTACGATGCATATACACCATGGTTTGTGTTATTCTCATATAAGGATTGTGATTTGGTCATCTCGAAGTCATCTGTTCTCATCTGCTGGGCATCGAGCATGTTGAGCTCATCTTTGGTGAGGTGGTACACGATGCCTGCTCCATAAGAGTCTCCAATAACGTTGACCGATGTTCGGAAGCGATCCCTATTGAGTTGGAATGAGACACAGAGCCATGTGCCACAGCTTAACTTATTGACAGGCCATTTATCATTCCTAGCTGGATTATGTTTTTCTGTTAGCTCTTAAATGTGCGCAGACACACACACACACACACACACACACACACACACACACATCTGCCATTTAGTGCATGTACTTCCACAAATATTGCTTTCTATTGCTAATAATTAGTTAGTCAGTTAGTCATTATATTATATTATATTATATTATATCATATATTATTAAGTACTAGTGGAAACTCCAGTGTGCTGGATCCCATATTTTGGTTGCCTAGAAACCTCAGTGACTGGACTATAAAATGGTAGCTAATGCAAAGCATATGGCCAGCCATTTAGCTAGTTAAGTACATTAATACAGGTAAAGGCAATGAATTCCTGTGGAGGGGATGACTGCCTAGCCATAGTCCATATCCTCTCCTGATGTTTCTAATATAGTTCTAATATAATAGTTTCTAATAAAGCACATAATGTTTGCGACCTTCATAAAAAGTCACAACGTCATTTTTTTAGGTTTCAGCTATGAGCAGATTTTTTTTTCTCTGGTCGTTGAACCTACCTGTCCACCAAGCAACTATGAATAAATATTATGGCCCTGACATGAAATCTGTTTGTCTCAGGCACCTGGGCTAGTAATATGTTTACCTCTGAAAAGCAAAATCTCTGCCGTTGTATAAATGACTTAGTTGATAGTTACAACTGCAAAAAGTAAAACTGAAGACAGAGCACCCTCTTGATAGTGACTGCATCCTACAGAAAAAAATCACTCTACAGTTCCTCCTGATGACAGTACTTTTAGTTCTCCTTATTAATCACTTAACTATTATTATGTTGTTGTTGTTTTTATATATATATATATATATATATATATATATATATATATATATATATATATATATATATAAATATAAGAAGAGTCTTGCACATATTTACTCACAGAAGCCAGTCGACAGCGATCAGTAAGCTGATGTCTTGGGTGGGCAGTCCCACAGCGGTGAGAATGAGCAGCATGGTGACGAGGCCAGCGCTGGGAATACTGGCAGCTCCTACACTAGCAAGAGTAGCTGTCAGGCTTCAACAAAATCACAACATTATTTTCACCTTAACTTGGTGCAGTGTTGAAACTATTAATGGTGTGACCGCTATTATAACTTTGAGATCATTTGTAATGCTAATTATGATTATTTGCAGATGTTACATGTATAAAGTTGATACAGTACAATGCAAAATGTGAATCCAAAACCAGTCTTTATTTAGCACCCACATTTTAGAGCAAATGGGAAACTCATTTTTGAACTTCTGCCATCTGTCACAAAGCCGCAAATGCTTAACCTACCTGACTGTAACAATCTGACCAGGGCCAAGTTTTATTCCATTCATCTGTGCGATGAAAATGGCTGCTACTGCCTCATAAAGTGCCGTGCCATCCATGTTGATTGTCGCACCAACAGGAAGCACAAATCGAGTAACCCTTTTATCAATGCCCAAGTTTTCCTCCAGGCAACGAAACGTAACAGGCAGTGTACCAGCACTAATACAGAGACACACATTATTAGTTACAGCCTCCAAGCCATATCTAGATGCTTTCTTTAATGTTGAATTAATAAAATAGGAAGTACAGGAAAATGGCCTACCTAGATGCTGTTCCTAAAGCGGTCACCCAAGCTTGAAATACTCCCATAAAAAATGTAAAAGGGTTTTTACGAACAATGACAAAATATATCAGTGGGAGGAATATGCCACCATGGATGATGAGGCCCACAATGACTGTGAGCATGTACATGCCCAACTGCTTGGCCACCACCTCCAGGTCATTAATGGAAATAATCTTGCCACAGATCAGGCATGCAATGCCCACAGGGGAATACCTACAAGAAGGAAAAAGTAACATAAGAGTGTATAGCAGACAACCAGTACTACTTACTTAACTAGCTAAGAAACTAATTTGAAACATTGCTGTTAAATTGTTGTAGCACAGTTTGCTTGGCTGACTTTAATAATTATGATGAACAACATGACTTTTGATGTATACTACGACTTTAACAAGCACAATGTACTGACCACATAATCATGCCAACAAGTTTCATGACGATTTCATTGAGAACGTTGAAGAAGTCCATCATCAGCTTGGCTTTCTCCCCCATCTTTCCCATGCAGATTCCAAAAGCCACAAAGAAACCAATGAGCCCTAGCAAAAGAAAGCATGGTGTAAATCCTATATAAGGATCTGAAGACATACAGAACTATGATTACTGACAGACCTAAAATACAAATTTACCATAATCACCATAAACAAAGCTGTTCACACCACATAATCCTCTTAAACTTATATCCTAAACCCTGATCATAATGCCATTTGAACTTCTATGTGTATTACCCTTTTTGTTATAATCTTTAATATGTTTACTTATATTTTGTAATCTAGTGTAAACATGCTGTATATGCACCTAAAACATTCATGCCACTCTTGAATTGAAGAGATTTCTTCATAACATATTTTGCTGCCCATTTGGTGGTATTTCGTCCAAACCGATGATGAGGTGGATGATGAGATGGATGATGAGGTGGATGATGAGGTGTTGCTACCTCTACCTTATTTGTAACAGTCTGAATCTGCAAAGAAAGCAATTATTATTATTATTATTATTATTATTATTATTATTATTAGTAGTAGTAGTAGTAGTAGTAGTAGTAGTAGTTGTAGTAGTAGTAATAGTACTAGTAGTAGTATGTTATTCATTCATCATTCATCTCCATCCAGAGCCTACACCCTGGAAAGGACATTGCAGTGCATCACGCACACACAGTCACACCTATGAGCAAAAGTGTAACCAAACCAACTATCCACACGATTTTTTTGAGGTGGGAAGACAGAAAGAAAAACCCATAGGAAATCCATATGGACACAGGGAGAACTTGTGAAACTTGACACAGATGATGGACCATGGAGCTGTGAAGTAGCAATGTTACCCAATCGGAGCCATCATCATCCTCATTTTATATTAAGCTTTTTTATTGTTAACAACCAACCACCAATTACATCATGGATGCAGCTTATACGCAAGTATCATAAGCAGTAAACTCAAATGCTCAAATGTATTTACCCAATGTTTGGTGCTGATTGAATCCTCGTGTTCCTTACAAACATAAATAGATAATTGAAACCCACCTGCTGAAAGCAAGCTTGTACCAGATTCTCTGGAAAGAGATTTCTGATGAGGTCAAATAAGGCATCCAAAGTGGACACATCATCGTTCTTCTTGCCCTCTCCGAAATGCGATCTTAGTTTGGGGTGGCCCGGGTGGATAGCCAGCACCAGAAGCACCCCCAGCACTGCAGCAATGATGGTTGTGGACATGTAATACACCATGGCTCTGGTGCCGAGACGACTGCTAGATTTGGCATCTAAACCTGCCAGACCTGCAATAAATAAAATAATTGATTGGTACAAATTTATTTCAACTTAATATGTGATTATTTCTAATTGTTAATTTGTTATTTCAAGACAGTATGTTGTTATTTTGAGTTATCTTATTATTTCAGTCTCCTGTTATTTCAACTTAACAGTTAACATCTCACTTTTTACCTAATTGCCAATTAGACATGATGACCATTAGTTGGTGCAATTTAACACACAAACAAATAAATAAATTATATTTTTAGAACTTTTAACATATGAACATATGTCAGCAGTGAAGATGGATGCAAGTGCAATCTTTTTTTGTATAACAGGCAAAAGAAAACTAACAAAGTCCAGAGAAGATTCATAAAATGAGCAAAACAAGAACTTGGAGAACAAGGGGTTGAAACACATAAAAGACAACATAAGCTTAGCAATGAAACAAAGAACTCTCAAGACTTACATAGGGGCACTAATGAAAGGGAAACATAAAATCAGTAGGGAAACTGTAATCAGTAGGGAAACAGCATGTGACATGGTTATGTGACTGGGCTGTGGTCTGTGATCTGAAATGACACTCAACTGGTGCTGATGAACTGGTGATGAACTGGTGCTTATGAGACAATGAAATTCATGGTGTGTTTGTTGTAAGCCTACCTGACATGCAGCAAGTGAGGAAAATAATTATTTGAAGGCAGGTGCAGACAAGCACAACTTGCTGTAATTAGGCGAGCTACGTGATTACTGAATATTGTGTTTAATGGATGCAGCTTTCCACTAGCCAACAAAATTGGATAGCCCTGTCCGAGATCAACAGAAGTATGTATGTGGGAGGTGATATTGTGCACAATACCTGTGATTAAACTGGAGATGATCAGGGGCAAAATCACCATCTTCAACATTCTCATGAGAATATCACCAGGGAAAGCGATGATCATGATAACATCTGGGTGAAGAGGAGATGCATAACGCAGAAGGGCACCAGCCACTGAGCCTACAATCACACCTGGACAAAACACAGCATCAGACAGAATCAGACAGATATGTAAAGACAGACATGTAGTATTTAAGAAAAATGTCCTCTATTTTCAAATGCAAAATTCTACAGTTTATAAAATTGCATCTCCATAATTTGCATGACTTTTCACCAGCAGCTGTAGTACCTTAAATCTAATCAATTTATGTATTTTAAATGTTACAAAAATATTCCATTTAAATAATTTACCTTCTACTTACTGAACATTACTCAGTTTATTGATTTTTTGATACTGCAATGATTTGCAAATCTCATAAACCCATATGTTATTCACAATAGAAGACAGAAAACAGATCAAATGTTTAATCTGAGGAAATGTACCATTTTATGGAAAAAAATAAGTTAATTTTGAATTTTATGGCCGCAACACGTCTCAAAAAGTTGGGATGGGGGCAAGAAAAGGCTGGAAAAGTAAGTGTTACTAAAAAGAAACAGCTGGAGGATATTTTTGCAACTAATTAGGTTAATTGGCAACAGGTCAGTAACATGGTTGGATATAAAAAGAGTCTTTTGCAGGACCATTAGGACACCAGTCCATTGCAGGGTACAATACGCGCACACACACGCGCACATTCACACACATTCACACACATTCACACCTTCGGCCAATTTATCTTAACCAATCTGCCTAATGGCATGTTTTTGGAAGGTGAAAGGAAACCGGAGAACCTAGAGGGCACCTGCAGAGACATGGGAAGAATATGCGAAACTCCACACAGACAGAATTTTATATTACTGGACCTTTACCAATTTAAATTTTAATACCTCTGGCCTATATTGGTCACTATTTGTTAACTAACTGAATTGAAGTTAAGTAAAAGAACACACCAAGAAGGATTATTTTGCATGAGGTGTTCAGGAGAAGTTTGAAAGAAGGTTTGATCTAGGTTTAAACTAATATTATTTAAGTAATTAAAACTTCAAACAATCACACAGTCACACAGAGTTATGCTTACTTGAAATTTTACACACGGTTGTAACCATCATATTGAGTTCTTCAAGCAATGTTCTGTTACTGAGTTCTCACAACTGTGAAAACTCCCAGATGAGTAAATATGACATTTCAACACATCTGAGTAGTGATTGTTCATTTTATTTAGCCATTTCCAATGTAAGGTTTTACTTTGTAGTGTATTCCACAATAGATAGGACATTCCCTGAACATGTACAGTCAGATGTTATAAATCCATTCTCCACATACACTATAATAATAGGTTATTGGTTCCACCTTTCTATTACTCAGTGTGTATGGTTTTTCCCCACATAGAGATGGTTACCATTTCATGAGGTACAATTATATGTTGTTGTTGTATTTTTTTTTTTTTTTTTTAGATATTTTTCACAGTTTAACCACAAACTAAATGTTCCTGAAATATATACACTGACACCTTCATAAATATTTCTGCTAGTGCATGTGATTAGAGATGGTTAGTGTGTTATTCTGGTGGTTTTATAAGCATAATAACCAGGAATGTATTTATTTAATTAAAACATCATCATATTGATTAATTAAATAAATACACACATTTATTCATGTATCATATGCTTTTATCCAAAGTGAAAAAGACATAGTCCAAACAATTGAAGTTTAAAGGCTAAACAATGGTTCTGTCGATTCATATTCATAACCATCTGATCACTAACTCAGAGCTTAAACCAATGAGCCAAAACTGTCCTGACTACTGTAGCTGTTATCAGTGTGTTAAATATGATTGTGTCTATATCAGGATGTCTTACCAAGCACTGTGAGTGCTAGAAGCAAGTTCTTCATGAATTTGTTACAGAGACCTCCACATGCTGGCCCTGGAGGGGGAGCTGGAGCTTCAAAGTGACACTCGTGCATTCGAACCTCAACTTGCTTCTCCATGCTGTTGGCACTGACAGAAGAGATGGAAATACAGATGGATCTTATAAAAGTCTTTAACATTTTTTTTACTGACTTCATAAGCATACCCATGCCTAGTTTCTCCTCATTAATTGCCAAACCATTGCCTATTTGCTGCTGCCCTTCTACAATATATGTTTCTGGTGCGCTGCACTTGTTTATGTTTGTGGGAATGAAAAAAGCACAGCTTGTGACTTTAAACTCCAGACTCTGCAAGGTAAAAAAAAAAAACATGTGACTGTTAAGTGGTATCTTCCACCAGTCCTGGCATGTTCCACCAGTCCTGCAGCCTTGGTACTGTCTACTAGATTTATAGCTTTTATGTACCGACAAGAAAAGGTACATTCAGTCCTCTCTTTCTTTCAAGTCTCATTTGGACTCAATAGAATTTTACCCCTGGTGTCCCCTGAGCACCCTGCCCTGCATCAGGGAAGGTTTTCCCCTGAAGGTTTTCTTCTGCAGTGCTAACTGTGCTGTCAGCCTGATGAAAGATAGAAGTTCAGGTTTTTATTATCAAGGCTAATTGATGATACCTGGGATGGGGTGAAAATTATGGCAAAGCCACCCTGGATCAAAGTCAGTTCAGGGGTATTCTGTCCTCAGAGGAGTTTACCAGTCCTCAGAAGGATACTAAAGCCATTTTTTTTTTCTTCTATGGGGAAATTTGGCTACATGGCTTTGGTTTCCTAGGGGGGCAACTTGCAGCACTGTGTGCATGTTTCATGCTGCTTTGCCCCACACTTTTTCTAGACTGAGACTTGGACACCACGCTGGCAGACTGTGACAAGGACGTCCTGCTTGCAGCCTGGGGGTCAACCTCCTATTCTAGTTACTCTGCTACAGACTTGGTTCTCTTTGGACCTGCTAGTGGTCAGGTTTCCTGAGTCACTGCTGTATCAGTTTCGTGACCTGCCAGCAAGTTGGCCAACCAGCATCTCCCACCTGATGACTCACTTGTACTTATGATATTTCCACATTAAATACCACACAAAAACTGCATTTACAGTCTCTCCATTAGCAAATCACTAATGGAGATCACATTGCCAAATCACGAGACCTTGGGAATGCTGCCTCTCTCGATTTTTTAATGTTCTGTTTGTTGATGAGGCATCAGGGGTTCTTATTACCTTATGACTCCAGTACAGCACTGGTTAACTTAATGCCATTCTGCTCTGAGACACAGGGCCAGAACAGGTTCTGTCTTAACTTGCCCTGCTTTTTCTTTTGGTTCTGTTGCCCTTTTCCTATTATTTGGTTGTTTCCTGATTACATCCACGTGTCTAGTTTCCCCTTATTTCAAGTAGTGCATTAATACCTGGTTTTGCTTGTCCTTGGTTGCAAAATCTTGCCATTTTCCTTGTGTGCAATATCAAATCTCTCAAATGTTAATTAGTCATTATTGTGGCTGAACCATTTCCTGTTTTCCTGTTCCTTTCTATAATGGTAACTTTCTGGCATTTTACAGAATATGTTTGTGAAAATGCCTTTGCATTGCAAAATGTGTAATTGTATTACAATTTATTTCAGACATCTTCTACAGTGCAAGAGTGTGAATACGTCTACCCAGCAAAAAAACCTAAGCCACTTGTTATAAGCAAATTCTGAATAGAATTCAACATGTTCAACATATTAAATAGTGTCAAAATTAGAGTTCTCTTGCTTGCTAATCTCCCAGTGCTAACCTTGCTAACCTCTAAGTGAGCAGAGTTCCTTGATAATGCAGCAGCTTTCAGTGTCCTTTACTTTCAGGTCATGTCTCTTCAATCTGCCTTGATGCTGTCCACTAAGGGTAATCACATCACGTGACAAAACAGTACAGTGTCACTTGGCTTTGATGTTGTCTGGGTTTAAGATTATTAAAGTCACTTCTCCTTCATAACCTTGCCTGGTTATATAATTTCAGAGTGCTTAGTAATCAGGTACCTGTGAGTAAGAGCATTGCAGAATAATTTATGGTGTCCATATACCTTTGGTTCTCTTTTTCTCTAAAATGATTACAGTAGTTTCATTACTCAGAGCTAGTGTAATTCCCAGTATCAAAATCAATCTGCGGGACAGAAGTGTAGACTAAGTATGTAACTTTACTGGCTATACATACCTCATATCTACTCATGTCAACCATTTATTAGGCACATATACCAAACAGGACTATAGCCCATCTGCTTAAGTGCACAATTTGTCAGCCTTTGTCCATCAATTGACATGGATAAAAGGTACATGGATCTCCAACTGTACGCATATAGGGTGGAATAATGAGGCAGGTGTTTCTTAACCAGGGTTTAAAATCCCCAGAACACTGCTAGATCCGATGCATTTGTACTGCTGCCACCTACTATGTTATTGTAGCTGCAAGTCCCTTCGACTGATAGATGCAGCAGTTCTGCATAGGAACATATGGGCTACAGTGAATAATTGTAGGTAGGTATACCTGATATAATTGCTAAGGAGTGTAGCTACAGGGTAGGTGTACCTAATAAACTCAGTGTACTATCTGCCAATCATTTAAAGTAGCATCTAGCTTTGTGTGAATGCATTATACAGCAGTTAGTACTGTAGTTAGCACCCAGGCTAAAAAGGATTTAGGAAAGCCAAGGCTGTCTGATACACACTGCTCCAGCCCTAATAAGATGTAAGTCTGTTAAGAGGTTAATTTTAGCCATCAATAATTGTGTTGCACAACAGTATGGACTGCCCAAGAGAATCAAGGTGTACAAGCAGTACAAGGGATTAGGTACTGAAAGGCAGTTTTACTGACGCAGATACAAATTTGTTTGCACACAGGCACAAAGCTTTAAATCATTTTGAGCAGTCTGTGTTTATCCTGGAATAACCTTTGTCTTGCCATCATACAGTTAAACAGTAAAGATCTGCACAGTGACCATCAGAAATCAATATGTTTAATCAATCTGAATGTCCCACTAAGAAAAATGCACACATTGCAAACAGCTCATGGTGGATCAGATTTGATGGTGTAGCTTGCAAACCCCCAGGTGTTTATATTCCTCAACAGTGTAGAGGACATTTATTAGGAATGCATCAAAGGATCACAGTTCAATCCAGTCTGCCAGCAACACAGAAAAATTCAATTTAGGTTTAAGCACATAAGCGTCAGTTATGGCATTGCATCAGTACTGTAGACTAAAAGTGGACCAGATGCAACCAATGCTAAAACACGATCTTATCAAGGCTGAAGGACTACATTCTTGCATGAAGATCTGGATGAGTTAATTGCTGTCATTTCACAGTGGTGCATGGGCCAGATGATCTAGTACACATTGTGGTCAGCCTTGGCCTGTAACTCAGTTTCTATCAAGATACTTCCATCAGCTTGAAATTGATTTTAAAAAAAATAAAAAAATTTAAAAACATGCAATTTTTTTTTTTTTTTTAACAAATGCTGAAATTTCCACTTTACCTGTTGTGATGTTGTAATCAAATGAAGTGTCTCTGAAGTAGATAATTATTCAACCATAGGCTACAACAATGATTACGGAAGAAAGGATGACAAGATCACAGTTTGTCCATCAGGTGATCCATTCCAGTTTCTTGGGAATCTGACAATGATATCCTACACCTGCTGTGAATTGTATTTCAGCCCTGCAGTTGTCAAGTCAGAACTTCAATATACACAGTCATGCATGCACAAATTTGAATAACTGTCCACAACCACCAAAACAACCACCCAAACATCTGAATCAACTATAGATGGAGGTAAAATGGCCAAGCAGCTTCTGCATAGAGTGGAGAGGGAGGAGTCATGCACACAGATTAGGAATAAGTAACGAGCGAAATCCTTTAGACTGTATCCTGGTCACACATCCCTATATCTTTCACTGTCTTTACAGTTGTGGTCATAAGTTTATATAGGCCTTGCAAAAGCTCCTAGCTTCTGAAGGGCAGTACTAAATTAAAAAAATAGGAGCTTTAAACAAAATAATAACGATTTATACCGATTATCTTTCAAAAAAACATTTTTACACCTCTTTGCTCTTATTGTATTGTATTGCCGTCTTGAGAACCAGTATTCAGGGCAGTACTAATTAAAAGACTAAATGCAAATTTTATGATCCTTCTCATTTAAAAAAGTTAACAATTTGGAGATTCTCCAAGGCGCATGTAAACTTATGAGCGCAACTGTATGCTTGGTCAGAACTCTTATAGTGAACAGCATTAAAGAGCAACACTTGATGCAGCTTTCACGTATTAAAGATCTGCACTAAAGACTAGTATTCAAGTATGAACACTTTCAACAGGATTTAATTTGGCCAATATACTGTATAGAAATGTAAAAATGGTATGCAAAAAAGCTATGAACCCCAAATAGTTCAAACATTCATGGAGAACATAATGTCTTATGCTTTATTATACAGTGCAACCAACTCTCTGTGTGAGAGTCGGTAGTGTCTGGATTAAACTGTTATAATATTATAATGTAATTATATAGTATTTATAATGGTTTACCGGATTTAACTCAAATACATTTGCTATCATCTTCCATTCATTGTTCATTTCTTCATATACAATTATCATCTCAGTATAATAATGCTATAAAAAGTCTCAGAAGTCCATTGACCAGACCAGAGTTCACTGTAAGTTTCAACATATGTCAACATATTGTTTAGACTGAGTAGTTTATATAAAAATGTGAAATTGTTTATCTCCTACTATAGCTAGTTATCACTCAAATGTGTGTTGCTAGATTGGCAGAAGTTATTATGCAGTTAGTTATGCAGATTTAATTAACTGGCTAATGTAACATACTGTATCATCACAATTTATGATTACACAAACTAAGGGATGCATTTCTCATTTGAGTATTTGGGGAGGTTAAATATGGAATCATAAATATGATGACTCCAGTGACCTTTTATGAACATCACAATCATAACAAAATATGTAGCCTGATATATAGCTATAATGATGTCCACAAAATGTGTTTAAAAAGCTGCATTGTAAGTATGTTATGTTGCTTATCCACAAATAACCATTTGGAACTGAAAAATATTTCAGAGGGGGTTCAAACCACTGGTTCAGTACCAGAAACATAGCTAATATAAGTTCAGGATCCATTCTCAGGTAAGATTATAAACAAATATTTCATGTACAGCAAGATGCAAGTTGTAATAATGTAACCATGATTTAGGACAGTGCCTGTCAAGTATAACAAATCCTACATACATGTAAGCAATAAAACATGATGGGACATGCTGTTATAGGAAAATAATGACGTGCTCTGATGCGAAGCGGAGTTAGTTACCACTCTGATGTTTATTATTTTTCCATAAAGCCAAAGGGTTTTATTCTTCTTATACCAGAGCATTCCTTATACCACAAGTTCCTGTGAATGACCTGTTACTATAGAAACCATAACATATTATTATATAAAACTTGTGAGCTAGAATGACTGGATTGTCCAAGCCATGCAGTTGTAGAATCAACACCTTCTGATAAATCAAAATCAAGGATCTAACAGTGCTGTGGTATCAAAACAAATCTCAACCCATAGTTTTATTAAACTTCACATTAAACCTGGATAATCAGACATTAAGGCTAAAATTTTTATACTGTCCTTAATGTCTCTCCCTCATGCAGCAGTAAGAGCAGAGTGAGTATTGTATCTGCTGCCCACTTTCCCTATTCCTATTCTAACCAAAACTCTTCTCACACATACACCTGACTTCAGCCATGATTAGCAGATGGGTGTCTATAATTAACTAATCTGGCCTAAGATTTGCTAATCCAGCACACTCACACAGAGGTGAGAGTACACTGGAGGGAAAACACTACATGCATGGCGATATCAAAATATAAGTGACACTGTCAGTCTGCTGTGCAAGGCAATGGCACTTCCTATTCATCAGTCGGAATTGGTCTATTGTAATTCCCAGTGAACTCATTTTATTTCAGTTCTTCAGGTTTTCAGCAGTACTCAAAGCATTTATGTGTGCAAATATTGAATTAGGACAGAAAAGCTTCTGAATACAAGTTGGTTATTGATGTATTTTTCTTTTTTTATACAGTATAGTATACCAAGGAAACTACATCTAGTGGGTGTGTGCAAGGAACCTACATTTTTCTTGCATGCACAGATTAATGGTCAAATATTCCGAGAAGAGTGCCAATACAGTAAATTCTGTAAGTAATTAGACAAGTCAATTTTATTGTTTTAGCTTTATTCTCCAGAACAACAGAGCCAGAAGTAGTAAAAGAACATATTCTTACATAAAACTGTCATACTAGGTTTACTTGATGTGCACAGCCCTTGCAGTCAGTGACTATGCTTATGATGCAACAACACAGACTTCTAAGAAATAACTGAGTGATTGCTTGAAATGGGGATAGTAAAAATTTTTTTTACTCATTGCTTCAGAACATACAGTAGTTAATGATTTTTGCACCCACAAAAGAAATAATATTTACTGTAAACATATATTACTATGCTAATTAACCACGTGACCTCCTGTTAACCACATGTGACCTTCTTAAGATGTGTTCAGTTTTTTTTTATCTCTCAATCAATTGCACTCCCATTCTTTTCATAGTGTGAAAGAGCCGATGCAAATGTTCAGAGATATTTCATCATGGGTCTGCAATACACTATATAGTAAAAGGTTTGTGGAAACCTGACTAATCACACCCATATGTGCGTTTTGAACATCCAGTTCCAGATTTAGTTCTCCCTTTGCTGTTATAATAACCTCCACTCTTCTGGGAAGACTTTTCACTAGGATTTGGAGCATAACTGTTGGGATTTGCTCATTCTGCCACAAGAGTGTTAGTGAGGTCAGGCACTGATGTTGGATGAGGAGACCTGGGGTGCAGTCAGTTCATCCCAAAGGTGTTCAGCAGGGTTGAAGTCAGGGGTCTGTGCAAGTTCTTCCACTCTAACCTTGGCAAATAAACATTGATTTGTGTACAGTGACATTGTCATGCTGGAACAGATTTGGGTTAGGCTTTTTAGCTATAGTGAAGGGTAATCTTAATGCTACAGTATACAAAGACATTCTAGACAATACTGTGCTTCCAACGTTGTAGCAATAGGCCCATATACTGTATGGGTGTGATGGTCAGGTGTCTCTTGGCAGAGATCAATATCTTCAGAGCCAAAAAAAAAAGAAAAGAACCCACTGAACTTCAAACCTTTGCAACTATCAATACTCCCTAGTATTTAACCTAATAGTTACCTAAAATCAGCTAAATTCATGGGATCTCAAAATACAACTGTTCAAAATATTGTGCAGATTTATTTGATGAACATACTGCATTCAAATATTAGGTAGTGTATTTAAATGTGTAAAATTACATATTCTGGCTATTTATTTGAGCTAGAGAGCTTTTCATTTTTGAACTTTCCACTCAAAAGTAATTAAATATTTTTTTTAAGAGTGTCCTTGTTTCTGAGTTGTTTAAGTTTTGAATTAGACCCATTCAATTAAAAAAAGAAAACAGTCAAATTGACTAATGCCTATAAGAATCCACTAATAAGTCCAATAACTTTGATATCAATGAGTTGTAATTTCCACCACTAAATGTAACTAAATGTAATCCCTGAATCCCTGGCCTAGTTTTACAAATCCTGGGGGTCCCTGGACCCCACTTTGACAGTGTTGCTCCTAAATCATTTATTGTTTTGAAGATTTTTCTTCACTGAATATTACATTTAGTTGTGTGGTGGTTCCACAAAAAGAGTCAATAGACAACAAAAATGTCATTCTGCCAACATTCACATTTGAAGGTGATCCTGCATGCATGCAGCCTCATCTCCTGTTAATGTGGTATGTTAACAGAAAAAAATGCATGCTGAAAGATAATAGTCATTCTCATTTCATTTTCACACCCTTTAAGTCATCATGCAGAACAAATATTTTGAGAGCAATTTTAGTGTATGAGACACCTGTTATTATTCTATTCAGTAAAAATACAAGCAAAGGGAGTGGGTTAAAAAAAGTTTTATTGCCATAAGTTTTGGTTTAAACTTATAATGACGGATAATGGCACAGAATACAATATTGAGCTCTTTTACCTAATTTGTTCTTGCAGATTTTAATGCATTAATCATTGGGGCTGACGTTAATTCTTAATGATCAGAACTAAAACAGTGAGCTTTGGCTTGTGAAAAGGCTGTGGGCCTGAGGACATGATAAAACTGCAGAGAGAGATTGCACATGTGCTGTTTAAATTTTAAATAAAAGTCTGCTTAGTGTTGGTTTTTATTTTTTATTATTAGTGTTTAAACCAGTAGGTAAGCCCTTTCAGTCAAATTGGCAGAATCAGGAGTGCAATCTGAATGAATTGTTTGCCCAAATGATCTAGTGCTGTGGGAAAGAAAATGTTGTCTGGTCTTGCTTTAGAGCAGTGGTCACCAACCCTGTTTCTTGAGATATAACTTCCTGAAGACTTCAGCTCTGACTATAATTGTGCCCACCTGACCATATAATCATTGCCTTAAGAAGTTCTGGATCAACTAAAACAGGTGTGTTAGATTTTCTTTGGAGATGAAACCTGCAGGAAGGTTGATCTCAAGGAAGAGGGTTGGTGACCACTGCTTTAGATTGATCATAGGTCTCCCCATAGTTTATATTTTTTAAAATTGATTTTCATTATTTAATATGAAAATGTGAGGTGGTCTGCATGTAATTACACTACTGATCCAGGCAACAGTCAAATAAACGTAAGATGTTTATTGAGACATATAAGTATCATCAGTATCGATCATACACAGAGACCAAGCATGAGCTTATAGACCTCTGGCAAACACATATGCCTTTAAAATATATCAAGAACCTGAGATCTGATCCAATGGGCAGTGGATCACAATGTAACACTACTGAAATGCTACTGAAACTATAGGGGTTTAAACCAGTTAAATATGAGTGTTATATATAAAAATGGCCTCAATCAGAGAGAAAAAAATCTGGTCTGTGCATGTAAAGGTACAAACAAGTTTTGCAAGACACAGTATCATATCTTGACAACAGGCTTTCACTGATACCCTGAAGATTTATGATTGTGCTAAGGAATGTATTATGAGTGTCATACTTTGCCTAAAGACAACATGGAAATCTGTAAAACAAATATATATACAGTGCCCTCCGCTAATATTGGCACCCTTGGTAAATATGAGCAAAGAAGGCTGTGAAAAATTGTCTTTCTTGTTTAACCTTTTGATCTTTTGTTAAAAAAAAAAATCACAGAAATGCTCTGATCTCATGGATAAACAATTGCAAAAAAGACACAAGTTTATCAAAAAAAAAATCTTTGTTAAACATAGGTGTGTGACAATTATTGCCCCCCTTTTAGTCAATACTTTGTGCTACAGCTCTGATATAATAGCTGATGAGGTTGGATAATACATGGCATAGGATCTGAGACCATTCCTCCATACAGAATCTCTCCAGGCCCATCCAAAAATTCGAGGTCCATGCTGGTGGACTCTCCTCTTCAGTTCACCCCACAGGTTTCCTATGGGTTTCAAATCAGGGGACTGGGATGGTCATAGCAGGACCTTGATTTTGTGGTCAGTAAACCATTTTTGTGTTGATTTTGATGTATGTTTTGGATCATTGTCCTGCTGGAAGATCCAACCACAGCCCATTTTAAGCTTTCTGGCAGAGGCAGTCGGGTTTTCATTTAATATCTGTTGATATTTGATAGAGTCCATGATGCTATGTATCTCACAAAATGTCCAGGTCCTCTGGCAGAAAAACAGCCCCAAAACACTAAAGAGCCACCAACATATTTAACCATGGGCATGAGATACTTTCCCATATGACTACCTCTCTGTGTGTGCATCAAAACCACCTCTGGTGTTTATTGCCAAAAAGCTCTATTTTGGTTTCATCTGACCATAGAACCTGATCTGAAGTTCCAGTAGTATCTGGCAAACTGAAGGCTTTTTTTCTTGAAACCCTTCCAAACAACTTGTGGTGATGTAGGTGACTTCGGATTGTAGTTTTGGAGACTTTCTGACCCCAAGACGCAACTAACTTCTGCAATTCTCCAGCTGTGATCCTTGGAGATTTTTTGGCCAATCGGACCATTCTTTTCACAGTTCACTGAGACAATATAGACACCCGTCCAATTCCAGATTGATTCATAACATTTCCAGTTGGCTGGAACTTCTTAAATATTGCCCTGATTGTGGAAATGGGCATTTTCAATGCTTGTGCTATTTTCTTATAATCACTTATTTTGTGAAGCTCAACAACCTTTTGCTGCACATCACAACTATATTCCTTGGTCTTACCCATTGTTATGAATGACTAAGAGAATTTGGCCTATGTCATACCTCATATTTATACCCCTGTGAAATAGGAAGTCATGGTTGAACAATTTCCTGTTCCTAGTCACCCAGGTGTACTAATAAATAATTATCAGTGGGAACTATGAATTTATATTTGAGTAATTATGTAATTGCCAGTAATTGTTGCACACCTATATTTAACAAAGATCTTTTTTAGATAAAATAGTGTTGTGTTTGCAATTGTTTGATATCCATGAGATCGGAGTATTATGTGATTTTTTTTTAACAAAAGATCAAAAGGTTAAACAATAAGGACAATTTTTTCACAGCCTTCTTTGCTCATATTCACCAATGGTGGCAATATTAGTCGAGGTCTATCTATCTATCTATCTATCTATCTATCAAAAATATGATATTGTATAAAGACTTTAAAGACTTGCCTGGACAGCACCGTCTTTCCTCTGCTTCCACCGCCTTCTGGAAACCTCTCAATGTCAGCTAACAACAGCAGTTCATAACTTGTGAAATCATACCATGTATACTCGGTGAATTTCATCACTGTTGTCCATAACTTGATTTGTCAAATAATATTACTTTATGTTATTCTCAATCCAGTTCTTAAAGTTGACCACTCGTGTGTATACAGTGTACAAGCGTGGATTACAGTTTTGAAGATTGTAGCCAAAGCTCACCAATCCCAGCAATTCCCAGATAGACTCAGAGACACTTTCCTCTGCTCTCCTGTCCTGTGGCACAGTAGGTACAAGTATGATTCCCCCTGATCTTGCAGGACAGACTGTACTGGAACTGATAGGATGTTGCCTCCCACACAACATATTATCAGTAATGCTACTGGGAAGCCCTTGTTTAGCATGCTGTCTTTCACACTGCAACACATCGGTTAGTTCAATCATTCCAGTCTGAGCCATTTGAGAATGTGTTTCATGCTTTCTTGCTACAGACCAGCCAGTGATGTAGGCCTGGTTCACAGTTAGCTCCCCTCCCTGAAGACGTGGCAAGCACACAGGGGAAACAAACTCACTGATCCTTGCCTTCTCCACCAGCTTCAGTATAGCTAGGTCTGAGTCAAATCCAGCAGAATCATAGCTGGGATGAACCAGGATCTCTGAGACCTGTACAGAAGAAGGCAGGAGATGTCAAGGTTTCGGATCACAAGGAAATACTACTAAAGCTGTAGGGGGTGAAACCAGTTGATTGTTTAAAGCAGAATATTTATTCATTGGGTCTCTTATGTGTCAAGAGTGTCATTGCTGCCATAGCAACAGCTTCCTTGTAACAGCTACCAAGAAACGACTTGCTGACCATTTCATCAAGCTTTTTTGTAAGGCTTTCTCATTGCCATTGACGAGACACTTCAACAGCAGTGGACATCACATTAATAGCATCTATGATGGCAATGCAAATCGTCTCTCTGTTGCAATGCTAGCTGTTGCTATGGCAGCAATCACAAAAACAAACTTAAGGAGATGGCGCTTGGCTGGTTCATTCGCTCAATTGGTGTTTTGTTGATGGTGATGGAGAGCGCTGTCTATCATGGTGGTCCAAAATCTCCCAAAAATGTTTAATTACATCATATCACATCACATCAAAACCATTCAGTGTGTGCCCTTTTGCCCTGTAGATTGGGTATTGTCATCCTGAAAGAGACCACTCCCATAAGGATATTAATGTTTAATCATAGGATAAAGGTGAACATTTTGTACCGATTTGCAGTACAGCATAACAGAGCCAGCATAAATGGAGTGCCTCTCCAGCATTCTCTTGACTCAAATGACCTTCATCAAATGACCTTTTTCCACATCTCTGTAGACCAGTGTGTGTGTGTGGTTTTTGCACTATTGAACTCTCTCTCTCGCTCTCTCTTTCTCTCGCATACGTACATATACATATATATATATATATATATATATACACATACATATACATTATATATATATATAAATATATATATATATATAATGTATATGTGTGTGTGTGTATATATATATATATTTATATATGTATGTATGTATGTATAGTTTTTTTTTCTTACATAACACTCTAATACAATCACTGATGTATATGTGTAGCCACAATTTCCAACCCCATTTACTGAACTACAAATGCAGATGTCACTTAAGTCACTGTTGCAATTGGTTGAAGCTCCTGCCATCTGTGCCCCAATAAATAACCCTCTTTCAAAGGCATAAATCTTTTCCTCTTGCCATCTTGATGCAAAATTGAAGGCCTTCTAATCATGCCACAGAGCATGTTAATTTCATAATTATATCATGCAGTACACCTGTCTAGACGTATCTGCCCTTGTAACCTGCAATGTTTTTGTACTAATCTATTCAGGTTTTTCTTTTGATTCCTCACCTGACAATGCATTTTAAGGATGAAGAAGAAAAAAGCCTACAGTATATTACTATACTAACAAAAAAAAAGAAAAGTAATGTGCTATTATTAATGCAAATGAATATTTTTGTTTGTCTTATTTTTACGAATATTCTGTTTTCAGTTTCAAGGATCTGCATTTTCAACTTATGCTGTGTTTTTGAATAGATATTGCTTCAGTAAACCTTTGTATTAGATTTTGCTAAATATGAAATGTAATACATTAAGATCTTTGGATCCTACAGTATACAGTGGGGTCCAAAAATCTGAGATCACTAGTGAAAATGCAGTTATTTTGCATTCTTTTCTAATAAAACAATTTTCATTGCAAATTATATTATTCACAACAACTTAAGTGAAAAGTAGAATATTTGGTATTTGGTACATTTCCTTTTTTTTTTTTTTTTTTTTGCTTTAATGACAGTGTGCACTCAAGCTGGCATGGACTCCACAAGTTTGTCCAAACCCTAATGATCCATTTTAGATCAAATCCACTGGCATGTCACATGCTTCAACAGAAGAGATTAGACATGGGGAAAATCTGACAGATTAACATGATCAATATCACAAATTTGCTTCCATTTAAATAGGGACCTAGAAATAGTGCAGACTGTTGAATATTAAATATTTAAGATATTGAACATTTACTTTATTTGTTTTAAACATTTAAAATAGTTGAAAACCTTCTGTTTATTTTCAGTTTAAAAAAAATCCCAGATTTTCCATGAGGTCTCAGACTTTTGGACCTCACTGTAAGAAGTCCTGATGTTCCTGGAAGAGATTAGATCAAAGTGTTAGTGTGTGAGCTTGCATACCATCACGTGCTGAAGCCTCTTGTTCTTTCCCAGCACTACTTTTAGATCAGCCATGTTGTAAGGGAGTGACTTTCCAGGCTCAGTTACACAGTGTGCTGGCACCAGGACAGCATGCTGGCTCACCAAAGCACCACTGCACACCAGATGCCATGTCTCCTCTATGCTCTTCTCCTGCCAGTAGTCATAGTCATCTTCAGAAAACATGTCCCCTCGTCTGTTGGTCTTCTCTATAATGGGACTGGTGTGGTCAGGGAGATGGTGGTATATGGCTGCATGCCACGGCCAGTGGGTTTGTGCCAAGCTCTGGGGTTTGGATGAGAGCTTACCACAGACTGCAAATGAGAATGACATTTTTAATTTCCATTACAGTGTGAAAGGTCTGAGTCAACTACCAACTACCAATTTCGGTGATTATAAAAATTGATTAAAATGGCTAGTAACAGTAATGCATAATGGTCCCTTTTCGAATGTACCACACATCAAAGCACCAAGCAACAGCTTATATATGGCTGTTTCTTTATACCTATGGTAAGCCGAACCAAAGTCCTTGTTCTCTGTGGCTGAATATGTGTGTGCTGCCCCCACCTGGTAAACAGGTAACATGGCGTCCACTCCACTTCCCAGTTTTTAGACATGTACGGCGTGCACTTCCAGAATACTGGTACAGAGGAGAGATGCACTCATACTCAATGCTTGTGTAGAGGTGGTGGAAACCAGTGGGTAATTCACCCTGCGCTGTCTCTATATTGCTGCTGCTTTCTCCTTCATGAGGCTGGAGAGAGGAGTACAGCCTGTGTACTGGACTCTTTCTAAAAAAAAAAACAAAATGTGCATTTTCAGATTAAGATTAATCTTTAATTAAGTGGTAATTCATTTCCACTTAGTTAGACTAATGAAGTAGCAGTTACTTTCACTGTCTTGTTGAACAAAAGAACAACAACAACAATAACAACAAAAAACATATATGTGTGTACCTTGAAGAAAGTTGGGGTTTCGAGACATTCTGACGCACTAGCTTTGAAATCTTTGGTTCCCGACAAGCTGCAACACAGCCATTGGAAAATGATTGTTCTTGTTTGGTAATATTGAATGACTCATAGTATTGTAATATTTCAAAAAGACAGATACCTTTAATACACTGTGGCTGCCTGCCACTCCAAGTGCCATCGAGCTGGCATGTTCTTTTGGAGTTTCCACTGAGAACATAAGAATTATTGCAGAAAAATTCCATGCTCCTGACTGTACCATCTGAGCCAATAACTTTTAAGGAGTATCCATGATGTAATTGTGATAACAGGGGACATTGTTTCCTAATGGCATCTCTGTCTGTATTTCCAAAGAACAGTGGAAAAGAATCAAAACACGGGTTAGCACCCACTGATATGCTGAGCTTTGGTAAGACTACTGTACATGTGGAATAAAACACAACAGGGTGTTGTTATAAGAAATAATCAGTGACAGAATGGTGAGATGTTGGTGGGCTCTGTGAAACAAAGTTACAGTTAACACATCAAAGTTGATTATTTCACAATAACACCATGTCCTAAATTGTACCACAGCACCATTTTTTATTTATGAATTAACTTCATCCATCCACCTTCTATACCGCTTATCCTTTTCAGGGTCACAGGGAACCTAGAGCCTATCCCAGGTAGCATCGGGCACAAGGCGGGACATTTGCACACCCTGGACAGAGTGCAAATCCATCGCAGGGCACAATCACATTCACACACCCATTCATACACTACGGACACTTTAGACATGCCAATCAGCCTACCGACTGGGGGAGGAAACCCCCGCAGCACAGGGAGAACATGCAAACTCTGCAAACATAGGGAATCGGTGGGAATCGAACCCCTGACCCTGGAGGTGTGAGGCGAACGTGCCACTTAGTGAAAACTCGAAAGATTTTGAGCTTCAATCCAGTTAACATGCACCAAAATTACAGACTTAACCTTTTTTATGTTTTTTCACAATAAACCTGCAAAGTATTTTACTCAATCATCAAATTTAAGAAAAATGAGAAATAAATGTCAGTTACTGTCATCGACCAAGCATCCACAAGTTAAACTGGACTTATGTCTATCATACCTTTGATGCATGTGGGAGCAGTCCCTCTCCAGGTGCCGTTGGACAGGCACGTCCTCCGTGGGACTCCTCTGAGCTTGTAAGGTTTATAGCACAGGTACTGAACTCCAGTGGCGATGGCTCCATTCTCATACAGCAGGAAGTGGTCTCCATGAGCAGGCTTCTGAGGGGTTACACAGCCAGATTCTGCTTGTTCAAAAACAAGGTGGATTTATTAGAATGACATGCTGTATGACAGGGTTTCTCAAACTTTGTGCAGTCAGGAACAGCTTTAACTGAAAAATAAATAACCCACACCCCCTCAGAAAAAGATTAATTTTCTGAACATAATCCAGCTATTGCAATATTTGCCTCATTAGTCAAATCTGTAGAATAATATTCTGCATATTAAATTGGAAGTATAAAGCTTTTTATTCCTGAACTTTCCACCAACATCACATTCTTATTCTACAAGTTGACATTATTTATAGGCCACTTTTTCTGGAGATACTTATGTTTCATTTAAACCTATATCATTCAAATGACAATCATAAACAGTTTGAAAGTTTGTAAACCTTTTAGAATTTTCTATATATCTGCATAAATATGAACTGAAACATCATCAGATTTCCACACAAGTCCTAAACGTAGATGAAGAGAACTCAATTAAACAATGAGACAAAATATTATACTTGATCATTTATTTATTGAGGAAAACAGTCTAATATTAAATATCTGTGAGTGGCAAAAGTATGTGAACCTTTGCTTTCAGTATCTGGTGTGACCCCCTTGTGCAGCAATAACTGCAATTAAATGTTTCCAGTAACTGTTATCAGTCCTGCACATGTTTAACTGGGTTCGTTTTATCATCTTTTAGGACTTTTGTGAAAATCTAAGGATGTTTTAGGTTGTATTTATGCAAATATATAGAACATTCTAAAGGGTTCACAAACTTTTGAGCACCACTGTAGCTTTTACCTATAAGATTCAAGTTAACGTTATTTATAGGCCAACACTTTACTGTAAATAGGACCCTTAAGGGTTGTCCCTTAAAGATTTTGTAGATTCTTTGTAGGAAGGTAAGAACGCTTAATTATTTAATGAACCCGTAAAGAACCATTGAAGATTCCTTTTTTCTAATAATTTTTTTTTAGTTAATGGGGTTTAGATTAAACCTATTAAACAGTAAACTGGTAAACAGTGACTGGTAAACAGTCAAAAACTAATAACTTCAACAATAAATATGATAACACTGTAAGTTTAAGAATCACTGCCATATAGGATAATACACACAGATACACACAAACACAAACACACACACACACACACACACACACACACACACATATAAAGAGGATAATTCAAGTTGCACCATTTTGCAGCTTTACCTCATTCACATGATTACTATGTACAGTTTCATTTTTTCCATCTAATCAGCAACACTCACTGTTCTCACACTGTAGGCCTGTGAAACCTGCTTGGCAAGCACAGCGGAAAGTTTTAACTGTATCCAATGAACAAATACCACCATTCATACATGGATTGAGGCTGCACACTGCAAACACAAAAATCCAAGCTAGTGAGGACATATGCTGTGTGTTCTGTAATAAAAATACACTCTGTGGTTTTAACACATAGATACCTGTGTTTGTAAACTGCACCTGAGAGTTCCTGAAACGTAGCTGAGAAACCATCATAATTATTATAGCCATCTGACACAAAATGGATATGTAGCGAGTTTCCTGAGCTCCTGATTGGTGGCGGGATTTTGTCTCCACAGTATCGGCCAATCAGAGGTGAGTGAATGCTGTCACCATCTCTGAGCTCTACAAAGTCATAGCGACACCTGTAATCAAACTCCAGATTAAGCCGGGTAAACCTGCAAGAGATGAAAAACATTACATTCAGCAACAAATTTGTTCTGTAATAAGTGAGCTTTAGGTTATAATCTAGGAAAAAGGGAATTGCCTGAATTCCATGGCCAACCCTCTGCCGACATGCAGCGTCCAGTCACATTTGGCATTGATTGGATAACTCTCCAAGGTCACATGACCTTGAGGCCTCCGTATTACTTCTCCACAAGCTGAAGGAAAAACAGCAACATGAACACACATATGCAAAGACAAGAAAAATCTTATTAAAAAAAAAAAAAAAAATCATAACTTGTTGATTGTAAGCAAAGCCCTTGAAATCTAGCATTGAAATCTGTGCTGCAACAGGACACTCACTGAGACAGTCCCCTCCAGACCATCCCTGACGACACTCCGTGCAGTACATTCCACTGATGTAGAAATCATCCTTTGCCTGCCACGTGCCATTATTACATCTCTTACAATTATCAAACACACTGCAGCCTGAGAGTAGGAAAAGAGACAAAAAAAATCCATTTCTGCTCCATGTCAAAAAGGACATTTGAGGCAGGGTGTCAAGATGTTTCTGTTAAGTGACAAGAACTATGGACATTTTTTCAAAGGACTTGTAATTTGTACATCACTAACTTACATAACAGTCACTCTCAGCAAAAAATATGTGACCGATTGCCAACGTTTGCATCCACATTGCTTTCTGGGTGAAAAATAAACAATATTCCTTAATCTAAGTCAGAGGTTACCTTTACAGTTGTGCCCAAAAGTTTACACACCCCTTGTAGAATCTGAAAAATTTTAATACTTTTAACAAAATAAGAGGCATCATAAAAATCCCATGTTGTTGTTTTTTTAGCACTGTCCTGAATAAGTTTTTTCACAGATGTTTACATATACAGATGTGGCCATTAAGTATGCGCGTTTTTCCACGCGGTATCACGCGATTCGTCACGTGTGATCACGCAGGCAGGACTCTAAGGATTTTAATTTATTTGTTGGGCTTCACACAATAACCACCAGGTGGCGCATGGAACAACATACTGTAGCTGAACACAGTACAATAAAAATGGGTTCAAGCCTCAGCTCAACTAACTGTTTTTTAAATTAGCAGTGTTTTATTTTTATTAATTTTTTTACTATAGAAAGTTCATCAAGGTAACACTGAATGAATTCCACGTGAACAACACTGACTGGAGGCCTATGCCAATTAGAAAGATTCAGGTGATGGACTTTTAGCAAGTTATTGTCATTCATTCGTATAATTCCAACAATTATTAAGTTTTTTTACTATATTGCTGTCTTTTTATTTTAAGGATCTAATAAATTGCACATATTAAATTATTTTATTTACAAGTGTCATGTTTGTGATTTTTAGGTTATTCGTCATTTAGTACAGCTTCTGACCATCAAATCAAAATAGACTTGTGATTTGATGACAATGCTTATTTATTCAGAAACAGAAGTAACTACAGACAAAAATAATACTTTAAATTTAAACTCCTACTGCGTGCTTTCAGTTGATGGACGCCCCGTTTATATTTTTGATGAGCTGCAGAGATATTCAAGACGATTATAAAAACTATATTTTGAATTTAATGTATAACATTGTTTTATTCACAAGTGTTATGTTTGTGATTTTTATTCGTTATGTAGAATATTTAGATCAAGCATTGTCCAGAAATAGGTGCATTTTTATAGACTACCATTTAATTTTCCACTTTTTCCATCTTCAGAACATTGAATGAATATTGTTCATGCTAGGGGAAAAATTTGTACTATACTGTTTGCAACTTTATCATGTGTCTTATTGAGCAACTGATAATTTCTTACTGACCTATTACACTGTCCCATCAGTTACAATTGTGCCCAAGAAATTTTTTTTAAAGTTAGTGAAAGTACCACTAACTTTTTCAAACCTTTTTAAAGAAAGGAATGCCATTTGTTTAATTGGGCAATCCAGGGGGTAAAATGCATTTTTACCTAATTTACTAATACATAGAAGTCTTTAAGCAAAGAAATCTGAAAGTACAAATCAGTAAAAATATGTACAAATACTTAACAATAAGTATGCAAAATATGTATTTGTACACAAATTAAGTATAGACACAAAGTTTATATGCATTATATGCACTAGAATTTTAAGTATGCATACTTAAAAAAATAAGCGTGCATACTAGAATTTTAAGTATGCATGCCAAAATTTAAATATGCATACTTAAAAATCAGTTTACAAAATAAATACTGTAGTCCACAAGACAAGATAATAGCTGAAAAAAATCCTGAGGGTCCTGCACATTCTTTGCTTTTCCAGCATCTTCTGCATATTTGACCCCTTTCCAACAGTGACTATATGATGTTGAGATCCATCTTTTCACACTGAGGACAACTGAGGGACTCGTACACAACTTACATAAGGTGCAAACATTCACTGATGCTCAGGAAGGTAACACGCTACATTAAGAGCCAGGGGGATGTAAACTTTTGAACAGGATGATCGGTGTAAATTGCTCTTATTTTCTCTTCTGGGAGACATGTAAATACCTAATTAATTAGTTAATTAACATATTAACAACACACATTATTAAGAATCAAGGGTAGATAAACTTTAGAAGAGGGTAATTTATATAAATTCAGCTATTATCTTGTCTTGTGGACTATACGCAAACATCTGTTATATGAAATAGCTTCTTCAGGACAATACTAAATAAAAAATATCATGGGCTTTTTATGATCCCTGTTATTTTGTTAAAATTATTCAGATTTTGCAGATTCTACAAGGGGTATGTAAATTTTTGGGCACAACTGTATATGCTGACATAGCAAGCTCACAAGTGTGTATCCTTATTGAGACAATCTACTTAATTTACTGGAATGTGCCAAACTAAGGTATTGAGTGATATAGCATATTCAACACATGGTTACTCTGTGAAGTCTTTGCAAGGAAAGAAATGTTTGTACAGGTTTACACTCTCAAGAAGTTTGCTGTGAGCTGTCAAGTTAATACAATAATAGCAGTCACCTGTCTCACCTGTTCCACCTCAAACCACCAGAGATACCCACTGCCAGAATATTAGGACACTTCCAGGTCATCTGAACTTCCACCTTCACTTCCTCATTGATTCACTAGCTACACAGTAAAATCCCTAGTGTTGAATTAACACCCAGAGTGTTTATATGAGTCCAAAGGACTCATATAAACACTGTAGGGTGTGAATTCAACACTGTGGGTGTTAAATCAACACTGGTGATTTTGCTGTGTATGTTTTCAACACTGGGTGGAAACACTGGATGTGAATGAAATCTCCAAGTGCACTTGTGTGCTCAATTGAGGCGGATAATTCTTTTCATTTGATAAGAAGACATGCACATAAACTATGATGGAAACACTTTTACCAAATAAATTCCTTGATGTGCATCAAAAAATTCATATGACTTTGCCTCAACAAATCATGTGATTGGCTAATTGACTCAGAAAAGTAAAAATGGCAGAGAGCAAGATGCCCAGTTTCTTCTGAAGTGATGATTTTGTTCTCTTGGACACATGAGATGGAAACTGTGCTTCATTCTCAAATGTTTTATGCAATATTTTTGCACAAGTTAATTTCGCAACTTGGATGGAAAGATTGCTATTGTTTATATAAGCCTGCTTCTCAATATCTCATTGTGAAGTCTTGCCTTCTTTTCAGTTGCAGTTCTTTATATGCCAGGTTTTTTTTTGGTTTCTGATACTACTGGATTTTATTTATTTATTTATTTGTTTGTTTATTTATTTATTTATTTATTTCCTGATTTATGCCTTTTGTTATGACTATACCTAAAACACTGAGCTTTAATAGAGGTGTAAAAGGTTCATTCAGAATCCATTATTTAGAACGACAAAAGTTATTAGACGCACATCACACATTGTATTTTTTTCACTGGTTAATTACTGACATATGTCGTTGACCATTTATGAACCTTGATGAAGTAATAAAGTGTATTCTGTCCTTGGCACACAGCTGTAAACTTAAAAAAGTACAAATATTTGTAACTAGTGGGGCCATTTGTAGGCATAAGCCGTAGCTTGATAGATAGATAGATAGATAGATAGACAGATAGATAGATAGATAGACTAACAAATTAACTAGGACGTTCACTAGGGTGATTCTCACAGGAGAACTCATTTGTACTTAAGTGTACTGGTCTGAGTACCTACCTAAAATGTACTTGTAAAGCAGCTTTTTCTAACAATGTTTGGTCTGATTAAATCTGATTGGATCAGTTCCCACCCAGCCACAGTCTCTGCACAGTCTTAGTCATACCCTGGTGGATGATGCAGGGGTCACACTGATGGATGTCGTTACGGCAGCAGGGCACAGCATAGCCCACCCGTGTCCTCTGAGATGGACACGTACAGCGGATCAGCTCATACTCACAGCAGGAGCGACACATGGCGTTCCAGTGAGGGCCAGGACACTTATCCTCCTGGGCTCTGGACACTGAAAAGCACACACGGAATAAATAGTGGGTATAAAATGTATTCTGTTAAACTGAACTGGCCCCTGGAACCAGCATTTGTGCAGGAGCAAGAATTTGCACAGTCCTTGGAGCAACCCATATTGCCCACCCACTCATATTGGTGATGGACACTATACTTGTTAATGTCTTTCTAGTTTATTTTTATTAGCTTGTGTTTTTTTAGCTTCTAGAAGGTCCCAGACTACACATGGAATTAAAATATGGATTTACCTAGGATTAATCTATCTGTCCATATCCATGCATTTAGATCCCTTTTCTCAGATAGTCAGAGAGTCTTCTAAGAGAGTCAGCACTCAAGTCCTATTGGAGATGGATCACTTATTTGCTACATTCTATTAGGACCTCCTCTGGGAGAATATTCTAGATTATATTCATTCATTTAATTCATTCATCTTCAGTAACCGCTTTATCCTGGTCAGAGACACGAGGATCCGGAGCCTATTCCAGGGTCATTGGGAATACACTCTGGATGAGAGTCCATGAATGGGATGCAGTGAAAGACTATAATGATTGTTTGTTGTTTAAACATTCCAAATGTTCTTACACACTGAGACTTTTAGTAAGCTCATTATGTTCAGATTCCTGAACACAAAACATTCAGGATATAATAACACTTATGTAAAATCCATAGCTCAATGTGAAAAAACAATGATATAACAGCATGTACAGCACTGTGCAAAAGTCTTGCAAAGAAATGTCTTGCACAAGCAAAGAAATACAGTAGAGCAAAAATGCCTTCAAAAATAATGAAATTAAATGTTTCTACATAAAAAAAATCCCTCTATAAAGAGCAGCAAACGGTAATAAATTAAATAAAGCCAATATTTGTTGTGACGACCCTTTGCTTAAAAAAAGAGTAGTCTCAGATACAGTTAGTGCAGTTTTATAAGGAAATGAGCTGTAAGTTTTAGTGAGCATGTGGCAGAACCAGCCACGGTTCTTCTGGAGAATTTGACTGTCTCACTTGCTTCTTATTTCTGCAGCAAAACCCAGCAGCCTTCATTGTATTTTTTGTCTCAAAAAGTCGTCTCTTACATAATGTCCTGCTTTCTTTACTATGAATGGTCTACACTCATATAGTACTTTTATCCAAAGTGCTTTACACTGTGTCTCATTCACCCAGTCACACACACACACACACACACACACCAATGGTAGCAGAGCTGCAATGCAAGGTGCTAACTTGCCATCGGGAGCAACTTGGGGTTCAGTGTCTTGCCCAAGGACACTTCAGCATGTGGAGTCATGTGGGCTGGGAATCGAACCACCAACCCTATGATTAGTGGACAACACGCTCTACCACCTGAGCCTCAGCCGCCCCACGTACTAACATACAAACATTTTTCTTTAACATTTAATTTTGTGCTGGAAAACTAATGTTTGGAAATCTAACATGTTTTTGCACTGACTCGATAATGTAGAAGTCATAAAATAAAAATCCATAATAAAGTTTGTACTAAAAGAAATAGGTTGCCTAAGATTTTCCAACATACTGTATAACTTGGCTACAGTGTTGCTGCATAGAAATGAGACAGATCAGTAGACCTCCTCTCTAATTACTGTCATCATTACTCACCTGCCATGAGTGTTGCTGTAAACATTATTGGAGCATACACTTAAGAGGAACAGCATATAATGATTCTAAAACTGTAGAATTTAAAGTTGCTTGGCATCCCATAGAAAACTACTGAATTCATTTTATTCATTAATTATCTTTAGTAATTGCGAGTCATGGTGTATCCAGAGTCTGTTCCAGGAACATGGGATATGGGCGTGAGGTGAGAATGCATCCTGAATGGGATACCCCACACACACACACACACACACACACACACACATTCACACAGATTCATGCTTAGGGCCAATTTAGCCTACACCAATGCAGGGAGAACATGAGAAACTCTACACAGACAGTAACCTAAGCTAAGCTCATGATCAAATGATCAAACTAGGGACCCTGGAGCTGTGAGATGTAATGCTACTCAATAAATTTAGCTCTCATTATTCACTGGAATTTTAATGTAATTATAATTAAACATAATTACTAATACTATTAATTACCAAGACCAAAATCTTTTTAACTTCTTCTGGTAAAAATAAATTAAATTAAATAAATATAAATATATCTAATGCCATTTTCAGATAGAGATGTCTCTAAATAGAACATTACAGTTTCAGCTTCCTCAGTTTAGTCCCAAATAGCAGTTACAGCCATCCTTTCCTGGCTTACCTATCCAAATTCTGCTTTTCTCATTTGGGGAAGCAATGCATTGGAGCAGAAAGTATTTAAACAGCTGTGAACCATAACATGAAACATGACCTTGGATCCTACTGCAACTCTTCCTTCCATTCTCAACATACATCTACATATTCCAAAGCATATTTATCATCAAGCAATGATCAGTGACTAATACTCATTTCTATGGAGATCTGGACTCGTTTTTTTTATCCATAAACACAGCTAGATCAGGCAGAAACTAATAGTTTATGAAAGAAACACTTGAAGAACATGCACAAGTACATACCACATAAATTCCTGTGGAAATATTTAACCTGCAAAGCCCAAACAAAAGAACCACAACAGACTGATGTATATAAATTGCTCTTACCATATGGCCATGTTATCACTGCACTGCAGAACTGAAGAGCATATAAGAAAAGAGGTAGCACACATGAATGCTGTCTATGAAAAGAAAGCATCCAAAATCCTCTGCTTTTTATGAACAAGACCATTCTTTTACCAAGGACGCTACTGCCTACTATTGATTAATCTGCCCACAGAATCTCTCATCCACTCACACTCTCTCATTCAATTCTTTGTGAAACACACAGAAAGACTCACCACTGAATTGCTGCTATGACGTAGCAGTTCTTTTGAGAGACTTTGATCCAGAGCAAGACTCTTTAACCCATTCACTCAACACAACCACTTCTGCTCTGCTGTCCCCCCCACCACAAACACACACACACACACACACACACACACACACACACACACACACACACACACACACGCTTAGAGACACACCCTTACACCTACTGACATTCAGCTCCAAAAAGCACACACAAATACTATATATAAATAATAATATTAATAAAAAAAATAAATAAAAAAAAAACATGCCTATAAACTATTGTGCTTTGAATCTGGACATATTTTGACAGACAGACTTATGACAGACTATGAAAAAGTATATTTCTGTTCATTTCTTTTGCAAAAACAAGTGATAGACATGCATGCACCTCCTGTTTCCATGTTCCCAGTAATAGTGATAACCAGAAGAATGAAGTCAGAAGAATGTTTTATTTGTCAGTGTTTGTATTAGCCTGATACAAAATGCACTGTAAGCAAGTTTATTTTCAGTGGAATGACCAGACATGAGTGCACTAAGTGCTAAAGCATCTGACTCGTTTGTTTTGAATTACCATGGACACGGAGTTTCCATGTTCTCAACTGCTCCATGCTCCAGTCATTCTGTTCCAAATAGAAGCACAAATTGGGGTTGTCCTGGAATTACAATACCAGACTCATCATAGACACAAAGAAATTACAATGTACTTTATAAATAATATTGTGCTCAACATTTCACACTCTTTGCTTTATGTGATGCTTTGGTCTTTTTGATTTGTAGATTACATTTATGGCATTTGGCAGACACGCTTATCCAGAGAGACTTACATTTATCTCATTTATACAACTGAAATGGTAGTTTGGCAGTGCTTGGGCTTGAACTCCAGACCTTCTAATCAGTAACTCAGAGCCTTTAACCACTGAACCACTACTGCCCTGTAGATATGCAGTGTCTGGGATTTTGCAGAGGCAGCAGAAGCAAGTGCAGCTTTTATTATCAAAAGTGCAAAACAGACCGCCACAAATGTGAAATAAGAACCATAAATGTAGACAATGGATATAAGGCAAAAACAGGCAGACTATGAGCAAGGTTGTGGAACACACAATGACATATACACTTGACAAAAACAAAAGTTGTGTCCCAAATGATGCACTTATACACTATGTACTTATGCACTGTATACTCAACCGTGTAGTGTATGAATTTATAAGGTTATTTTTTCATTCAACACTGGAGTCTGATAGCCCCTCCCCTTCTGCTACGTAATTAAAGCTACAACAGTTGAGTGCATGAAGTGTTCAGCATTCCACATGTCGTTTTTTCGGTTAATTAAGTGCATCATCCAGGTATTTAAAGTGTACTTTTGCTATTTGGAATTTTCAGTATGAACACACTACAACATACTTACACTATTTATACTACAGAACTGCATAGAATAGTGCAAAAGTACACGAATTGGGACACACTTAAAAGCTTGACAATGAAACATACAGCAACATGTGACATGGTCATGTGATGTGCTGGGGCTGATGGGTAATGTATTTCAGTGCCGAATTTTTTTATAACCATGACACACAGCATATGCTCTAAAGGTGCGATAGATAAAAAAAAATAAAATTCAAAACCAAAAAAACCATATACATACGTATGCATATATCTATTATATATATATATATATATATATATATATATATATATATATATAAAATGTATGTATATACATACACACAACTATTACATAAGGTGAAAACACTTTTTTACAGGGTGATCAGTGTAAATTGTTATTATTTTGTCTTCTGGGAAACGTAAATATCTTTTGTAGCTTCTGAAGGGCAGTACTAAATGGAAAAACATATCATTAAACAAAATAATAAAATGTTAATAATAATCTGTTATGTGAAATAGCTTATTCAAGGCAGAACAAAATAAAAAACCAAATGCAGTTTTTTTTTGTTGTTTTTTTAATTAAATTCGCCTGTGTTTCTGTACAGTTATTGCACTCCTATGCTTGGATTATTTAGTTACAGTCGGCATTTGAAACCTTATGGTGCTGTAATGATGGCCTTATTAAAGGGGGATCATATGCTACAGATAAGATGTGACTTCATTTTGACTTAACCAACATTTTTGCAAAATGCTGCCACTGCTTAGAAAAAACAAAGTAGCAAAGGGCACCTTTAATATGTGAAGTTTAAAATTTTCACGTCTAATGTTCCACTGAAGCTCAATGCAGCACACCTAACATGTCTTAATGTAGAACAGTGACATGCGCTGGAAAGGTCTGGGAGGTGAGACTTTCTCTAAAATACAAAATCACTGTAAAAGAAGCCCTGAAGGGGGTAAATGTGAAAGGCAAAGCTGAGTTGCATTTATTGTGAAGTAATTATTCCTGTCGTTAATACCCAGTAAACATGGAACAACTGAAATGAACTCCCTGAACACGGTTGTTTACAGAGCTGTATCCAGGAAACCCTTTCTCTGTTTATATCTGGGACTAAAAACTGTATTCTGGCTTTGAGCTCTGGTCAGCTTTCTCCTATTTGTCTCAGACATGTCTGATCAAGTGTAACAGTTTGCAAGTCAACACAAGCAAGACATGCTTTAAAGTGTTGGTTGAAAAGAACCCAGGGCTGCACACCGAAACACTTATTATCTTATTAATAAGATTATCACAGGTGGTTTGTGTATTACAGAATCGGCTATAATACAGATGAGCCACAGGAAAGATCTCTATCCTACAATTTAACTAATGCAGTGGGCAGCCCTCATTCCTCTGAATATTTAACAATGAACTGTGACAGTTTGTTTCAGAACCAGGAAGATACAGGTATGTGAAAACTGAGCAAAATAAGAGGATAATGATCATACACTTTTTTCCTTAGTCAGGAACTTGCCATATTTTATTACATTACATTATCTACCACTTTTTAGCCTAGTCATTTAGGTTTCTTAGCAACCAAAACATGAGACTGTGCAAGCATCCTGGAGCTTTTACTTACCCGGTGGGCTAGTTAAGGGAGTTTTGATTTCTTCATCTCTGTGAAAATACAATATTCTGGCTAGGAAACAGTTACAGATTTGAAGGTATTTTACAACAAAGTGGTTGTGCAAATAATGGTGGTGGAATTTTCTGGTCTCGGGCTCAAATCAGTTCAGTTCAGGTGGGTCCTTAGGGTAGCAGTAATGGCATCAATGTCAATAATGGCCTGTATGTCAAGACACTATTCGGATTAAGAGACTGTGAGGTAGATTGGAGAAATCATTAACAATATGCTTTAATGCTAACTGTAATGTCCGGTTTGGTGTAAATCGCACTTCCATGTTTTAAGTGCGGACTTTCCGCTACTAGTGTCAGTCCAGGTATCTGTGGCCTAGTTTGGCCAGAGTCACGATGGGTCTCTTGGGAGCATAGGATATTGCATTGCATCTCGCGGCACATTTCCGAAAGGAGTAGCGCTTTGTCTTCTGAGAAGCCCTCTATGTTAATAGAGATGATGGTCATGGCTGGCTCTGACAAGTGCCGTTTGGTATTGTATGTTGCTGGTGGAACCGTCGTGGTGGAAGTATTGGCCGCTCAGCAATATGATACTGAACGTTGCCCAGGGTGCGCCAGGCGCTGTGACGACGATGACGAGGGTCGAAGGATACTTCTAATGTGCTGTAAGAGGAGGCTCCTTCCATGCACCCTGAAAAGGGGTGAGCTGAGTGACAGAATGTCTTAGGGAGATTTGTGTGTACTCGGCCCAGAGCAGAAACTGAGCCCAATCCTCCTGGTTGTTGGCGCAAAATGTTCTTAGGAAACAGCCAATCTACTGATTGGCCATCTCCACCTGCCCGCTGGTCTGTGGATGGTAGTGTTTTTTATTTATTTATTTATTTTTCCCTAATTTTTCGTAAAACTTGCCCATACATGAGAGGTGAATTGTGTGCTTCTTTCACTGACAATATCCTCCTCCCGGAGTGTGAGCAATAGCTTGATCCAATTCCCAGGATATAACCCCAAAGAAGCATGACAGGGGAAGAAAGCGCTCTTCAGAGTTCATTATTGGGCTGGTGCCATGCATGCATGATAGAGTGTCAGCCTTTTTGTTCTTGGAGCTGGGTCTGTAGGAGAGGGTGAACTTGAATCTTGTAAAGAATAAGGACTATCAGGCTTGATGAGGATTCAGATGTTTAGCTGTTTTGATGTACTCTAGGTCCTTATGATCAGTGAAAATAGTAAATGGATGAATAGCTCGCTCCAGCTAGTGGCACCACACTTCGTGAGCCAGTTTAACCTCCAGTAATTCTCTGCTCCCGATGTTATCATTTTGTTTGGCAGGGGTAAGTTTCTTTTAGTAGTAGGCCATGGGATGGAGCTTGGGCTTTTTCCCAAAGTAGGACAAAATAGCCCCCACTTCTGTTTTGGAAGCATCCACCTCTACAACAAAAGGTTTCTTAGAATCAGGATGTTTCAAAATGGGTTCTGTGGTGAGAGCTGTTTTAAGCTGGCTGAGGTTCCAAGCAAGATGTTTTCTCCCTTTCTTGAGTAGGCCAGTTAGTAGGCGAGCCATTTAGCTAAAACCCCATATGAAGCACCAGTAAAAGTTGGTGAAGCCCAGAAATCATTGCAAATCCTTGATAGTTCTGGGTGTGGGCCACTCAGTGATGGTTTTTGCTGGATCCATGGAAACTCCATCTGGGCTAATGATGTAGCCCAGGAAAGAGATGGTGTGTTGGCAGAATGCACACTTCTCTCCTTTAACGAACAACTGATTCTGGGAGAGATGTTGGAGGACTTGCCGAACATGGTGTATACGGGTTTCACGTGAAGGGGAGTAGATGATAATATCGTCTATGTAAGTGATGATGTATTTACCCAGCATGTGTCTTAAAATGTCATTGATCAGACTCAAAACTGAGGGAGAGAAAGAAAGCCCATATGGTATGACGCAGTACTCGTAGTGGACACAGGTGGTGCTAAAGGCTGATTTCCACTCATCATCTTCCTGGATGTGTATTAGATTATATGCTCTCCGAAGGTCAAGTTTTGTGAAAATTTGGGCTGAACAAAGTTGTTCTAGTGCCACGGGAACCAGGGGTAGTGGATAATGGTATGTCACCATGATTTGATTAAGTCCACGATAATCTATACATGGTCGAAGTTCTCTCCCCTTTTTTCTCCACTCAAAAGAGCCCAGATGAAGCAGGAGGCATGGAAGGGCGAATGTATCCCTGTTACAGTGCTTCTTGTATATATTCCTCCATAGCATTTTATTTGTTGATGGAAAGGGGGTATGTCCTGTTATGCAGAGGCATGCATCCTGGAAGTAGTTCAATAGCACAATCATAGGGATGTTTCAGGGGTAAACCATTGGCTTTGGTCGATTAGCACTGTTAATAGAGAAACCACACCTGAGAGTTGCACTGTAATTGGCAGAGTGAAAGACTGGAGAGAGTGAGACTGGTCTATACTCACAGTTTCATAGCGGGGTGTGGGGCTCCTCCTCGAAGGTGGCGTGGGCTTAACTGTGGTTTTGGAGTGCAGAGGACAGAGTCCAATAACATGGTCAGCACTGCCTCAGTAGAAGCATCTGTGTTTGCAGTGTCTCCTCTCTCTCACTCACTCATTCAACTTGGTGTGCCCAAGCTGCATAGGTTCTGAAGGGGCGGAAGGCTCCCTGCCTCTCAGTAGAGGCTACAACTGTGAAGCAGGTGGGCAAATGGCTAGTTTGATCAGGGAATCAAGAATGAGAGGTTCATTGTGGCATGCAATTTCTGTGAGCACTTCGCGGTTAAGACCCTGTCGAAATGCGGCTTGGAGAGCAATGTCATTCCATCCACTTCAGGCCACAATAGTGTGAAATTCAAGGGTGAACTCAGACACTCTACCTGGACCTTGGCGGAGTGTGAGGAGGAGTTCACCCACTTCCTTGCTCTTGGGGGAGTGGTCGAAAACACATCTGTGAACCCTTCATAAGAAGCCATTGACTCGCCTCCAATCTCACATGGCCGTAGCCCACTTTAAGGCTTTTTCAGAGAGCAAATTCATGAAATGTGCAATCTTCTCAGATTCGGACATACCCCCGTAACAGGTGAAATATAAGGAGCACTACAAAAGAAATCCCTTACATCGCGATGCATCACTGGTGAATTTTTCCAGTATGGGCAGGGGTACTCAGAAGGTGGGGATGGGAGCTTGGGGAGCTGGAGAACCAATTGCAGTATTGGCAGTGAGAGCTTGAGAAAGGAAGTTGAGATTGTCGTTGAGATCCGCCAGACGCTGCTACTGCTCTCCCAGTAACTGTCCATGTGCCATGATAGATTGTCGCAATTCTAATTCTCCTCACGAATTCATCGTGTGGCGGCAAAGTAATCTGTCACAGTGGAGAGGCTGAGACTGATGCAAATGCAGAGAATTACTTCATAAAGTCCTTGTGAATGAAAGTCTCTTTTTAAAGGGTGTTGTTTGTGTGTGTGTGTGTGTGTGTGTGTGTGTGTGTGTGTGTGTATGTGTGTATGTGTGTGTGATTGGCAACAGCTGTGTGTGAACTTGTAGATTTTACTCAGTGGGTGTGTCTTTAGGACACCCAGAACTCTTCAAAATAGATTTTATGCACTTTCTCTCCCATGCCCTATTTAACCACCACCCTGAATAAAACAAAAGAGTAATTAAAGTAAATGAAATAAGTATGCAGAGCCTTCCTTCCCTTTTCTCTCGCCTCAGTTTTCATGCCACATTTATCATGTAGGAAAATGCCTCTTTCACTCAACGCACTACTTTCTCCTACAGTCTGTTACACACAAATGAAGTAATCACTTTTCTCCCTGTGGAGTCATTTGCATAATACAAACTTATTAAACTGGAGGTGATATTAAAATGCAATTCCACCAATTCCTTTTTAACTTTAGCCTAATTTACTTGTTGAGAAGTAAAAGTGTTGCAGTGTTTTGGAAAAATGTTGTTTTATAGACTAATTTAGTAACTTTCTTAACAACTTATTTACACTGTTTGTGAAAGAATGTAGACAATGTAGACCTCATTTTTTCATCTTTTTTCAATCAAACCCACCATCATCATCTTCAGTAACCATTTCAGGATCCCATAGTTCAACCCAAGTTTCAGAATTCCTAGGAGTTTTGACAACAACATTTGTTTAGCACCGTGAGACTAAATTCCAGTTAGCAGAATGACAAAGTTGCCTTTTTTATATATATTTATTTAATATTTTTCAGTGTTATTGTGATTGAATTGTACAGGGTTGACTGTCAAATGCATTGCAATGTATCAAGACCAACTGAACTGCACCATTATCAAGATGATAATGCAAAATGCAGGCATGTTGGCAAAAAAAAACCTAGAAAAGTGGTCTGTTTTGAGGAATCAAATAAAATTAATCAAACTCACTCAAGATCTGTAACACTGCCACGTACTGCATCATAAAGGGTTTTTTATTCTTTTTTAAATTTTATTATTATTATTATTATTATTATTATTATTATTATTATTATTATATTTTTTAGTTTTTACCAAATCCTGAATGTCCACTAGGGAGAGCTCTGTGTTAAACCACCTACTGCAATCATAAAGTTTTGTATATTTATTTTTTAAACAAAATCCTGAATGTCCACCAGGTGGAGCTCTGTTTCAAAGAATATTCAGGAACTAGACCCTGCTATCGTGGATGTCTTTCCTCAGGGATAAATTCTGATATGTCTTTAGAAGTGACGTTTACAAAACAACACTTAGTTGTAACTAGAAGAGCATGCTGTACCTATCGGTCAAAACCAAAACCTAGCATTTCCTGTTGTTGATTAACAGGTTTGGATTTTGGTTTGTAGTGGTCTGTTTTCTCCATTAGATAAACTTTTGTCTAATTAGAAATATGTTTGTGGCCTGAGACAGAAAGAAATTGTTCTGTAAAGGAATTAAAGAGCTGTTAAACTCCCTTCGGTTTGTGCCTTGGGGGAAGCTTTATGGTTTTAAAAACCTGAGTGTTTTCCATAATAGAGGGTTTCCCTTTAGGAGAAGTGTACACTTTCTAAATCCTTTTATAACCACTTTTAGTCTTAATTTCAACTAGATTTCTTTGGTCCAAAAAAATCTCTCTTCATTAAGCTATGTTGCACTTTTCTGTTGATCATACTGTAATTTTACAATATGACCAGAATTCTTTTAAGAATTCAGTATTGACATATGGAATCAAAATTGTGTTTTATATGATGAAGCATGCTGTACCTATCGGTCAAAACCAAAACCTAGCATTTCCTGTTGTTGATTAACAGGTTTGGATTTTGGTTTGTAGTGGTCTGTTTTCTCCATTAGATAAACTTTTGTCTAATTAGAAATATGTTTGTGGCCTGAGACAGAAAGAAATTGTTCTTTAAAGGAATTAAAGAGCTGTTAAACTCCCTTCGGTTTGTGCCTTGGGGGAAGCTTTATGGTTTTAAAAACCTGAGTGTTTTCCATAATAGAGGGTTTCCCTTTAGGAGAAGTGTACACTTTCTAAATCCTTTTATAACCACTTTTAGTCTTAATTTCAACTAGATTTCTTTGGTCCAAAAAAATCTCTCTTCATTAAGCTATGTTGCACTTTTCTGTTGATCATACTGTAATTTTACAATATGACCAGAATTCTTTTAAGAATTCAGTATTGACATATGGAATCAAAATTGTGTTTTATATGATGATGCATGTTGAATCCACACCTAAACATATTGGAACTGTTCATTCTAGCTACCTTAATTATCCCAGAGATAATTAAGGTAGAGATATAATTAATGTGTTTATAGTTAAAAGCTATATACTATATAAATAAACTTGAATTTAATTGAATAATTATCCCAGATGTTCTCATCTGATTTGATAAACATTGATTTCTTCCATAAAGATATGGATATGCCACCTTAAAATGTTGCGTGTGTTGTTTGTTAAATATCTTTATACTACAGCATTGTTGAATTCTCAAGTCTGATTGTTCAGAACGTGTTCATTTTCTATTACAGCAGCTCTGATAACAGGGCCAACTGTAATCCACATCACAGGTTTACAGTATATCAATGCACTCATTGTAATACAGTATCTTTTGAATAGTAACGGCTAATTCAGAGCGGACGCTCCACATAATCAAACCCTAATAGTAAATAGTAAAAAAAAAAAAAAAACGTTGTCACTTACCAAGAAAAATATCTAGTCATTGATATTGTAACGCTGCCACCAGATGTAAGCAGAGTAGTAATGGTCTTTACATTTTCTGTGCTTTCTCAGTAATGTACGTTTGTTTTTTGTTTTTTTAACTTCAGTAAAGAAAAAAAGAGAGGCTGGTAAGTGAACAGTTGTTTATAGCTGATAATGTAGGTGATAACAGGAACTGATTTGTTTCACAGACATTTCACAATGTAACAATATAAATGTTACAATAAATGTATAAAAAAAATGGTGTCATTCATTAATAAATTAAATTGTTGGCAATTACAATTGTCCAGCTAAAGGCCAGTAATGGTATAAAATACCCCCTATATCTGGTGATAGAGTTAATTCATGTACATCCATGAGATGTGATTTTAATCCCTCAATTCTTCATGATTTACCACTTACACTTGTCCTTTTCAGTAGTTTGTGTTAACATTTGTGTTGTGTATCACTTTATAATGCTGCTTCCATACATTAAACCTAATTCTGATACAATGGAGTACACGCACTATCAAAATAACAAACCACACATTAATCCTGATTAAACAAATACATATACTTGAAGCTTACAAAGCATGTTTGTCAAGCCCTCCTCAGGCCTTTCCATCACCTGCCCTGCACCTTGCACTGTGGAATGCCTAAACAGGGGGGAAGTGGGCATGTGCAATTCCCTTAGGAGTGCACCCACTTCCTCTTACATTAAACCCCTCTGAGTTTAAACTGACACAAATATTTCGCCTTCTTAGTGAACCTGAAAACAATAGTTAGTGGAGTCTATAAGCCCAGGCAGGAGTCGTTGTGATGAGCAACACCCCCTGTGGAGGTCAATGCATGCCTCACTTTCACTACTTCAAACAGCAAACATACCTTCCCTTCAGTGAGACACAAAAGACAACATGGGGAAAATGCTAATCATCTGCCCGTCAAACCCCAGCAAGGCTACCTGCTCTCTTGTCAGTCATCCAGTCAGGATCCGTTCTCAACATGCATGTTTATTTTTAATGTTTATTATTGTTTATTTTTGTACTTACGTGATAAGAATTCAGCCAGCCTAAATGCCTTTCCATCTAACAACCTTCATTCAAGCCAGCCTAATTCCCTCATCAAACCATTGATTTGCCTCACACTAAGACCTGCACCTTACACTGAGGAATGTCCTTACTGGGGGGTCTTCCTTTCTGTAAAGGTTGTCAACCCCCCCCGTCCGACCCCAGCCCTGACTTCCTCCCTGATCAGACCTCATGTGCCCCCCTGCAACTGCAAATAACCTGCATGTCATTCTTATCAATAGAACAAACATGTAGCTTCATTCCAACCTCTGCAGTGCAGTCCATGAGCCCAGTGAGGAGTCATTGTGATGGGCAATGACCCTTGCAGAGGGACAGTCAATGCGTGCCACACTTTCACTGGTTCAAAAGGCAAACATACCTTCCCTTCAGTAAGACATAAAAGACAACATGGGGAAAATGCTAATCGTCCACCCGTCAAACCCCAGCAAGGCTACCTGCTCTCTTGTCAGTCATCCAGTCAGTATCCTTTCTCAACATACATGTTTCTTTTTAATTGAGAAATACATTCTCCATCTATCCTGGATTACTGAATGGATGTCTTTCCAAAAATGTACTTATGTGATAAGAATTCAGCCAGTCTAAATGCCTTTCCATTTAACAACCTTCATTCAAGCCAAACTAATTCTCTCATCAAGCCATTGATTTGCCTCACATTAAGACCTGCACCTTAAACTGAGGAATGTCCTTACTGGGGGGTCTTCCTTTCTGTAAAGGTTGTCAATTCAACCCCCCATACCCCACCGCCCGCCCAACCCCAGCCCTGACTTCCTCCCTGATCAAACCTCACGTGCCCCCTGCAACTGCAAATAACCTGCATGTCATTCTTATCAATAGAACAAACATGTAGCTTCATTCCAACCTCTGCAGTGCAGTCCATGAGCCCAGTGAGGAGTCATTGTGATGGGCAATGACCCTTGCAGAGGGACAGTCAATGCGTGCCACACTTTCACTCCTGCAAATGGCAAACATAACTTCCCTTCAGTGAGACACAAAAGGCAACAAGTGGGAAATGCTAATCGTCCACCCGTCAAAGTCTCACAAACCTGCTTTGCTGACTGTCATGGCTACAGGGACGCAGGGCTTCTGATGGTTCCATTTGCCAGCAAAGAGAGACATCCTCTGAGGCTCAAATGGTGGCCCAGGAGCCCAGAACAAAAGTTTTGGGCCCCAGGGATATGGATACATTATTAGTATGCATGCCACTGTGTTCTCCCGTTGACTTCTGCACTGGTGACAAGAGCAAGATCCAGTCCTTTATTAAGCAATGGGGAGCTTATCTCATTCATCAGTGAATGCTCTTTTATGTATGCATTCAAATGAATGTTATCTCATTACTGCTGCATGTCCATATTTCTGCCAAGCATTGTTCTCCTAGGTTAGGAGGTGTTGTATAGGTTAAGTTTAAATTTGAGATCCAAATTTCAGAAATGAAGAGCGGGGACAATTCAGGTCAGAATTTTTAAAGGTTCTAAAGGGATAAAATAGCCCGTTGTGTGTGTGTGTGTGTGTGTGCGTGTGTGTGTGTATTTATATATATATATATATATATATATATATATATATATATATATATATATATATATATATATATATATATATATATGAATAATCTTTGCATGAAACTGACTATTGTCCCAAAAGGAGACTAGCAAACAGACATGAATTTGTTCTAGATGATTTCAGATATATTCTATCAGTTTCTACATTCTTATATAACTGCTCCCCATGACAGTACTGGGGTGAACATACAGACTAATTCATTGTGTCGTAGCCCCTTCATAGACCCATAATCAAATCCCCCTGTACCCCGCCTTGCACCCATCCCACCCCCAACCCCAACTTCTGGGGGCCTTGCAGGGAGAGAGGCAGCACGTCCTCCATTCAGGCACACACAGCCATCCACAAAAGCAGTGGTGACCCAAAGCCCATCCGTCACGCTGCCGCCCCCCGTGCCTCCACCACCCTCTCCTACAAAAAAAGAAGGAACAGGAGCAGCACTCACTCCGAACAGCCTTCCATGGAGCTCAAAACAGCCTGAACCAAGCAGCGCTTTTGTCTTCCCCCTTTGAGGCCCCTATTTACAATACAGCCAGCAGGAACAGAGAGAGATGGGAGTGTCCCATCCTAGGCAGTGGACCCTCCTTTGCCGGCCCTTTTGGCTCTGGTCACCAGCAGCATCTCTTGTGTTGCACTCTCTAAGGGGCTTGCCTGGCCTGCCCCCTATTGCGCTGAAACCGTAACAATAGACTGGTGTCCATTCACAGCCACACCGATCGGCCATTGCTGGACCTAAAGCGTCCACAGAGGTGATGCATTGATGTTGAAGAGTCTTAGCTTTGAGATGAAAAGTGCTTTTGCTGTGTGTGACATTTTTCGCTGCATTACAATGAGGAATGGTTTCAGTGTGAAGGGTTTTGTGTTACTATTCCACTTGTGTCACTGCTGCTCTGGCACTTGATTAAAATTCGGCACAAGTATTGAAACTCAGGATACATGGGAGTTAAGTTGACTGCTGCTGTCACAAGGCACCATTGTAATACATTGCTTGAGTTGTCTTTGCGTCTCTTTTATTCAGTATACAATAGCTTAAGAACAGTATCCTGTTTAGCCCTTAATGTAATACCAAAAGGGTCTCAATTTATACCTTATTATTCTTTTTAACGGGAACGTTCTTTTCTGTTCTGAATTATGAGTCTGGCTGACTTCAAATTCACCTCAGAGTCTCTTCACTGCTAATGTAAACAACCGTGCATGGGAACATTCTGCTATTCTGTCGTTCCTCTCTGTTATCCCTGTGGTGAGCAATTCAGCCGGCATCATGCCCTCAACTGAGCGGGCATGTGCCACTAGGCCAGAAGGGGCCACAACCTCAAATTACACTGAACCCCAATACAAGAACCCCGCTGTGCTGTGTGTTGAATCAAAAGAATAGTGGCACGCACTCATAGTGGAGGATGACAATGAATCTGTGTGCATATGTGTGTATGCGTGTTTGTGTGTGCATATGATTGAGTGAGTGTTTATGAATTAAGCACCCTGGGGGAAACGTTTGATTGGCTGGTAGGGAAATCCAGCTTGGCCCCTTTTCACAGCCCCTCTGATTGAGCTTTCTTCAGGATTTGCTATGGTTGTCTTGTCCTGCTGCAGCTGTCCTATAAGGGAAAGCAAGCATAGTGAAAAGGCCAGGCATGCTGGGAGTAAAGGTAACACAGGGTCGAAGGGCCTGTATTATTCAGTATTGTAGGGCATGACGCCTCTCATTAACTAATGCTATTTGGGAGAGTGGGAGAGAAAAATTGCAATGAATGAACGAATGAATAGGGCAGAGAGAGATAGAGAGAGGAATGGGGCATGAGAGAAAAAAGTGAGAAAAAAGAGTGGAAATTAAGATTTGCTTATAAAAACATTGGAGCTGTCCTGCATAATTAGAGTTACTGCATGCATTTAAATGGGCTGAATGTGTGTGTGTGTGTGTGTGTGTGTGTGTGTGTGTGTGTGTGAGCACATACATCATGCTTGCTGGAGGTCGTAGTCCAGCGTATGCCCTGCAGGGCTACATGTTGCTAGGCAAAGCATACTGACTCAGTTGGAGGTAGATACACAATGCTGCAAGGCCCATTGGTCCTGATGAAAATAAATGAGGTGCCAGGGCATCTGTGACATCCCGGAGCTCAAATGGAGTCTCTCAGTAACCCTTCAACCTGCCATTTTGAATTATAATCTGAGAGCGAAGGCCAGTTATTACTTTATTGTGTCACTTGGGAACAGGGTGCCTTTTATAAACCATATCAAATGTGTGAGTGTGCCAGTAAAACTGTCTTTTTGATCAGATGCATCTGATAAGCTGTATCTCTGAAGGAATTTGAAGAACTGTAGCATTGCAGCATGGTGGTTATTTTTCAGTGTTTATCAACTTGTTTGACTAAATCTGCAGTCTTAACTTGATTGATATAATTTTTTTGTTTTTGTCTTAAACTGTATACCTAGTGTCAAAAACATTCCAGTCATTTCTGAATATCCGAAAAAGATAGGAATTACCGAAAAGTCTATATATTTATTTATAGAGCAATCGACTTTTGAATACACATTAGCAGTTCAATCTGTTCAATTTATCTACTGATTTCAGAACAGTGAGTATTGCACACTGAAAAGGAAAAGATGCTCAATATTTAACTCGTCTGTTCCCAGATCAGTTGTGCTGCTTGTTCAGTATTGACCCTTGGTGCCCTGGGATCATTCATGTTAATAGTATCTTGGCCATGCTGTTCCGAGGGCTCCTGAGTGTTATAAACCCCGCAGCAGCCTACTGTCAAGGGTCAGTTCGGCCACACGCTCAGGTCAACCCACGACCTTGTGCCCTCTGGCTGAGCCCTTGGAGATTTTTACTCCAAACGGTGGTGTAATTATCTGCTTATTGCAGGAGCGCTAAGGCCTGAAGAGTGCTCTGCACCCTGTAATCCACAGCCCTCATTAGCCCTCGAACCCTTTCTCCAGCCTAAGAGCACACAAAGAGCCCTCAGCTCCTCCAGCAGAGAGAGGCTTCATCTTGGACAATAGAGGCTCCCCCTTGTCCCTGAGCGGAACATAGGCCTTGCTAGGAGTTTGAGCAGCAGGCCCCACACTCCGTTAATCTGAGGGATTCAGCATACGGCTCGAGTCGCTCTTCTAAATCCTTCTGCAAAAGGATATGGGGCAGCAGTGGCTCTCAGCGGTGATTGGGAAGCTTTTATTGGAGTCAGTGTGGATTTTAGGGGCATAATGTACTCCCCAGTAGCTGCTACTGACAGTCTGCTCACTGGGCAACCTTAATAAGATCCTAGGCTGCATTGAGTAAAGAGCAGAAGGAGGTGTTAAGTCAAAAATATGGCATGCTGTGGCATTTCCTGGGTCACACACTAAGACAGGATGGTTGTACCTGGATTACGGAGGACAGAGGAGTTTTAGGAATGCAGAGACAAAGCAACAGGTTAAAAAACAAAAGAAAACAAAAACACTCTGCATTACCTTAAACATAAACATGATCTGCTTCATCAGAAATGCAAAGAGGGAAACCCCATTTATAAACACACCAAACAAGTTTTGTCCTCTGGCATGGCTCATTTAGTGTTGTAAACCAAAACATTGAAAAATTCCAGTTCTGGAGTTTGGAAAGAAGTGGTCAGTAAATTCTAAGAAACTGAAACGGATTTGTTACTGCAGTCTAGATCTTGATAGAAGTCTAGATAGCTTTGGCAGTGTGTACACTTTAAATAGTAGCATGTTCTATCATGTTTGTGTAAATTGAATCAACCAGAGGTCATGAACTATATATATATATATATATATATATATATATATATATATATATATATATATATATATATTTATATATATATATATATATATATATATATATATATATATATCTTTTTTTTCTACTGTTTATTCATGTTCAGTGAATTTGGTCTTGACATAGAAGTGACACTAAAATATATTTGAAGGTGAGCTTTAAATTTGGATCTGTCTGTGCATGTTTGGACAGTACAAAATTTCTCTAAATTGATTAATCGCACATTAAAATAATTTGATGCATTTTCACTTTTTTAAATATATAATTTCTGAAAACCCCCTAGGTTTTGTCAATGCTGAAATTGGAATAAAGGGGAATCATATAATGTTTCCAGTTCATATTAACAATTTTTGTGGATGTTATTTTAGATGTTATTTTATATTTTGGGCTTTAAATTATGATTAAAAAGCATAATTATAACATTGAAACAGGAAAATCTATAGTTTTTCTTTAGTAACTGTCAAATGTTGACAATATTAAATTTATATTCATACAGTAAATCAATTATATATGCTAGAATCTTGTCATACCTTATAGTTTTATCATTTTTAAAAATATGATGGCCTAAATATGATCAAACCTCCTTCAGTTCAGTTCAGTTCAGTTCAGTTCAGTCTTTTACAGTACATAATTAAATTTTCCCTGTTTTGCCATGTTGCATTTCTTTTCTTGGGTTTTCTTACTGTAGATATTTTTTATATTCTATTATCTTGTCTTTGGTCCTCTCTAAACCTCTATATTTATTCAAGTGCAGTATTCTGTTCTGCTCTGTCGCATATTTAATTCTCTTTAGGTGGCTCACTCTCTCTGAAATATTCTCTAGTGGAAAAAAACAACATTCTAACATTTTGTACAATGCATTTACAATGTACACATGTATGTACAATGCACATGGTTTACAGAGAACCTGACTTTGTCAACTGAATATCACTACCAAATCAAGCATATCAATAATGATGAAGCCCAGATTGTTCTGATAGATTGTTCTGATATAAACATAATTATCTATATTTTGACTGTTCCTGTTGTGGCAATCTTAAGATATGTACGTAGTAGATCTCTGACAGCCATTGATTTTCATGCAAGTCATGAAAAACACACTTAATTTGATTTAACATTGCATTTTGTATTTTGTAAGAGTTTTCTGACTTTGGAACAGTTTTATTTCAAAATTTTGAAGGACAACTATTTACCATGTGATCCAGATCCAGAGCAAAAAGTTTAACACTTTTTAATTACAAGTGTAACGAATTGTGCCATTAGTATAGATACAAATTGGCGACTACATATTTCAGTCATTTCAGTACCCATATTACAAATAATATTAGGGGGGAAAAGTATTAAAATTATTGCAAAAAAAAAAAAAAAACCCTACGTTTTTAAATATAAATACATGCATTCAGTGAAAACATTCAATATACATAAGTATTTTTACCCACTTTTTCAAATATCAATTAATTGTTTTATTTTTCTGATTGTGTCAGTACTCAAGTATTAAATCTGATGTTTATAAATATGCTTTAACTGCCTGTTTATGCCTTTTTACACCTTTTTACATCTGTGAGCAAGCCTAAGACTTGCAAAATACCCATACAGCTTTCCCTGCTGCTTTCTCACTGGCTGGTTTCAGAAGACCATGCACTGCATAGTTATAGCTGCATTCACTAAAACCAAATGGTTTTATCATGCTAATCAGTTTATTTGGTGCTGAGACAGCTAGCCAAAGTCAAGCCCAGCACCATGCCTGGATGAAGATGACTGAGGATCCTGTCAAAATGGATGAACATCTAATGAAAATACTTCACTCATGTAAACCAGTGCTAATCAACTGCACATTCCACTATTTATTGCCAATTTAGTTCTCATATTCCTCATATTCCTATATTTGTTATTTAATGAGCTAGGCTTCCTATATATTGCTACAAATATGTAATAATTTTCATACAATCTCTCAGAATTAAGGTACCAAATGGTACTTTCCTTGTTCCTGGCTGGTACCATCAGAGGTGTATCTAGTGTCCCTTTAGTATGTGTCTTTATACCTTTTTACTTTTAATATAATTAAAGGTGCATAACCAGACCATATCAACCACCTATAAAGCATTAGTCTAAAAGTTACATGCACATGCACCTTCCCAGGTAAAAGATGGATATGAAAGGTACACTAGCAACAAGGTAAAGTGTAGCATATTAAGACAAATGAAATGTCCCTCTCTAGCCCATTTTCTGTAGAAGAATCTCTGCCCGTAAATCATAAATATGGCTGGAATTAATATACTGATAATATGCATCTCACAAGATGTTAAGGATGAATCCTAGTAATCCAGGAGGGATGAAAAAGTGATATGGGAGTTTTACAAGCAGAATTATTGTTGTTATGCTGTTTTTAAATGAAGGATAGCACCCCCTTAAATCTTTGGTCAAAAGGCTTTGAAAGAGTCAAAAGCAACTCTGAACTTTTTTTATTTCTATCATAAGCTTTCATACAACTAGAATTGATAAAATAAAATAATTGTTGTAATTGCACAGACATTTGAATGAAACTTTTAAAAGAATTTTTACTTTTCCAAACAGAGGATGGTTGGTCTGCCTCAACCATTGTGCAGTAATTGGGTTATGAGTAGTATAGAGATGGATGGACAAAGTTCAAAAGAGTACTAGGTTGGGGACAATTAGACAAAGAAACTTTTTGCTTGACCATCCCTAATTGGCCACCCATGGCTTATGGCCATTCACCTTTCACATTTGATCTCAAACAGCAAAATAATAATTAAAAAAGAGAATGAGAGATGGATGGATAAAAGCCACCACATTGAGACTCTGACTGTCAAAAATGGATTTTCAGTTGTAACAGTCTGTAGTATTCTTTAATGTCATGTTTTCTATCTTGCTACATGTTTTAGCAACACTGCTGATGAGTGACTGGGTCTCTGAGATGTGTCGGGTATGTGGGCTGGGTTAACAGGGTTAAGCTTAAGGTGTGAAAGGGGGTTGGGGATCAAATGCTTTATATGTTGGAAACCTTTTCAAGCCTGTTCATGAAAGCAGAGAAATGATTGGCTTATTCTTCTTTTCCTTTTGAGAAAAAGAGGGAACATCTGAAAAGGTCTCGGCAACCCAGTGGCATTCCATAGCTCACTGCTTTCAAACTTTTTTCCAAGCAGCCTTTGATAGATGAGCAAAAGATGATCCAATTATTTTATTTACTAATTAGCCCCAGTGGAATCTGGCTCTGTCCTTGGTCTAGCTGGCCTCTTTAAAGTTCCCCTGTCCAAAAGGCCATCTTCATTTCTCCAGCAAGAGAAAAGGATAAAGACAAAGGTAATTTGATTTTCAGTCTTTTTCCATATGCTAGCTGGCCTGTGCGGTCAACCAAAGCCCCCCGAGACCAAGCCAGGGCATTTCAAGCAACAATTATACATGTCACCCCCTAGAAAACAAACATGCTGAATCTAGTTAAGGGGAGGACGGTGGAACAAATAATGCAGGAGGAATCTAGTGACCCGCAACAAACACAGCCAAACAGCAGCGCCAGTCACAAAGCTAGGGAGAAGCTTTGTCTTTCTTGGGCCCAAGCACTGGCAAGGCAAGATAAGAAATGGTATTGATAAACAAAAAGGACTATTTATTCTTTTGGGGTTTTTTCCCAAGGTTTGACTTTTGAGGGGGCAGGATTTGCTTAAGTTAAGGAACAAGATGATGAGATTACACATATTTGAATACAAAACACACCAACTGTTTTTAAGGTAATATGAGCAACATGGTGTGACTTACTGACTTGGAACATTAAGTCAAGCAAATGAGGTGTGTGTAGATAGAATATAAAGGATGCAGTTGGGTAAAAACTTGGTTTGGCTGATGAATCTGGAAGTGGGTTATGCTTATAATGAGCCTTCTCCATTGGGAACTTGGCTTGGCTTGAATTGTGTGGTTATGTGACACGGTGCACCTCGGTAGCATGCTTTGTTGAGGGAGACTTCTGCATCATGCACTCATTAAACCTCGCCTCAATTCGTGCCCGCGAGAAAGCTTGGCTTTCTCTGCACCAAAGGAGCCAGCGTATGGATTCAAACCAAACAAGGATGCCATTAAGTCCCACAATGCACTGAATGAAGGGCTCACTTCATTGTAAAGACAAAGCCTGCAGGGAGAGTGCTCTGTCTGGCTTAAAGTAGGGGGGAGTGTTTAATTAAACTTTGGAAAAAGCTGAAGGTGCATCTGAACCAAATGACCCTCCAAGTGAATGGGGGATTAGGCCGGTGGATGAGAGCAAGTTCATTAAAGAAAGAAGAGAGGAAGGAGAAGCCCTCAGTAGAGACACAGAGCTTTAAGATGCTACTACCACTATAGGCATGCAACTATGAGCAACTCAGTAATTACATTATAGCATTAAATGCATACCAACTTCTTAAGGAGATTACCATAATGTCAAATACTTTACAGACAAATAAAATATTTTTGTAGAAGGCTAAAGCAGTTACTTTTTAGTTACTTTAACTAAAAAAAATTATCATAGAGCCAAATGTTAACCATTATGACTTTTCTACCGAAATGCTTAAAAATATTACGAGGTGCCCTTAGGGCTGGAAATGTTCTTGGCATTAAGACAGAATTTCAGCCCTAGGTGTCAGCCTGGAGAACACAACCAGGGCTAACACTAAAATTGTACTGCCTACACTATAAAATATATAAAATGGCTCAAAGTGGCACCAGAATACTGTGTTTGTACCATTACTTCTATAGTGCAACTGCAGTGAAGAAGGGCATAATATGGTAATAATGATACCTCTTTATATATTTAACACATTGGTCCATTTAAGACCAACTACAGGCCAACAACAGTGCTTACAAACCATGTTCCTATACTAGCTTTAAATTTTGTAAACATTGCTCTATTTTAAGCACTACCCGAAATACAGAACATAGAACTTTATGTGGGTACAGATGCTCAAATAGGCCCAACATCTGTGCAAGTCTGTGGACATTCCAGGGCCTTTGTAGAAATTAGCAGGGAGTATAGCTCCTGTTGGAAAGCTGAATTGGTGCATTAATAATTAACCATATCCCCATTTCCTTCTCTCTCATAGAACATCTCAGTGCTGACGCTTCCAGGGTAGGCCTCTGAGGGAGGACGGACTTCTTCATTTGGAGCATAGGACAATGCAGCACACCGCTTTTGTCCCTTTGATATCCTGCTGGGCCACAATATGGCCAGTCAAGGATCAATGAGAGCACACAATAGCCATTACCCCACAGTTTCTGCAGGCTTTTAGGGAAGACGCGGGGCGGACAGCTTCCAGACGGCATGGTGTCTGGGCCACACTGGGTGAAGAAGGAAGAAGGCAAAGGAAAGGCTGAGAGGAGAGAAAAAGAGAGGCTGTAGTGGAGGGGAGCAGTCATGGTAGGTTACTTTTTCTTGAAACTGAACTTGGATCGTGGATCAAAAAAAGAAAAAGGATCCTAGCATGTCCTTTTTTCCCCCAAATAATATACACAAGCAGTATTTATATGAATGGCAGTTAAGCATTTAAGACAAGGTTATTTCCTCAATGTTGGAGCAATCCAAATAAATTATTCTATAAGTTCATCTAAGATATTGGAATGGATTTGTTCATATTAATACTTTTCCCCTTAATAAACACTTAAGGAATTTTTTTATTATTATTTGAGCCATTCCTTTGCACAAGCTCAATCCTTTCTAGAAAAGGACAGATGGCCGTCCGTGCCATACATATCATCATGCACTGAGAGACTCTTTGGTCCCTGTTTGACAGGATGTGATTTCTCAGTTCAGTCAAAGCTTGTGAGAGGCCCAGGCCCCATCTTTTGTGTAAGCGATGAGTGCATGAATGAAGAAAGTGGCAGGGAGAAATAAAAGGGAGACTGCCAAAAGGTGAACTCCATGTAAAGAGACAGCATGGAGTGGTGGTGGAATTAGTACTATACACTTTCAGGCATGCTGCTAAGGTTGGACACTGGTTTGTGGGCTCCTGCCATGAAGTGGACTCGATCTCTGAATGTGGACACTGAGTTTTTAAAGATGGCATGCATGCTGAAACACCACCGCTCGCTGTGAATGGAGGACAGCGGCAGGAGACCTTTCTCCTGGAACCTTCCACCATCTGCCAACACTGAGGCTCTGAGTATTTTGTATGCCTGAGTTCAACAGTGTGCTAAATCAACAGTGTGCTAACATGCATGTACATAAGTGAAGTTTTCATCTGTGTGTCGTGGTTCAAACTTTGAATTAAGAAAATAAATCAATGAAACTTCAAAAATGGAATAAATCCTGTAAAATAAATTGATAGATACAGTGCCCTCCACTAATATTGACACCCTTGGTAAATATGAGCAAAGAAGGCTGTGAAAAATTGTCTTTATTGTTTAATGTTTTTATGCTTTGTTCAAAAAGTTCACAAAATACTCATGGATATCAAACAACTGCAAACAAAACACGGGTTTATAAAAAAAAAAAATCTTTGTTAAATATAGGTGTGCAACAATTATTGGCACCACTATGAATTTATATGAGAAAAATATATTTGAAATATATTCCCATTGATATTTTGCTTTTTTTAGTACACCTGGGTGACTAGGAACAGGAAATTGTTCAACCATGACTTCCTGTTTCACAGGGGTATAAATATGAGGTAACAGGTAGGCCAAATTCCCTTAGTCATTCATAACAGTGGGTAAGATCAAGGAATAAAGCTGTGATGAGTGACAAAAGGTTGTTGAGCTTCACAAAATGAGAAGTGGCTATAAGAATATTGCCGGTCAAAAGTTCCAGTCAATTGAAAATGTTATGAATCAACCTGGAATTGGATGTGTGTCTATATTGTCTTGACACACTATGAAGAGGATGATTCAAATGGCCAAAAAATCTCCAAGGATCACAGCTGGAGAATTGCAGTTAGTTAGTTGCATCTTGGGGTCAGAAAGTCTCCAAAACTACAATCCAAAGTCACCTACATCACCACAAGTTGTTTGGAAGGGTTTCAAGAAAAAAAGCCTCTACTCTCATACAAAAACAAACTCAAGTGTCTTCAGTTTCCCAGACACTACTGGAACTTCAAATGGGATCGGGTTCTATGGTCAGATGAAAGCAAAATAGAGCTTTTTGAAATAAATATTAGAGCTGGTTTTGGCACACACACAGAGAGGTAGCCATATGGAAAAGTACCTCATGCCCACGGTTAAATGTTTTTCTACCAGAGATATATTTGGTATATATATATATATATACCAAATATATTCAGTTCACATTTGTTCCCTTTTGATTATAGCCATCATATAACCAAAGCTTACAATAAGCCTGCACACACCCACATGAACACTATAATAGCTGTGTGTGTGTGTGTAATGCTAAAATGTGGTTTATTTGTCTAATTGCTGTGTACCGTGTGCCTTGAAAGGAGAAGTGCCCACAGTAAATGGCATGGAGCCATTCAGAGAACAAGCAGAGACAGCAACCTTAAACGTCCTGTTTTGTCTGAGATCCATATCTGAGTCAAAAGCACAACAGACACTAAATAATCCTAAACTCTTGTGGCATAGATGTGCTTGGAGTGGCGGTTAGAGGAGCGTCACCACGTTTGAAAAGAAGACTGGCTTCCCCAAACACAGGTTAAATTCCAACACACACAAACAGAGCTATGTTATTGGTAATATACCACCATATACTGATCTCAATTAGTCAAAAGAATTAGCCTGAAAACATGTCATGTGATTTCAGATAAGTTTAAAGTCATATCACTCTAAAGACATGAAAGGAAGTAGAAAGTTAAAAGCATGGTCCAAACAGTCAAAGGCAAGCATGGATAGGAGACATGTTGGATCATGTTTGAATTGCTCCTGGAAATAATAATTCTGAGTAAAGTAACTGAAATAAACAAACCTTTTTTGTTGTTGTTGTTGTTAAATAAATGATATTTGGCAACAAAAGCTAAGGTCAGCATCTATTGTGATCACAGATAAGATGTGATTTATTATCTCTATGGTTCATTACTGACATTTACATTTGACATTTCTTTTTTTTTTTTACCGTTCTGCTTCATTTAACTGAACAAGACTGAACAAATACACAGAGTAAAAGGACGTAGTAAAGGACAATTAAAAAAAAAAATAGAAGACACTGCATGGTTTTCCCTAATAGACTCTGATTAAGTGTATTTAATTTAATATCCTGGTTTTAAATATATATATTTATTCTTTTTTTGTGTGAAATGAGGTTTGTCAGTCTAATCTGAACAGAAGTGTCATAAAGAGTTCAATCAAGCACAAGCACATGATCTGGACAGAAGAATGCCTTTAGATGTGTCACTTCAAATTTAAAGTTTAACAACAATGATTGCTGATTCTCTAAGCACATATCAGACAAACCCTGCATGCCCCCCCCACACACACACACACAACAACCGGTAAAGAGTCCTGCCAAAAACACTCTGTACTGTAATTTCATTTGATGTCTCTAATTTGTCAACTATGTCTAATTTGACATTCTTTGGCAGCTGAATTGGTAATGCAAGTACTCTTAGTGTACCATAAACACAAACGTGAAGGTGGATTATTTTGAACGGAAGCATTTCCCATCCCACATGCAGTAAGTGGCAAGGCGTTTAGAAAGGCATGCGACGGTTTTCTTCTTGTCTCAAGTGTCAACAGAGCTGGGGGCAAAGCGTCTGTCTCAGGATACATTCCTCTGAACACCCCATTTACACTGTATGTAAATAACTAGCACTGCATGAGCACTGTATGTAATCTAGACATCTAGTAACTGACTATTGTGTCTGTAGATTTGTTTTATTAAATTTGAGGAACAGAGAGCATGGAGAACAGACAGGTCAAGTTAAATCTCAGTGTCCTAACTTATAGCCTACAGCAACCTGATAATGACCTGATAATGTCTGACAAAAAAGCAAATCTGAAGTTCTCCACAACAAATTTATCTCACTTCTTGATACATTTTTTCATAGCTTTTTTCAAGCTCTGCTCTATGTTTTTTTTTTATTGCAAATAGAGATTTTCTGTTTCCCAATTTTGTAATGCACCCATTTTCAGTTTAGAATGCCATCAACCAAATAACCATCCAAGTTATGTATAAAAAGAATGAAAAATTCAGGAACAAGAGACTTAATAGGTTTAAACGCTAGTATTTGCATGATAGTAGACTTATCTCTTAGCAATGAGAGGGGAGAGGCCTAGAGCCCCTAAAATTCCACTCCAAACAGAAGAGGTCTAATTGAGCGAATTGAATATTCAAGCTGGTCCTATCATAACAGCAAAGGAGTGAAAGACACATCAAGAGACCAGTCAACCTCAATTCAACCTCAAGTCAGTGCTCTACAGAACAACTGACCTTGAAAATATAGCAACAAGGCATTTTACTATCGTTGCTACTTACTATTAATTTCATTTAGGTACAGAGACTTTAGAGGTGAAACATGTCAAATAAGGCTTCATAGAGTTATGTTTCACAATGAGTGAAGGTGAAAATATGTTTAAAAAAAAAAAAAAAACAATGAGCCAATGAGAAATGACAAAGGCTATACTATAACTAAAGCAGCAACTACCTTCCATCGTCAAATGCACCCAATACCCCAGCGACCCCCACCAGACGCCTCTGCCATTCAGACCCCCTCTCTGCTCCTCCCAGGGCCTCCATCCTCAATCCCTCATTCACAGAGGGAGGCAGCAAAGGAGGGGTATTGATATAATGAGAGAAAGAGAGAATGAGAGAAAAAAATAAAAGAGAGCACAGGCCTGATTAGAGCCTGAATTCCATTATGTCTCTTGTGCACGATGGACAAATAAAAGGCAGTAATAAGAATGAGTGGAGAGGGGCCTGCAGGAAGCACAAAACCTTCTAACACACAAGCAGAGATGATCCTGCAAGGAAACAGAGCCTGATAGTCAAATATTTGAAAATACACTACATTGACTGAGCAGACGCATTGTGATGCATATAATTGTATATCGGCACAAGCAAATATTGGCCTTGAGAACACACCAGAATGTGTGTAGACAGAGGACCAAAGAGAAAAACACAACAACGCAGGAAATTACCTGCTGCAGGCAGACCTATAGCTGAGTGGCATTTAAAAATAAATTATGTTTGCTTTGCATAATTGCATTATGGATGTTAAGTGTGTTAAATGTGCTGAGTGTGTTTTCTTGAACCAGGGATTTTGTTATGTCAACATATAAATTCACCCCTTGTTTATAATGGAGAGTGTGTAAATAATTGCTTACATTTGTATATTTGTCTTGGGAATAAACACTATATATATTCTATACCAATAAAATACCAGAGTTCTTTCTGAATTGGTTGATTTTATGACATGATGATGTTGTTGCCCAAATAATCAACTGTTGTTTGAAACGTGAAGATCACTACCTCAGAAGACCTCTACAGTAGCGAGGGCTAGCACCTGCCTAGCTGTTGACACAAACCCTTTTGAGCCCATATCTTTAATCATCAAGCCTCTGATAAATGAGGTCTTGTATTCAGGCCGATTCTATCTACAGTGTTACGCTAAACACACAGATTGTTAATCATGGGGTGATAAGGGGGCACCTGAACGTCAAGCCAATGATTAAACCTGCAAGCTGGGAAGGCCAAGGGGCCATGCATACACTCGCACTACATGGCTTGCAAATCAGTACCTGCACAAAGTAAACAGAATTTTTACACCTACATCACTGTAGAAAATCATATTTGCTTTAAGTACTGATTCACATGCTGTATACAAACTGTAACTATGCAAATGCCTATGTACAACCCTACAACAATGTTTGCTTCTTAAAGGGGTTCCAAGCAGCCCCCTTAAGGAGCCCGTAACTATCCAATAAACTCTTGAGAGAACTTTTTCCCAAAGAGAGTTTTGGGTTTTTACATGAATGTATAGTATCACACTTCCATTCAACACTCATTTTTCTATTCATTATATAATTCTTAGCCAAATAAACCAGGCACCAAAGATCATTTTAGATCCTTTACATTTTACATTTATGGCATTTGGCAGACGCCCTTATCCAGAGCGCCTTATAATTATCTAATTTTTTATACAAAAGAGCAGATAAGGGTTAAGGGCTTTGCTTAAGGGCCCAGCAGTGTTTAATTTAGTTTAGTAGTTTAGTTAGAATTTTTAAGTACTTTGTGCAAGCAAGTACAACATTAAAACACCATAGGCCATGCTGTTTAGAAAAATCATCAATGACAGTGTGCTGGGATGTTACCTCTCCAGAGTTGATTATTTTCCTATAACGGTATATCCTGAAGTGTCTTACCACACAGCAATTTGCCAATGCTAAACATTTTATTTTTCATTTATTAAAGAACCTGTTATAGTTAGTTCCTGCTATCACTTACATTATAACAGCTGTAAACTGCATTGTTGAATTCTTGATTCTGATTGGTCAGGAGGCCTTCTTCGATATACTGCTTTGACAGTTGTTCTAGCACCAGTCGCAGGTTTTATTTTATTGCACTTGTTATAATACGTTATCATTTCTATGGTAGCAACTTACACTGAGACTTTAACAGATTAAAAACATGTATAATTGTAATTGTTATGGTGAGATTTTCAAGACTATTTATTTAATAAATAAATAATAAATAAAATAATTTATTTTGTATTTTCTGGAAGGAGTCTCCAGTGTCATTGCTTTGTAACAGTCAGCAGTAAAGCGGTTCCTTCACGTTTTCCGAAACAGGAAAGATTTCAGAAAAAAATAGCTTTTTTGGTACCATAACTAGCTGCAATTTTATCTTATTAACTTGAAGAGAGAAAGAAGGTAAGGAAAAGACTGTTTATAGCTGTGATAATGTAAGAACAGGAACTTTCTTGGACATTTCACAACATTAGAAGTAACTGAAACATATAAAAAGCACAAGAATTTCTATACATTTAGAAAGTTATTTATTGAATTTAAGATTCAATGGAGATAAGATTGAGTACTGTATACTGTACCAGTGGTGTACAGCAGTCTGTAATCTAGAGTGGCACTCTTGTTCTCAGGTGAACTTTTCGGTAAGTTATTGGTGTGTACTGTCACACCACATGACCATCATCTGAATCAGAAGGAAGATCACTGTGTAGAAACTGGAATATGGATTAAATGTAACATGGGCAGTTTTGTCTGAATGATAGAAGGTTCAGATGATGAGCAGGACATTTAACTACTAAATTAATATTGGAATTGTAACCAATTACAAAAACTTGGGGAAAAAACGGTCACTGACACAATGTTTCACGATGAACCAACCATGCAAGCCATGAGTTGCCATCATAGCTGATCATCAATATTGAAAAACAGTTAGTCAACACAGCTGACCACTATGTAATAAGACAGATAAAGGAAGAGAATTTCCAATCATCCATTATACATCAGTCTTCATCCATAAGGAGAAAGTTAGTTGACTGTTGAGCTTACTTCGTGCCGGCTGAATAAATTCAGAGAGCCACCCACAAAGCGGACCTCTAATCAGTGCAGCTCTACAAACAAGCAGAAGCCATGGAGATATTAGACGGCTCACAACAATGGAAGTGTGGCTGTGTGATAGGAGCAAGACAAGCGTATTTGCTTATGTGCCCCCTGATCAGTCCACAGGGAGACTCCAAAATTACACGCAGGTTTGTAATACCAGCCAGTCTTTGGTATGTCTTTGGTATGTCTTTGTATATCATAATGCTGTGATTCCTTTTTGTCCAGTGAGCCCATCAAAGTGTAGTACACTGAAGGGTTCTCTATAATTGTCATGTAATGGAGGCTGAGACAGAAGCAAGTGCAGGTATGGCTAAAACAATACGAAGTACAAGGATCAGGCAGAAAACAAAGTCCAAGGCAGGCTAGGGTCAAACAATCAGTGAAACAGGCAAAACTAGGCAGAACAGAGAATCAAGGTCAACAGGGTAAACAAAGTCCATAACCAGAAAAGCAACCATGAGCTTGGAAATACAACAGAGACTAAGCAACTGAGTGTAATACTTCGCGAAGACTAAGTGTTGAACAGTCTCTTATATGTGTGGTGTGATTGTGAGTGTAAATTGGATGCAGGAGTGCGATTAGAATGAGAGTGAGTGTTCTGGGAATTGCTCCAGGTTTCCCCGTGACCCTGAAGGAAGGATAAGCTGTATAGAAGATAGATGGATGGATGGATGGATGGATGTTCTGGGAATTGCAGTCCATGGCGGCCATGTTTGTAGGCCGCAGTGCAGTATGGGAAATGTAGTCACAGGTTCGCTGGGAAATTGTGTTATAAGGTTCTCATGTTTTTTATATATATATATATATATATATATATATAATATCTGGGGGTCTCCTCAACCACCACTAGTGTGTAGCATCCACCTGGATGATGCAACAGCAGCCATAGTGTGCCAGAATGCCCACCACACACCAGATATTAGTGGAGAGGAGAATGATGTAGCCAATCACAAGATAAACACTCTTGATATACAATTCTACATAGAACACATAAGAGTTTGCTCTGATAGGGAAACTCTGTTATATGTTTGTACATACAACATTTAAGGGTTCTCTCTGATATTGAAATTCACTCTTATAGATTTTTACAAATTTTAGGGGTTCTCTTTGATAGGGAAACTTTGTTATAAGTTTGTACATAGAACACTGAAGAGTTATTTTTTATAGCCAAACATTGTTATATATATATATATATATATATATATATATATATATATATATATATATATATATATATATATATTAACTTTTAAATGTTCTCTCTGATAGGAAATGCACTGTTGTAGGTTTGTACATAAAACATATAATAGTTTTTGAAAGTAAAACTTTGTTATTTATTTCGACATATAACTTCTACAGGTTCTCTCTGATGGGGAACTGCTCTTCCAGGTTTCAACATAGAACTTGTATGGGTTTTCTCTGATAGGGACACACTCTGTTATAGGTTTCTACATAGAACATCTAAGAGTTTTCTCTGATAGTAAAAGGGATGGAAAATAGGGAACCTTTTCGATAGGAAAACACAGTTGTAATGACCTACATAGAACCTTTCAATATTTTCACTAAAAAAAAAACCCTCGCTGATAATGAAATACTGTTTAAGGGGGTTTAGAACATTCAAGGTTTTTTTTCTCTGATATGGAGACACTACTATAGGTTTCAAAATAGAACCTTTACATTTGTTTTAATATGGACCCCTCTATTAAAGGGAAACACACTGCTCTGGAGGTAAAGTGTAAAGGTAAAGGTAAAGTGTTTTCTCTGATGGCGAGCCCTCTCTAATGGTGGAACATTCTGTTTCATTTAGAAGAAGAGGAATATTGAGGAATACGTTTTTGATGGTTTTTTTTTTTTTTACTGTTTTTCTTTATTTGAGAAAATAAAAGAAAGAAAACATACATATGTCAGTATATCTTTGTTTTTATATCTTTATATTTCCATACTTTCACTCACATCACATTATTGAACATTGTACTCTTTTCACTCTATTCATTTGACATTAATTGATGAAATGAAAACACTTGTTGGTCATGACCTTGCTGTATTTTAAAGAAAGAGTGTGCATTCTGCATCTCACTTTGTATTGTTGCTTTACTGCCTATAGTATTCTGAATGCCTCACTTTATTTTAGTAAGTTTTACTTTTAAGTTGCTATTGAGCCTTGAACACTAGAGTGTAATGATGAAGGTTAGTTATGTCTGAGGGAGGGGGGAGAGTTGGCCCTGTGCCAAGACCGTCAGCTATTGTGTGTAGAAAGGAGCGTGTGAGGAGGGTGCGTGGGTAATTTAAGACCGCTTTTAGCATGCACAGTCAGTGAGAATAAATCATCTGCTCTGCACACAATCACACAGCATAATCAAAGAGTGTGCATGAGACAGACAGAGAGAAGAAAGAATCAAAAGAGTCGTCTAAAGGCAAATATTGATTGTCATGTGATGCATATCAAGAAGCCTCCTTATCTCCGTGTTTGTGCACAATATGGCTGTATTGCAATGGGCAAATTAAGAAGTATGCTCTGCAATCAATTACAAGCAAATACCTGAGAGATGGACAGATACAGTGCTCTGACAGGTGCTTAAAAATATACAAGAGTGACAGCGATACCAAGTAGTTGATGTGCTGGATGACCAGAAGCCTTCATAAAAAGAAAGAAAAAAGATGCACAGATTTTTAAATTACAAGTCATATAATTCAATACTCTCTTATACAATAGAGATCTCGTTGGTTTTTTCAGAGATTTATTAAAATTCACTCCGGTCTCCATCCATACTGAAACTTTCTATGGTAGAAAAGCACCAGCTCCTGTCTGGCAAGCCACAATTAGTTGTTCTGCCAAAGTAGAATGGCCTCGTATATACACACACACTCAAATAAAGCACTCGGGAGTGGGAGGGGGGGAACAAACAGAGGTACTGCAGAGAGTCTATAAGGAAGGCATGCAGGGAGAGAGAGATTAAAATTTGTTTGAATGAAACCCACGCTCATCTCATTCATTTGGCATCAGGCATAAATCAGGCCTTTGTTTGCTCCTCTGTAAAGTAGTGTCAATCAGCCTGATTGTTTTCATAGGAGCAGCGTTTTTATGAATTTACTCTTTCACAGATTAAAGGGACCCCCTGCTCCAAGTGCTGCAAATAGGCAGTAGAGGCTGAAGTTCTCTTGCCACTTGCACATTAGAGCAACATCAAAGAGCCTGAAACAACCGATCTGATTTGTCTCGAAGACACGGCATGATGAATACGGTGCGGCCATTGGAACAAAAGTGTTTTTGTGTCACTTATGCAAAGACTATTCAGCGTCCAAGCAGTGCTGTAGGATTGGGTAATGATAACAGGGCTATCAAAGTGTTTGCAGCCACAAAAATGCAAATGATTACATTTACATATATATAAGTGTACATACACATATCCATATACTGTAAATATACACGGTATACATATATGCATGTACATACACATACATATGTAAATATATGTGCAAGTAGTTATGTAAAAATTAAGCACAGTTCACAATGTGTACAGAGAAACAAGATAGGACAAAAGTCCTATCTTTTTTTTTGGACAAAAGTCTATTATCACTTCAAAACATCCTATTTCTCTGAAAACTGTTTACTACAATTATTTTTACTACCCTTTTCTACAATTATTAGAGAAGTACACTGTAGTCACTTCCTACCTATACATATACATACACAAATACATATACAGTACTTCTCTCAGAAACGCTTGAACTTGCACAGTTGAATGTACTATAATTACTGAAGTATATTGTTGTTACTTATATTGTTGTTTTATATATACATGCACACACACACACACGCACACACATGCGTGCAAACACATATGTAGACACACACACAAACACATATGTGCACACTTACATACAGTACACCTAAGTAATTACTGTAGATGTAGTAAAAGTTAAGAAAAGTCAACAAATATTCTGGAGAAACAGAATAGCCATGCAACCAAAGCGCAGATTTGAGTTCCAAACATACTGTTTCTGTGTGACTTCCTATGTATACACATACTGCACATACACAAATACATAAATGTATACTTCCCCCAGAAGCACTTTGCTTGCACAGTTGATAAAGGTCTTTTATCCAAAACATATGTATTAAGCTTAATTTTTACTACATCTGTAATTACAGAAGTATACTGTAGTTATATATATATATATATATATATATATATATATATATATATATATATATATATATATATATATATATATATACATACATACATACATACATACATATATACAGTGTAGCTAAGTAATTACTGTGGATGTGATAAATGTTAAGCACAAATATTCTCGAGAAACAGAAAACTTTGGACAAAAGTCCTTTAATAGTTGTGCAAGCAAAGTGCAGATTTTTATCCCAAATATCCTGTTTCTCTGTAAGCTTTGTGTACTTGGCTAAACTTTTACACATCTCCATAAAATATACAGTATATTTATACAGATACATATACCCACAAATCATTTTATATGCCAACACATTAACACCTAGACATGAGATTTCCTGATGACTTTACTGTTACTTTCTTGGTCCTCGATTAATGAAACTATTCTACCATTGTGGCCATTCAGCCAAGACACAACATACATGCAAACAGTGAAAAGGGAGCACTTAAAGCAAACGTGTTGCATGCAACCATATACAGCTCCCTGATGAAGTCCACTTGGAATCCCTCCAAAACAGTTTATCAATATCAGTCTTCTAGTGTTTTCTATTCACTGTCTCTGTCAGCCTTTCCAGACAGATTGGTTACACTATAAAGCTATTCATGTGCTGTAAATCGCTTTGAACTTCAACTTTTTGCTGTCTATTTAAAAATTAACCGGCGAGGCAGAGTATCTCAAGGTCGTGCCAATTCTTCCCGTTCCCAGTCAGCTCTCACTTTTCTGGGACGTAATAAATTGTGCCATCAATTAAACCATGCTGACACGATGCAGAGTGTCTCCTTTTGAAATGTCAGGCAATGCGAGACCAGCATGAATGATTTTCACAAATGGCCACTGAAAGTGATTTGAGGAGCTGATAAACTCATCCCCCCATGGCACACAGTCTTATTTCAATGCAGCTTTTAGACTCATGCTACAGAGCACTGATAGCTTAGTTGATTTATTGAATGCTGGGTATTAGATTTGGCTTTCAGATAAGTTTAATGCACTGAAACTGAAATATGTTGACTTTATTTCAATGCAAAAAAAAAAAAAAATTGTGTCCAGTTCCAACATATAAATAAATGCTTTTTGAGCATTATAGATTAAATCACAATTTGCTCATTCAGAGCTTTATTACAAAATTTTAACAATATAATCATAGTTTTGTCTCAGTGCTGCTTATCAGCTCAGCAACTCTTCAACTTATTTTCCACCAAAGGTTTTATCCAAGGTTCCATGTTTGTGCATTAAGTCTGAGGTTTGTGATTCGTAAATGATCATTTAACCTCATTTATGTTTTCTGATATTCACAGGCTATATTTCTAACGGAATAGTTTCAAATATACAGTGAATCAGTAACACAACCATTTCTGAATAAATAGCATCTTTATTTTTTACATAAAATAAGCATTCTCTATATAAAACAACACAGGTTTGTATAAAAAGTCACAAGTGCACACTTTTATATAAAAGCCATTAATCAAATATGAAAGAAACCCCCACTGCTTGTGTAATGTGAATGCAATATCTATTATAATTCACTTTTTTGCCTGCACAAATGCAGATTTAGTATTTACAAACGTACAGTTCTACCAGCACCAAAAAAAAAAGCGGTCTTATTTTTTTTTTTAATGGCTACAACGCAGCAGTGCGCCTTCTTTATTTATTTTTCCCTCAGGTCTCTGCACTCAGTTGGCCAAAAATATATATATAATAGAGGTTGGAAGTCTCTGAGTAAAGATCAATATTCGCCACGCATATTCTCCAGATGTTCTGGTAATCACACTAGGAGATGTCTGGGCTTTTGGGCTTGAGGTCGCGTGGCTAAAGAGCACAAGTGGAAGTTACTTTTGCGTTGCGCGCGCCGCCCGGAACTTTCCTCGCGCGTGTGTCGCGTTTTGATTTAACGCGCGATCCGGAAGTGAACATCGGCGAAACCGCTGTTCTTTTCAGCACCACCACAGGAACAAACACACCTGGAGCAGAAATAAAGGTTGAATTAGTGTCGTGGAGTACACAGTGCTTTAAAATAGACATGCATAATTGTAAGGTCAGCGTTGAAATTGTGTTGGGTGGACAACATTTAGGTGTATTTATAAATGTAACCTTCATCAACACTATTGCTTAATCATGCAGTGAAAACAGAATCATTCTCAATAAGTAATTAAATTCCCTGCTGTTGATAGGACATAACGCATCTTCACCATTACTTGTATACTATCTGCACTCGCTTAAAGTTTTTGAAGAAATTCTGAATATTTGTTTTGCCTGGAAACTGTTAAACCTCTCTCGCGGTCATGCACAGGTTCAGCTGTTTAAACCCGCAGTTTGAACAGGGCTCGCTTATTCACCTGTGACTAGAACCCGTTGAACCATGCGGCGAAGTCCAGCAGCTCCTGGTCTTCCGAGTTTAGATGCTCGTATCCGCTCTCGTCAGAGGAGCAGGCGGAGCGGGGGGACTCTGGACCAGCAGAGCACGCGCTCGAGACCGTGGGAGACGGGACTCCGCACCGGAACGCAGCGGACACGGCGTCGTGCTCGTCCAAAAGTCGCTGGAGCGCGCGGATGTACTCCACAGCCGAGCGCAGCGTCTCCACTTTGCTCATCTTCTTGTTGGCCGCGCCGTTGGGCACGTGCTGGCGGAGAGTCTGGAAGCCCATGTTGACCTGTTTCACCCTGTTCCTCTCTCGCTCGTTTCGCCTCGCCACAGCCACTGGCTGCTGCTGAGCGACGCCGAGCCCAAGAGCTCCGAAGCTCAGCCTGCGCGTGCACCTCAGGCGCTCCGGGCTGCTGCAACCCTGCCTTTTCAGCAGCGCGCGCTCCGGGCTGCGCGGACTTGTCGCTTTCTGTAGAGGAGCAAAGCTGTCCGAAATCTGTAAACGGTACGCGCAAGGACTTATTTGTGTCTTTGTGATCTCCATTTCCGTAAAATACATGAAACCACAGCAACAAGAAAAAGAAAACAATTAAAAAAAAAAAAATATGCAGCGACAAAGTTGCGTGGGACGCGAGAGTGAAGAACAAACGTGTCTATACACCGCTCTCGTGCCTTTCGCGTGGCTCGCTCAACCGGAACGCGAGTGGAATTTTGTTGGATGTTGGTGGCACCTGTTCAACAACCGATGTGAAAGTGACGGGCGACACGCGGTCCCTTTTCAACATGCACACAGACACATACACCCCTCGCACCCCCCTCCGCCTCCCGCCCCGGGAGCTGCACGCTCCACCGAGAAAACTCCGCCCTCCACTCAACGGCTCCCCCAGCACTGGCTTCGCGAGCCGGGCGCGTGGCTTTGACGATTTCAAAAGAATCTATTGGGCGCCACACGCACGAGCCGTCCAAATAGGGAACGCGTCACACTGTTGTCGGAAGTGAATTCCTCATATTGTAGCCAAACTTGTAATGTTTTAAGATACGGTTTTGCCCTCGATTGCCAGTTTAGACCTTTAAATTGCATCATTTGTGATATTATGAACCTCTACACTTAGATACCAAACTTTTCCTTGTTGCTCGGTTGATGCCATCATGTCCTGTGCCTTTATCATGGAGCCTTTAAAAAAAAAAAAAAAAATGTCATTAAAGGTGCACAATTGGACCTCAAGGACCACTACAGTCAAAAACTGGTGGCTTATTTTTTTACACCTCTGGGTTTCTGGGTTTAGCTTGTTGGGTCTATGTGACCCAAAATTAGTAATTTATAATGGGCAACTCAGAAGGCTGGGTTTTCTGGAATCTTCCATTGTGATTGTGGAGACAGCGACAACAAGGAAAAGTCTTTAATAAAAAAAGAAAAGAAAAGAAATCATCTGTAACTGCAAGAAATGTACGTTTTGTTCACATTTAACTTACAGTACTTAAACTAGTTCAACATTTCAACATTCTGCTTCTGCATAGGAAAGAACATGTTTAGTTTGGCCTAATAGCCAGTGTTAGCCTGCTGACAAGAAGTATGCCAGATAAAAAAAAAATGGCACAAGTTGGCTTCTTGTAATAAATAAGAAATGTAAGGACATTTTAAAGAATAGCTAAAAATTATATTTACAGTTATAAGAGTACTTTAAATAAATTTTGGGCTGCTACATACCTATTCATGTTACTTCTATGACCTTGTGTTTCCTCTGTAACATTGTCTTGGATTATCAGCTAGCAGTCAGGTTCCTTCAGATCTTGCTTTTCATATCCGTTGCTCATGATTTCTAACTGTATGTGGATATGATATAAAGTTATCATGATTTAGTTAAGTAAGGCTGCTTTTCAGGTGTTTTTGGAGAGAAAAAGCACTGCCTGAAGATTCGTTTGTGCTGATATGGACAAAGAAGGAATTCACCATGCACACACTGTAACCATAAAATCTTGAATGTCTGTCTACAGCTCAGTAATGTAGTCATTTTTACCCACAAGTTGGGTCAACCTCCTAACCCACCCTCACTGCTTTACTCCATTTCGTCTATTCACTGGTTTTCAAAATTGACCCAAATTGGGTTATTTTAAAACCAGTCATTTTTAGACTGTACTCTAAAAGCTAATTCAAGGTACACCACATGCACTTCACTAAAGAAAAGATACATACTAAAGGTACAAAAACACGCATCCTTCATGGCACCACCAGTGACAGGAAAAGTATTGTTTGGTATAATGCATATTTGATTCCATATTGTCCAATGACCATATTCTAAGTTAAATACATAACTGATCATCTTTAGGTTGCCAGTAGACTAAGGCCAGGGGCACCATAAAGGGGCTTACAATGTGGAGGATTACAATGCCCATGAAGAGAAAGATAGCACCTTTTGGGGTTTACAGTAAGATTGTTAATTTTTAAGCAGAAACACGTTATTCATTCAACACTAATCAAAGATTAATTTTAGATAAAGTGACAACAGCAATACAGCTAACATTCTGTGACATCCATCCCAAACCCCAACCCCCATGTGGGTCCTTCCATTTTAGCCCAGTTACGGTCTATCAGAAGATGAAGATGCTGCCAAATTATCTCTCTCGCTCTCTCTCTCACTCTCTCTCTGGAGCAACATATCGTTCGCCGTGCTATTTGCTGTTCTTTTTTCCTGGTGCTATTGACAGCCTATATACATTTATATATATATATATAGGCTGTCAATAGCACCAGGAAAAAAGAACAGCAAATAGCACGGGAACGGTATGTTCCTCCATTTTTGTCAGAGGTATTAGTGGATTATCAAGACATACTGGGGTAAAATTGGTCAGATTGTGGGTAAAATCAGTCAGATGGTCAGATGTGATGGAGTGTACTGATGTCGCCATTGCGTGAAAAAATTAACAAAAAGGTTCAAGTACAGGGCGCACAGTGGCTTAGTGGTTAGCACGTTCGCCTCACACCGCCAGATTTGGGGGTTCAATTTCCACCGCTGCTCTGTGTGTGCGGAGTTTGCGTGTTCTCCCCATGCTGTTGGGGTTTCCTCCGGGTACTCCCATTTCCTCCCCCAGTTCAAAGACATGCATGGACCCTGAAAAGGATAAAGCGGTATAGAAGATGGATGGATGGATGGATGGTTCAAGTACAAAAAGGACGATTACAGTTATGCACAATATAAGAAATTACTAAATGAAGCAAAGAGCTTCTATGATTATGGAAGCCAAAAAATCCTTTTATTTTATTTATTTATTTATTTTTTTAAGAAAAAAGCAATTGAATATAATGATGGGCCTAAAAAGTTTTGGAAGACACTAAAGGGGTTAGGATACAGTTAGCAGTCAATAACTAAAACTACAAAAGTTGGTTTAGATATTCATGGTAAGATTACTTCTGATAAAAAAGTAGGTGGCTGAATATTTAAATACTTATTTTACAACAGTTGCTACCAATTTAGTTGAACAACTTTCTAGACATTCAAGTATTTATAATGAACAGCAAGTACAAACTTATTATGATCATCATGGTATCTACTCTGGATATAATGACTACTCTTACTCACAAAGTAAGTACTTAATGAGGCCAAGATCTGTAAGATGTTAAGTGAACCTTAGATGTCTGTTTAGATATTATTCTTGTTAGCTTTCTAAGAGACTTTGCAAATGTCATTGCTCCTTGTGTTACACATATTATTTATTTATCCATCAACCCCCTTCAAATGATTCAGAATGCAGCAGCACGCCTCATCTTCAACCAGGCCCATGTTACACCCCCCTTCATCTCCCTCCACTGGCTTCCTGTAGCTGCCCGCATCAAATTCAACGCCTTGATGCTCACCTACAAGACCTTGTCCCGAACAGCACCCACCTACCTCAACTCTCTCCTGAAGGCTTACATTCCCTCATGCAATCTGCGATCAATCAACGACCGACGCTTAGTAGTACCTACTCAGCATGGCTCAAGGTCCCTTTCAAGAACATTCAAACTAACTTCAGTGGTGGAATACACCTAACCAACCCATAAAATAAATAAATAAATAAATAAATCTACTCTGGCACTTACACCTCTACTCTGTGCACTTTGCTTCTTCTGGAACTCAATTAATGGATCTTGTATGGTAGCACTACTTGTATTGTTCTCTGCTTGATATATCGCTTTGCTTGTATTTTCTCATTTGTAAGTCGCTTTGGATAAAAGCGTCTGCTGAATGAATAAATGTAAAATGTAAATGTAAAACAAGGAAAGGATAATGGACAGTGGCATTTGAGACTGCAAGACTTTTTTAAAATAAAAGGCAGTAAGATAGAAGGCCAGAATTACTTCCGTGCATTTTGTCCAGGGTTATTTATGAACAGATTGAGGAATACATTTCAAGGAATAGTATACTGTATGAGCTTCAGTCTGGATACAGAAGATACCACTCCATGGAAACTTGTTCTCTGTTGTATTTCACAGATCTTATAAGAAGGAAAATAGATATTGGGCATTTCTGTGGCATGGCCATAGCATTTTGCTGTATAAATTACAAGTGTTAGGCTTTAGTGAGATGGCCAATGAGTGGCTTAAATCTTATCTCACTGGATGATCTCAAAGCGTAGACAAAAATGGGACATGCAGAAGTCATAAGTATGTTGTGGAGTTCCACAAGGAAATATTCATGTTCTATTAATTTTCTTGTTTTATAATAATGATTTTAAAGCAACTTGCTCATGAGATCTTTTTCTATATGCTGATGCTGCTGCATTAGCTTAAGTAAGAAAATTGATTGAGTCGCGAGCTTCAAAAAGATTCAATTTGGTTGTCGACAATAAATTGTCCCTTAATTTAGGGTTAACTACAGTAAGGGTCAAAGAACTCACTGGATTGACAGTCAAGGTAGGACAGGTTCTAACTTTTATTAAATGAACGATAAATTATTAATAAATTATTTAGGTTCTCTCATATAATAATTTATCTGGGGAGGTAATGTCCCGTAAAGCATTACTTTAAAATGCTTTTAAAAGAAATTAAAAATTTAAACTTTAAAATTGCCCAAATAAACAAATTTCTAGCTAGGAAAGCTGCATTACTAGATGTGTCAGCTTTAAAAACTTTGGCTGGGGCATTAATTCAAGGCCATTTTGTTACTGCAGCCAATTTCTGGTAAAGCAGTTCTGCTCAGTCCAATAATAAGAGACTTCAGATAGCCCAAAACAAGCTGATTAGTGGAGTATTTAAAAATTAAACAATAAAATAAAATACTGGATGCATTTGAAAGTAAACATTGACAAAAACTCAACTTTCTTCCTCTAGAGAAAAGTTTACATAAAAAGAAGTTGAGAATTAATCATAAACTTCTTAATAAATTAATTCCCAAATATCTACGTAATTATTTTAACCTATAGGAATTAATTTGTTAAGAGACCTTTACAACTATTTAAGCAGATGGAGTATAATAAATATTCTGCCTTTTATATTCAATAGTTTAGTGGGTAAAATAATTAATTTAATATACAGCAACTGTTACGTGGAATAAACTTCCTGTTTCTCTTACAAGTGGAGTTACAAGTGGAGATAGCTTTAAGTATGCATTGAAGAAATGGTAAATAACTTGTGATATTGTGAAGTTTTTTTTTGTTTTATTGCAATTTCTCATACACTCTCTTGCCTGCTTGACTACTACAATCTGACATCTGACATTTTCTAGAGGACCGCAATGGAAATATGCCTTTGGGCTTTTAATTGTCTGTCTGTCTGTCTGTCTGTCTGTCTATCTATTTATCTATCTACCTACCTACCTACACACCTGTCTGTCTGACTGTCTGTCTGTCTATCCATCCATCCATCCATCTGTTTATCCACTTTATCCTGGTCAGGATTGCCTATCCCGGGAACACTTTGCACAAGTCAGGAGAATTCCCTGTGCATTCACACACACATTCACCATTTGGGGCAACTTAGTGCAGCCAATCCACCTATCTGCATGTATTCGGGAGGTTGGATGAAACCAGAGAACCCAAGAGGAAACCCACATGAACATTGGGAGACTGAGCAAAATTCTGCAAAGACAGTAACCCAGACTCAGGATTGAGCCCAGGACCCTAGAGCTGTAAACTGGCAACTCTATCCACTGCACCACTGCACCACCATGCTGCCTGCTATAGTAACTGCAGTTATTGAATGGAAATGATGTGATGGAGCTGTCTAAATGAAACAAAACCCCAAACATTTGTGTTTTCAAGTTTGAAAATAGTTGAGTTAAAATGTCATATTTTCTCTCAATCACAATATACTAAGGACAGTCTCTAGCCTTTCCTTCTATCTTTCGGCCTACGTATGAAAAGTATTAATCTTTAATGTTTGGATTTCTTTATATGTGTGGATTTCTTGAGTTAATACCAAAGTCTGGTGAAAATTTCATGTGAATAGCCTCATTGGAAATATATTTACTGAAAAAAATGTTGACACGTCCAATACTTATTTCTCCCACTGTGACTATGCAGCTGTGCTAATCATGATAAAAGCTGAAAAATCGCTGAGAACTTGTTATGAATTATTAACAGGACAGTGGAGTCACTCTGGACTTAATCATCATGAGTCGAATTTAACTTATTTCTAGTCCAATAACTTGCCTATCACGCTGCTGAATGGCCAAGTGGGTAAAAGCTAAATGCTAAAATGCTAACATGAGCCAGCCTATATACAGAGCTCCATTGCTAGCGAACGTAACAAGCAGAGTACTACAGTAACATGATTAGATGATGTCACTCAGGATAAGTGAAATGTTATGGTTATTAATTACCAAATACAATAAATCAGCACCTGCCAAGAGGTGATGCTTATCTAAGAGCTAGATTTCAGAAATCCAAGCACAGCCATCCTATATTTAAACTGATAATGGTAATGAGTCTTTATTGGTCAAATATACATATGCACAGTGAAATTCTTTTCTTCGCATACCCCAGCATGTCAGGAAGATGGGGACAGAGCGCAGGGTCAGCCATGATACACTGCCCCTGAAGCAGAGAGGGTTAAGGGCCTTGCTCAAGGGCCCAACAATGGCAGCTTGGCAGTGCTGGGGTTTGAACTCCAGACCATCCGATCAGTAACCCAGAGCCTTAATGCTAAACCACCACTGCCAAAAACTAGCCTATAGCCACACTGTTGTTAAAAGCTGGTGAAATTGTTTTATTTTTGAAAGAACACCACAGATATGCACCAGCATTGTCCAGTACTGAGGCAAGAAACAGACAGGTGGATAAAAAAAATAGCTTAGTTAGTTGGAGGAAGCTTTTGGCTTTATCAACTTGTTCATTTTAATGATCGTTTTAGCCGACTTTGGAACTCTATGTCCAGGTAAAATGATGCATCAAGTGCTTATACCGAGCTCATTATGTTTCAGTCGATCATTTTCCCCAGATCAAAGAAAGATTTTGTTTATTCAATTACTTTTTGGGGAGAATTTATAAATGTATTCATTTTTAAGATATGGTGAACCTGTAATACATTTTCTTTACAATATTGAAACTCTGTTTGTAGAATTTTTTATTTGTTTAGTTTTATACACACAAAATGCATGGGGGGGGGGGGGGGGGTTTAGAAAATTGTGAGCATGGGTTGGAATGGGGGGGCAGGCCCAAGGAGTCTAAAAACAAAAATTCATTCAAATATTGAACCTACCTACTGAACTAATATCTAATCCTGAAAAAAAACTCACTAATCTTAACTCATGCACCTTTATGTCTTAACACCCTATATAGATGGCAAATGATTCCAGCTAAATATGATCAGTTATGGCAACAGCAAGTGCTACAGGGGACCCCAAGTGGCCCATGTCTAAGCAGGTTTGCACAGGGCCAAAATAAGTGGACTTAATGCAACCAACTAATATGAATGCCTGTGTAGCAGTTCAATTTTGCACCAAAACCGTCATTCTGCATAAAACATAAGAAATCATGTACTACAGAATAGCGAATAAATCGCTCCTCAATAGATATTGTTATACACAGCTGAATTATTCTTTCTTCTTTATTAAATAAATATAGGTAAACACACTTCCAAAAGAAGAAATGTAATACAAACACCCAAGACTTTAATCAAGCAAACAGCACCCTCTACTGACTGGATATTCTCTTAGCAAATGCTTAAAGGCTTCTTCAATCCCACATAGGAAAAATTTCACAAGTTACATTTGTTTTTCTATAACAATAACATTCATGAATTCTATTGTGTGTGTGTGTGTGTGTGTGTGTGTGTGTGTGTGTATATATATATATATATATATATATATATATATATATATATATATATATATATATATATATATATATATATATATAACCTTTGTTCAAAAAATTCACAAAAGTACTCTGCTATCATGAATATGAAATGATTGCAAACACAACAACGGTTTATCCAAAATATAGGTATACAACAATTATTGGCACCCATTTAGTCAATATTTTGTGCTACCTCCCTTTGCCAACATAACAGCTCTGAGCCAAGATAAAAGCTCTATTTTGGTTTTATAGACCATAGAACCTGATCCCATTTAAGTAGTTCCAGTAGTATCTGGCAAACTGAAAATGCAGATACTTGTTTCTTGAAACCCTTCCAAACAACTTGTGGTGATGTAGGTGACTTTGGATTGTAGTTTTGGAGACTTTCTGACCCCAAGATGCAACTAACTTCTGCAATTCTCCAGCTGTGATCCTTGGAGATTTTTTGGCCACTCGAACCATCCTCTTCACAGTGCGTTGAGACAATATAGACACATGTCCAATTCCAGGTTGATTCAGAACATTTCCAGTTGACTGGAACTTCTTATTGTCCTGATGGTGGAAATGGGCATTTTCAATGCTTGTGCTATTTTCTTATAGACACTTCCCATTTTGTGAAGCTCAACAACCTTTTGCCGCACATCACAGCTATATTCCTTGATCTTACCCATTGTTATGAATGACTAAGGGAATTTGGCCTATGTGTAACCTCATATTTATACCCCTGTGAAACAGGAAGTCATGGTTGAACAAGTTCCTGTTCCTAGTCACCCAGATGTATTACAAAAAAAATAAAATAAATAAATATCAATGGGAATATACTTCAAATACATTTTTCTCATATGAATTCATAGGGGTGCCAATAATTGTTGCATATTAAAGATGTACATATATATTTTTTTTTTGCATAAACCCGTGTTATGTTTGCAATTGTTTGATATCCATGAGAGCAGATTATTTTTGTGAATATTTTTTGTGAATCTTTTGTGAACAAAAGATCAAAACAATTGAACAATAAAGACAATGTTTCACAGCCTTCTTTGCTCATATTTAACAAGGGTGCAAATATTAGTGGAAGGTATATATATATATATGGCGGTTTGATTCCCAGCCCACATGACTCCACATGAGCTGCCATGGGGTTCAGTGTCTTTGGGCAAGACACTGAACCCCATGGCAGCTCTGCAACCATTGGTGTGTGAGTGTGTGTGTGAATGAGATACAGTGTAAAGCGCTTTGTAGAACTGCTAAGGTACTATATAAGTACAGACCAGACTTGGGCATGTGGAGTCATGTGGGCCGGGAATCGAACCGCCAACCCTCACACATATATATAAAGATTGCTTTCATTGTACTTATTATTAATTATGATATTTTTTTTCCAGAAGAGAGTGACAACAGCTGGGTTTGAGGCAGGTGCCATTTCTCAGATGTCAGTTCTTTAGAACTTAGTCAGTTCCTACACAGCTTCTGTAAAAAGCCAAGATTTGGGAATTTAAAAAGGAGAGTAGGCAGTTTTTTGAAAGAATTTAAACAAATCAAAACATCTCAATAATAAAGATTACCTAGCAGGAAACAGCAGTTCAGTTCTGCGAGTGTGTCCTTCACGACAAGTCATTTTTTCCTCTGGATCCCTGTTAAAATGAACAAAGAAGATAAGCATTGTGATGCCTTTAAAACACACCAAGAAATTCACAGATGATTAAGACAGTATGTTTAAGTGTAGTGGGTTTTTTTTTTTTATGTTATCATCATCAGCTGTGCTAGTGAATGGAAGATAACGATTTACAATCCTAAAGAGCCAGTGTTGGGCCATGAATCATGACCCTTAACAGCTCCACTTTGTACTCACTTATAAGTCACTGAAAATAAGAGCAACTATCAAGTGAAAAGTAAATGCACAGAACCATAACATACATGTTAAATTTTTCACATGCGTAAGGCTCAATCCAGTCTTGCCAGTCCGCCCATTCGAAGTAAGCTTTGCAGCCTTTGTGTTTACATGGGCTGTGCACGTACTGGCACACGCCTCTCCACTGCTGCGTGAGGTGCGCCAGCCGCATCATCACCACCTTTATCATGTCCCAAGCCTTTTGGATATCTACTGAGGTGGACACTGAAATACATCAAAGAACAAGCAATAGAAACATCAGTGTGAGACAAGGAACAATCAAGACCTTAAAATGAATAGTTCAGAGGGAAAATCATATTTACAAAAATCTCCCACTTTACACAAAGGTAGCTGATCAGACAAGAATTAGTTCCAAAATTTGCTTTAATCTTTTATTAAAACTATGTGATTAATGTATTAGTCAACAGAAAGCTATGAGCACCAGTTACTGTAACATGCTAAAATCATCACACACTGGCCTGAATCCACATTGTGTTAAGTAAACTAAAATAGACCTGCCAGTGTGGTGTCTGTATAGAACCAGTATGAGATGCTATTTTAAAAAAGCTGTTTTGAATATATTTATTCATCCTACTATTTTATTAGATCGTCTGTGCACAAAATATCATTCAAATGAAGGGTGTGATGATTAATACAATACTAATTACATCAAACAAACTTTTTTATTTTACATTTTCGTTTCAGGCAAGTAAAATATTTTGAGCGAATTAAATGTCTTCCCTATCCTTTGCTTCCTTAAGCATAAAATGGAAGAAAAAAAAAATAACATACAGTGCTGTGAAAAAGTATTTGCCTCCATCCTGATTTCTTCTGTTTTTGTGTGTCTCTCATACTAAATTGTTTCAGAAATGAAAACAAATTCAATATAAAACAAAGGAAAATACCGTTTATAAATGATAATGTTATTTATTGAAGCAAAAAAGTTATCCAATACCAACTGGGCCTGTGTGAAAATGTATTTGCCCTCATAATTACAAATTCCCCAAATCTATGAAACAGCATTCATGAATGGGTTCAGCTGGACTAGACGCAACCAGATTACTGCAAACCCTGTTCAATCAAATCAACACTTAAATAGAATTTTTTCAACAGCATGACGTTGGTTAAATGGTCTTACTCAGTAACACACTATGCCAAAGTTGAAAGAATTTCCAGAAATAATGAGGAAGAAGGTGATTGAAATACATCAGACTGGGAAGGGTTACAAAGTTACTTCAAAGGCTCTGGGACTCCAAAGAACCACAGTGAGAGGCATTATATCCAAATGGAAAAACTTGGCACAGTAGTGAACCTTCCCAGAAGTGGCCGACCTTCCAAAATTCCTCCAAGAGCACAGCAACTCATCCAGCAAGCAACAAAAGAAATGTCATCCATGTAAGAGTGGCGAGGTGAAAACCACTGCTAACCCAGAAGAACTTTAAGGCTCATCTGGATTTTGTCAAAACTTTTTGGGAGAATGTTCTGTGGACTGATGAGTTGAAAGTGGAACTGTTTGGAAGACAGGGGTCCCATTACATCTGGAATAAACCAAACACAGAATTCCATAAAAAGAACCTCATACCTACAGTGAAGCATGCTGGTGGAAGTGTGATGGTGTGGGGATGCTTTGCTGCTTCAGGGCCTGGACAACTTCCAATAATTGAGGCAAACATGAATTCTGCTCTCTACCAGAAAACCCTAACTCTAAGGAGAATGTCTGGTCTTCAGTCTGTAAATTGAAACTCAAGCGCAACTGGATTATTCAGCAAGACAATAATCCAAAGCACAGGAGTAAATCCTAGTCCTGGAAGCAAGTGAAAAACTGATCTCCAGTTATCTGAAGCATTTGGTTGCAGTCATTGCTGCTAAAGGTGGCACGAACAGATTTTATGTTTAAGGGGGCAATTAGTTTTTCACACTGGCTATAGGTGTTGGATAACTTTTTATGCTTCAATTAAAAAAAAACATATATATATATATATATATATATATATATATATATATATATATATACTGTATTGTGTGTTTACTCAGGTTGCTTTTGTTTTATTTCATTTGAAGATCTAAAACTATTTAGTATATCAGGATGGTAGCAAATACTTTTTCACAGCACGGTAAACCATGGCTTACTATCGCTGTGTTTGCCCCGGATCTCAGTGAACTGATCCCCAGTGCTAGCTTGCTCTCTGACCAGGAGACGTCTGTTTCCACAGGTGAAAAGACACTGCTCTTTCCCGATCCAGTAGGTGGAGTAAATCGAGCATATCCTGATTACCAGCCTATAAGGAACAGAAATAACACATACAATCTTGTAAAACCCTGTTCCCCTCAAATAACTCCAGAAAAGGTGGATTATGTCATATCATAAAGGTCTGGGTTATTTAACTCTCAGCATTTGTTGTTAATAATACAGGAACTTTATGAAGTAGACAGAATTTTGAACATTAGCATTAGGGAGAACAACAGGACAAAATATTTTTCAGTGAAGGATACAACAACCAATTAAAATGGGTTGACATCTTATAACTGGATTAAACTGTTATGTGGAGTGTGCAGGATTGGGGAATAACTACAAAGTGGAATAACTACTACTAGGGAATAACTACAAAGGATTGGTGAATAACTACAGACATCATTATGAATGGCCTATAATATATAATAATATTACATATTACCTATGGAAGAATCCATGAGGTATTTCAGGGAGGAAGTAAACTTGGACAATGATGTCTTCCAGGTTGTCCTGTCCCCACATCTTCATTACATCCTGATTGTCTCTCTGAAGGAAACTTGGGAATAGACAGGCTCCATTTGGTTCATACACACCAGGGTTTGAAGGCTCCCATTTTTTGTTTGGACAAAACTCTGGGGCTGTAGGATTGAGTGGAGCACTTTCTTTGGTTGGTAGACAAACATCAAAGTGCTGCAGCAGCCTCATAAGATTCCCGGCCTTCTTCTTGGTCCCAACTATCTCCTCAATCAGCTCTTCATCATTAACACCTGACAGGCTGAGTTCTGCATGCACCAAGATTCTTATAGCCACATTGCTCAGAATAGCTCTTTTCGCAAAGTCCTCAATCCATGTGTCTCTGTGCTTCTCAAGAGAGTTCTCTCTCATCAGATCTCTCCTGGAAATCTTTTTCAGCATACTGGCCAAATCATGTCTGACAATGGCCTGTATCAAAATAAAATGTATCAATTTAGAGCTAGATCTGCAAATATAAGGAATCAGATTTTCTGGGGGTTACTAGGGTTTTTCATAACAAACCTTGAACAATGAGATAAGGAATGATGGCTTAAGGAACACCATGTCATTCAAGTCTCTGTACCACAAAATAATTCCAGTTCTGTGCAGGTACTCAAGAATACCCGTCAGCTTATCAAGGTCTAATTCATTGTGAGTAGTTTTCAGGTGTGCCAGGATGTCCCCGTGAGTCACTATTCCTATTGAAATGTGCATAATATCAAGAGTGAGTATATAACTAGCACATTAATCTTAGTGCATCTAATGAAACTGAAGACACTCACCATGTTGAGGTATGTTGCCACTATCCAAGTGGGCCTGAATAGCATTTTCCACATCCTGGTAGCATTGTGGTAGTGTTTGTTCCATGAAAGGAAATGTGTCTGTATCTAAGACCACTTTGTTGATATAGAGTTGTAACCTATTGATGTCCTCAGAGTTTTTGCAGTCAATGGCAATAAATTCAAGGACCTATGTATGCAGAAGAGATGTGTATTACAAAAAAATCGCTACGTATATATATTAGTTTTTTATATTAGTTTTCAGAGTGGACTGTATGTGTATATATATATATATATATATATATATATATATATATATATATATATATATATATATATATATATATATATACACATACACATACAGTCCACTCTGAAAACTAATGGAATGGCAAGGCCAATTACACATAAGACATTTGGTTTTGAGATCTAAAGATGATATGAGGGTTTTCAGTTTTAATTTCCTTGTATTTATATGTAGATGTGTTAAATGACAAAGAACATAGCACATTTTGTATCAGACCACCCAATTTGTAGTTTAGCAAAAATACTGAAACATGTGAATGATACATGTTTATTGTTACCCAGGTGTGTCCTGTTAGATTCATTGTTTAAACAATATATAATTCTGAACATCTACTCTTGGTTTTAGCCTTCAGTTTCACCTGTGAAGGCGTATGTTGTTAAAAAGGATAAGTAAACATGAAGATCATAGAGCTGACTATGGGAGAAAAGCAATCCATTTTGAAGCTGAGAAAAGAGGGAAAATCAATCAGAGGCATTGCACAAACATTGGGCATAGCCAATACAACAATTTGGAATGTCCTGAAACAGAAAGAATCCACTGGTGTACTGAACAGCACACACTGAATGGGTCAGGCAAGGAAAACAACAACAGCTATGGCAGAAACATTGTGAGAGTTGTGAAGAAAAACCCAAAAACAACAGTCAGTGACCACCAACAACCTCCATAGAGCAGGGGTGAAGGTCTCACAATCGATCATTTGAAGAAGATTTATAGAGGCCATACCACAAGATGCAAACCACTCATCAGCAGTAAGAATGGGAAAGCCAGATTGGAATTCACAAAGAAATACAGAGATGAGCCTGAAAAGTTCTGGTTCGGGAACCAAGATTAACCACTACCAAAGTGATGGG